>NC_137234.1:29264690-29508634 GCF_949987685.1 Ammodytes marinus | reverse complement strand
AAAAAAGAGGGCATTCATTTTTACTGGCAGTGGGCTTGAAAGACAAAAAGAAAACATGTCCCGGGCTGACCTGCCCTGGGTAAACACAAGGCCCAAACAAAAACCTTCAAAAAACGCAGCAAGAGAGTGGCAACACATAAAGAGTATAGTCGTTATCAGCTGCATGGCTGACATTTGATGTAGTGAACAAGTCATTGAATGCAGAAAACAGAGTGGAAAATCAACTTAGCTCAAAACCATTAATCAGAGGAATACACAAACACATCGCCTAGAAAGACTATTGTTCATGCAGCCTTTGAGTCAACGCACGCACGTACGCACGCACAACCACACACACCCACACCCACCCACACACAGAGATAGATAAAAACCTAGCATAGTGTGAAGCAGTGCTCAGATCCCATTCTCAGCATTGTGTGAGAGCTGGAGGCAGATGCAAACTGCATAACAGGCCACAACCTGTTTGCTAGTCTCAAAAATGATTACAGAAACGCTGACAAATGACCACAAGTTTCCGGACTCAGGAACAGCGTCTTCACACAGAAGAGGACGGGAGAGAGAAAGAGAGAGAGAGAGAGAGAGAGAGAGAGAGAGAGAGAGAGAAGAATCTAAACAGATAAAAATAACGAGGCTGGGTTGAAAACCACAAGGAAACTAGGCCAGTATATCTTCTAAGGCCCCAAGAGAATCTTTTAGAAAAAAATGTAATAGCACAGTGTGTCTATAATAGGACATGTGTCCATCATAGATGCAGTAAATGAATCACTTAGTGGATTTCCCCGACATTAGCGTCACTGCATGACTTGGTACCAATTATTGTTGATGGAAGACTAACTACATATCCACACAATTGGCCCCTGCAGACGTCATTTGCAGCGGCTTTTGCTGCAAACTAATTAGGTAGCAATGCTTCCTGGTAGCTATATTTTTCCCTGCCCACCTCTTTTACTTTTCATTTTTGTGAGGCAATTTTCATTCAGAAAACTAAGGATACTCAGTCACAGTATGCAGAGCATGCCATGGATGACGCTTGTATCTCTCTCTCTCTCCGTTGTGAAAGAGGTGTGTTTGCTTTTAAAGGCATATAGTTTGAGATTCTAATGCCAAGTGCCAATAAGATGAGAAGACGGTTAGCTTAGCATTAAGACTGTTAGCTTAGCATTAAGACGGTTAGCTTAGCATTAAGACTGCAAACTGGTTCAGAAACAGGTGAAGCATGTGCAACAAAAAGAAAGAGATACGGTAATATCTTTGAGAAAAAAATAAGAACACCTGAAGTTAATATCTGAAAAGCTTCTTTGGACATTTAGCATGCACTTTGGAGACAGTCCCCCACTGCCTCCCTTCAACATTTGCTGCTTCCAGATTTATAAACAGCCTGGCACACACACACACACACACACACACACACACACACACACACACACACACACACACACACACACACACACACACACACACACACACACACACACACACACACACACACACACAC
The DNA here is from genome assembly GCF_949987685.1 of Ammodytes marinus. Taxonomy (NCBI): domain Eukaryota; kingdom Metazoa; phylum Chordata; class Actinopteri; order Uranoscopiformes; family Ammodytidae; genus Ammodytes; species Ammodytes marinus. Next base: position 29,507,139 of record NC_137234.1, on the reverse strand, counting down.
ACACACACACACACACACACACACACACTGGTGGTTCTCTTCTTTATTTGCATCCATATCACTCTCTCTATACAGCAAACAGAGCCCTCCCCCTCCTCCTCTTCCAATAAACAAACACACTATTCCTTTATTTACAGCACCCTCACAGACTGATGGAGCAAGTCAGCTGTCCTGTCCCCCTGCCCGCCCCCCCACCCCCCCAACACACACACACACACACACACACACACACACACACACACACACACACACACACACACACAGCATCCCTGTTGTGAAACAGGGCTTTTCATTACAGACGACGTCCATTGCAAATATTGGTTCTGGGGCAAGTTGGGAGAGAGTTGTTCATTCTGTCTGCCAGTAAGCTGCCAAATAATGTTGTTGATAGGTTTCTGCTCAAGGTGCAGCCCCCCCCCCCCCCCCCCGACAATCTGCAAAATAAAGAGCAGTCTGCGAGAAAGTGTGCAGAGGATGGAGAGAAATGGTGTTTTTGAAACAGGCCCACAGGCAGAGCAGAATGGAGACAAACAGACGGCGCTTCAATTTTCTGATAACCATTGGACGTTGCCATAGATACTCCGTCCTGCTGCACAAGAGCGTGCAGTGATTGCCTTCCTCTCCCTCTCTTTCTCCCTCTCTCTCCTCCTTTAGCGCTCTGTCTTTCCTTCTTTGTACTGGACCCTATCCTCTCTCTCTCTCTTTCTGTCTTTTCAGTGTGGAGGAGGAGTAGACACTTCTTGTCTGCTCTCCTCTGCTGCTGTGGTGTTGCCATAGAAACAAAGGGGATGGAGATGTACGTATGTTATGTTGTTGTTTTTTTTATCTTTTGTTTGTTTGTTTCCAGGGAGAAACAGGAGCAAGGAGCAATGACGGAAGGACAAAGGGAAGAAAAGAAGAATGGAGAAAAATGGGGAGAGAATCGTAAAAAATCACACACACACACACACACACACACACACACACACACACACATCTTAGGCCGTGAACACATTTATTTTGTATTATTGTTTTTTAGTAAGTGTGTCTCATATTCATTTAAAGGCCTACTTCACCGGTTTGAATATGAAGGTGTATTGAATTCTGAGATCCTATGTAGTATAAATGTGCAAAAAAAAACACTCTTTCTGCCTTTTCTCAGGCTAGGATGAACCGATTTTTTTTTTTTTTGCACATTTATACTACATAGGATCTCAGAATTCAATACACCTTCATATTCAAACCGGTGAAGTAGGCCTTTAATTAATGCCCTATTATTATAGTATTATCATTGTTGTTGTCGCTTTGGTTTTGATTATTACTATTGTTAAATTTGTATAATTGTGCGTGATCATATAATTGTTACACCACTCACTGTAGGTAACCATGAGCCTGCCCTGCATATTGAGCAGTGGTGCAACGGTGTAAACGGTTAGTAAATGAATTGAATGACATGAATATCAGTCTGATTGTATCAAGGTAGAAATGCTTCTTCCAGCTCCTCACATCAGGACATGCTCCAGTGCTGTTTTATTTCATTGTAATTCAATTAGGTGCAAATAGGTGATCTTTCATAATAACAATATATCATAAGGCATGTACAGTATATGTGCCATCACTTAATGATGAACTAATCAGTTATTTAACGGGTGACGAATGATGACACAATGTTTTGTATCTGCTCCCTGCTTGAGGAACAATCGCTAAAACTACTTTGGCCAGCTCATTTGTGAAATTTGTAAAAAAATGTACTGCACATCCTAAACCGAAACCAATGTGTTGGAGGCCACAGAAAGGTTAAGGGAAGACAGCAAGTCAGAGTAAGACATGCTTGTTTTGCATTGTTTCCACTGAGAACTATAGATTGGTCTGGCACGGTACGGTTTGGAAAGGAACGGTAAGCCTAGCTCTGGCTTCTGTTTCCACTGCCGAAAACAGCACCGTGTGACCCAGAGTCGTTAAGCAGCACTGCCATGGCAGCTACAAAACGACGGTGACATCATAACAGCGGGACACAGTGTAGCCGACCAATTAATTCAATGAAGAGGAAGAACAAGACACAGTAAACAAAGAGCTCGGACTAATCAACGGACTGCAGTGTGTAGCTCCACCCTTTTGGGACCGGTTTGGGATGGCTTGGTGCCCTAACCAAAGGGTGACAAAAATAGCTACAGCACGGTATGCTTATTCTGGTACCCTTCCCAACTTTTGACAGTCAGACCGCAAATAAATGCATGCTGTTTCATAACTGAACCGCACCGCACAGCTCCGTGGAAACAAGGCTTATTTAGAATAATAATCAAACAAGAAAAAAAAGGCCTGCTGTCTCCTTTAACTTTCAGGTGTGGTGTGACATTGAAGGCACGTGTAAACGCTGAGTCACGGATCAACAATCCTATCAGCTCCCAGATAGGCTATGTTCACCCAGCACTGCGGGCAGAGGGAAACGCTCTAATTGTGTCTGCAATGACTCAGAGCAGGAAACCCATCGACAGCCGGCCAGAGAGAGAGAGAGAGAGAGAGGGAGAGAGAGAGAGAGAGAGAGAAGAAAGAGAAAGTGAAGCAGGGTGACAGAGGGAGAGACTGAGGAGTGAAACAGCTGACTGAATCAGTCTGAGCATGCAGTGGGAGCAGCAGCTTTGTGGCTGGGCTCGGTGCACTGGAAAGGTCAAGCAGCCATTTTAATAGGTCAGCCCAATGCATACTTACACCTGGAACAATGGACACAATTATACTCTTCTACTCTTCTCTTTCTTCCTTTGCTTTCCACCAACCTACCTTCCTTCCTCCGGTGCTTCATCCCCTTCTCTCTTAACTCCTAGAGAGCACAGCCTGATCTAACCAGCTTATTCCTCCATGATGTAAACGAATACACAAACCAATCAGGTGCTGCCTTCCATTGACTGACGAAAAGTGGCGAGGGCCCAGTCTGACCTGCACTTCTTTCCCTACTCCATCCTCCCATGCCCCTCTGTTTCTTACATTCCTTCTCTCTCCTTTCATCCTTCCTTTATTCTTTCCTTGTTCGCTCGACTTCATTTACATCTCTCTGCTCCTTATTTTCACAAATAAAAGTCACATATTGTGCTCATAATCAGGTTTTATATTGGGATTATGTTTTCTGTTAGAAACTGTTTTCATAGTGTAGGGTCCAAAAACAGTGCCATTGCTGAATCTTTTCTTTTCAGCCTCTGACTGAAACACATTGTTTTATATCCTGTACCTTTAAGCCCCGCCTTCCAAAAAGAACAGTCTGCTCTGATTGGCCCTGAATCTATCTGCTGGTTTGAATCGAACTGCCAGTTAGGGGCCACTCACACTAGGGCCGCGGCCTCGTGCCCGAGCTCATTTGCATGCTAAAGTCTAGAACGTTTGGCTAGTGTGACCACGCCATCCGTATTCCAGCACGGAACAGCCCCTTGGCCACGGCACACTTGGGAGAGGTGTGACCATGGGCCAGCGGGGGAGTGGGGATCTTCAGTCGTGGCTACTTATGACATCATAAGGGGATAGAATACTGGCCTGGGATTTTTTGCACACAGGTTTTCAGAAATGTGGAGGTGGAGAGAAAGAGAGAGGGCTGTTCTCTCTCATACTTTGTCTCTATTCACACCGGCGGGGACCCATATTAAAACAAATCTAGATGTGCCAAAGCAGGATGATCGACTTAAGACGGAAACACTGTGTGGGCATGGAATGAAGTTTGGTTCCCATAACCCTTTGTGCTCTCTTGTTGCCAATGTGCTTGCTTGCATTACACAGTAAGTGACAACCACCACCTTCCTGTTGAAGACAGATGTCAGTGGATAAGAGGGCATCTGGGTGCACATTTCTTCCTGTTCCTGTCATCAGGCAAACCTAATCGTTTATCACATCCTGTGTTCCGTCACTTTCATATTGACCAATAATCTCCACACAAACAAAAAGACGTTCAGCCAGTGACCCAGATCTGAAGAATGACCTATCCGTTTATTCAAAGATCTTTGCTGTGACAAACACATTGATCTCAACATTAACATGACATACGCTCTTGGGTCACACAATATAACTCATGCAAGGGCTGCAGGACTGGTGTGTGTGTGTGTGTGTGTGTGTGTGTGTGTGTGTGTGTGTGTGTGTGTGTGTGTGTGTGTGTGTGTGTGTGTGTGTGTGTGTGTGTGTGTGTGTGTCTGTGTGTGTCGTCAGCAGGCATTGAAGAGTCACTTCCCTGAACGATAAGCCGCTCCACTTCCCCATTCGCGAAAGAACAACCAAATTGCTGCTCGTAAACTTGCACACTGCTGTCCTGCAAGCGCACTGTCAACAACTAGCCATCCTACACAGTTAAGCGCTTGGACTGAGTGATGGTTCCACTACATTGTTGCTTCTACACTCCATACATTAGCTGTAGGCTGAAATGTATTTGTTAAGTACAACATGTTTCCTATTCAACCTAATGCAGACTTAAGTCACCTTTTTCTTAAGTTTGTTGCCACCTATAAACACTTCAAGTCATTCCTCACAGAGCCCGCTACGATTAGCTGTGAGGGATATAGGTTGAGCTGTTTTATTTGATGTGGTAAGTCATGTTGCTCTGATCTAGAATATATACTGTATATATACATAATATATTTTTATATATTATTTTTCAGGCATTATTCAACTTTATTGATAGTTTGGAGAGATAAATGGCATTTACTACAAATCAAGGCTGTGTCTGTTTTCCAAGGGGACACACTGCATGTCAGCTGACAAGAACAACAGTGTAGCAATACAGCACTGTGCGAAACTAGTTCAGTTCTACCCTGACCCATTAGTTGGTTGAATGATTAGTTGACAGATCCACACCTGCTCAAGAACCCCTTCAAGTATAAATTCTGGTGATTTTCCTAAAAAGATATAAGAATATGTTGCTTTTTGATGCTTTGTCTCATTTGCCTGGCCAGATCAGAAGGTAGACCTTGAATGTTGGGCCCTGCTGATCTGTTAAACTAAATCCTCGCAATCAAATTTGCAAAATTTAGATTTAGAAAGAAGGCTTTCCCAAAAGACACGGTAACACAGGTATTGACCTCTTGTAGGAATTTTGAGCAATGTTTCTGAGAGTGGGTCCCCGTTTTGTTAGCATTTCATGCACTCACAGTAAAGGACAAAGTAGGACAACCCAGCAATGGTTTCACGCTGTTCCATTAACCAGCAGTTGGTGGCGATAACGTGCCAAGGAATGTAGCAATGTATAAACAAAGGTATGAAGAAAAAGACAGCCTGCTGCTAGCACCCACCGATATAAAAAATCCCTGCGTTCCAAACTTCCAATACACATACTTTCTGCTATTTAGTATGGTAGAAAAAAGAGTTGAAATCAGCATGCTATTTGGTAGAATATATAAAGAAAGAGTAAGCAATTTAGAACTCAATGTATGTTTTCAATTGGCTCAACTCATGTTTTATAATAAAGGAAATATGTTCAACACATGTATTAGGCCTCAAGGAAGCACCACATGTTTTAGAGTGAATGGAAACTTAACTGTTGGTTTACAGATTTGTACTGGTAGACATCGCCCCAAATCTAAAATAAAGAAAAATGTTTGAACCCTATGGGACCTTGGGGGCCATAGGGGCCCCAGTACAATGACTTAAATGCTAGTTGGTTGATAATCCTGCCTTGATCATATCCTTGTACACCGATTGCATCTGTGTCTCAGACTACTGATCCAAGAAAAAGGCAATAACATGATATGACTTAAGGCTCTGATACTTTTGAGGACTAGTATTCAAATTTCTTTATTAGGATAACCCCTTGAGATGAAACCATCTCGTTTTCGAGGGGGTCCTAGTATATTATAACTAATCATTATCGATTACACATATTGATAAAAAAAATGTATTCACTGCATTGCTGAATACAACATTCAAAACACATGAAAACATTTAGTGCAATACTATGAAAACCAGTCTGAAAAAAGCATGATGAATAAAGCACTTGAAAGCAGATTGCCTTAGGACTTTGGATACATTAGTTTAGTCATCTCCTTTTGTTATCCTCACTTACTAACGGAGAGTGGAATGTGATAAATGCAAGCCTTCAAAAAGCTTGATGAGTTGACAATGACAGGCCTTGGATTCAGAAAATGAAGAATTATTGGAATGCGGACGGAGGAGTGGATTACTTAGCAACTGCACAGAATGACAACAACAACTGCAGCAACTCACCGTACCAACTAAAAACACTAAGAACAACGAGCAAACAGCAACCGCTAGACGACAACAATCACCGAAAAAACGACCTCAACCCGAAAATATGAGACCAGTGACAAGTAAACCAACAAAATAATTATATAATGGGTGTAGCAGGAGTCAACATCCAGTTAGCTGATGGCAGCTCAGTCCACCACTTAAATAGTGAATGGGAGTGTAACAGCAATCGCAAGTAGGTCCATGCTGTTAACCCAAGCAAACTGTAGCCCCTTTTACACAGCCAGTGAAAGCCGGGAATATGCCGGCCTTTCGGCCCTCCGCCCTGCTGTATAAATGCGACCGTTGCGGAACAAGGGAAGAAAGGTGCGAGAGATTGTTCCGGGAATTTTACTACCTCGGGGGGTAGTAATATTCCCGACACAATCAGTTCCGCCTCTCTGTTTAAATGCTCCAGCTTGTTGTTGCGGAACAGGGGGGCGTTTGACGTTCCATAGCCTACGTTCTAAACATGCAACCATGTTAGCAGTTGAAGGACGTGTGTTTAACATTAATCACGGCGGCCTGATGTTCTTGTGACTTCACACACTGTGTGTATGTGTATGTCTGATTGGCAGATCTCTGCTCTCACAAAGAGACTCGCTCACAACCAACCTGTCACACAAACACACACACACACACACACACAGACACAGAGGTGAAGCAGATTGATTTTGTCAGTTTGGTTAACAGTCCCAGTGATGTTGGACTCAGCGCGTAGCGAGATCAACCGGCACATTGTGAGGACAGTAAAATACGGCCCTCTTACTGCAAGCTCCAGCACTTCTGCTCTCAATTCACTGGCCAGTGTTGTTGTTGTAAAGCAGCTGACCGGCGCGGCGCTAAATGTTTACGTCACACCTGACGCTGTTTACAAACACCTCTTTCATTCCGGAACGCTGTGTAAAAGGAGCTACTGATGCGCCAGCAGGCCGGCGTTGCTTGGTTCTGTGTAAATAACACAGAAGCAAGCAAAGCCGGCATTTTGGAGTGATGTTGTTCCATCAATATGCCGCAATCTCTGTGTAAAAGGGGCTTGTATCTCGTATAGTTCATTCATACAGTATCTTGCATGTGTCGTTCTGACTTTCACAGAAGGTCACAGTGGAAGACAAGCTTACAAATTGCTCTGTTGTGACTCCCTTTGAAAGCAGGTCAACATGAACTATTGGGACAAATGGCAGACATGAGCGCACACACCTAAATCAGCCAATGAATTAATGGAGGGAATGCGCTTTAATATCTTTCTAATATCCAACTATTTCATTATAAATATTTCCAAAGAGCAGGTCATAGTGTGAACATTATTTTCAATATATAAAATTAAAATTATATGTACTCACTGTTTATTCCCAAAGTAGTTTAGGCTTTAATATTCCACAGACACAGTCTTATTCTATCAAACGGGTAAACAGTAACTCACCAGCCCAAGAGGGTACAGGGCAGAGACACTGAGAAGCAACTGTAAAGCTGTTTTACATTGGCCTTCTTGGGCACATACTTTCCTTCACGCAGACTGGTAATGGTTATTCAGCATTTTATCAGTTCAGCCTTAGTTTGACTGGAGAGTCTGTTGGGGCTCACACACATTTGCATTTTTATTTTCATTGAATAAAAAAAACTTAAAAAGATGAAAACTTTTGTTTTATAAGTTATGAGAGTGTGGCTTACAAAGACATAAAGACTTCAGGAAAGCAAATGTTTTTCAAATTAGAGTGTGATTCGGCTCTGTCTGACTGACATTTTAAAAGGGTGGCTGCTCACAGTTATAGGTCCCGGTTTCACATCTCTTTGTGGTCTGCCGAGGCCACGGATGAATGAGCTTCAGACGTCATTTAAAGTAGGCGGGACAATAGCATGACTGACAGTTCTCCCTTTCAATTAAACAGACAACATGAACCCATTTAACCCCAAACGAACCCGATTAAAAACAAACTTTATTATTTCCGAAGTGAAAAACAAACAACATGATACATCCTTGTCAAAGAAATCAATGTTTCCTTTATACTAGATATTTAGCACTTAAAGCCGACAGGAGTTTCATTGACAGAAGCTTAACATTAATGTAAGAAGACAGCAATGAAGGTGTACACACTTTTCAAATAGTTGTTGAAACTGAAAGAAGTGTAGGGGTGGTGGTGGGGGGTGAGTGTCCCATCATCATCTGAACAACACACAGCTCTCTGATGAGGCCCATATGAAGAGCTGAACCTTTTGAAGTGTGAATGAGTAATACTGAAGCCTCCACCCAAGGTAATGACAGACTGTTTTAATAGGCAGCCAATGGGAGCAGACCCCGTGTTGTGTTGCATATGATAAACTGTTGGTTGACATAATCTAGCTCTGGTTCTTTTTTACAGTATATAAAAGATTATTAATCAAATGAATTTAAGATGAGAAGATCTCTATAACTCTCATGTATGTCTGTTAAATACTGAGCTTAAGACAGGAGATGGTTAGCTTAGCTTAGCAAAGAGTAAAGACTGGAAGAAGACAGAAATAACTAGCCTGGCATTACTCCAAGCACAATCTGCTTTTTAATCCCCTTCTTGGCTTTCTTTGGTACCTTTTAGACAAACAGGATTGTGTCATGTTGATGTATGTACGTAGGTTCACATTAACATTATCAAACATACAGTAACTGATAGCCTTGTATAAAGAGAAGGTGTCATTATAAAATGAACAATTCATCTGTGCCATTAGCCCCTTTTACACAGCCAGTGAAAGCCGGGAATATGCCGGCCTTTCGGCCCTCCGCCCTGCTGTATAAATGCGACCGTTGTGGAACGAGGGAAGAAAGGTGCGAGAGATTGTTCCGGGAATTTTACTACCTCGGGGGGTAGTAAGATTCCCGACACAATCAGTTCCGCCTCTCTGTTTAAATGCTCCAGCTTGTTGTTGCGGAACAGGGGGGCGTTTGACGTTCCATAGCCTACGTTCTAAACATGCGACCATGTTAGCAGTTGAAGGACGTGTGTTTAACATTAATCACGGCGGCCTGATGTCCCGTAAAAATCACCAAATAAAAGGAACGGCGTATAATCTATCTGATCATAAGGTCCGTTGCTCAATCCAAACCCCCGCGCTTCATTTTGCAGAGTGTATGAGTCTATTTCTGCCCAGGAGAAGTTGTACAATGGGAAAGCTAGTCTAGGCTAAGTAAGGGATAAAGTATAGTGAACGGGTCACTTGCTAGAAATAAAGACCGACAAGCTGAAGCAGGAGCCCGACGCGCAGCTCCTATTTACTTGTTACGCCAGTAAATAGGAACGACCAAGGATACGACCTAGTAACGGGGGAATAGTCTGCTCGCCCTGCTAGACTGTCTGCTTCAGCTGACTGAAGGCTCCGGCTCAGCTGTTAGCCACAGAGCTACTATTTTGCTAACACAACTCAAGACTCGCACACTCTACAAATAATCATTCTAATCGGTCAATATGTTTAACAAGAGCTCCATCTAGCTAACAAAGCATTATCCCCCAACATAAATAACACAATTCACGGAGAAAATTACTGCGGAACATTTACATTGCGGGCTGCAGCCTGAAGTTACTGTCTAACTGTCAATATGCGGCCAAACGTACTCACGTCGTCTTGACTGGATTCCTGTCGGACATTAACCATGACTCCTGTGTTCCCTGCTCTCCTGATACATGCAAAGTCATGTTGAAAAAGTATTCCATTGTTTTCTGAACGAGTAGCAGCCCTGTTTGTAGACGTCTATCCATCAAAACTATGACGTAGATCCTTAGCAACGGTCATTATACCCTCACAAAGAGACTCGCTCACAACCAACCTGTCACACAAACACAGACACAGAGGTGAAGCGGCTTGATTTTGTCAGTTTGGTTAACAGTCCCAGTGATGTTGGACTCAACTGGCACATCGTGAGGACAGTAAAATACGGCCCTCTTACTGCAAGCTCCAGCACTTCTGCTCTCAATTCACTGGCCAGTGTTGTTGTTGTAAAGCAGCTGACCGGCGCGGCGCTAAATGTTTACGTGACACCTGACGCTGCTTACAAGCACCTCTTTCATTCCGGAACGCTGTGTAAAAGGAGCTACTGATGCGCCAGCAGGCCGGCGTTGCTTGGTTCTGTGTAAATAACACAGAAGCAAGCAAAGCCGGCATTTTGGAGTGATGTTGTTCCGTCAATATGCCACAATCTCTGTGTAAAAGGGGCTATAGTTACCTTGCTACTATACGGTGAGTCAGCTGTGCATTAATCACTCAATCATCCAAAGCAGAAGGCAAAATGCCACCAATAAAAGGTCAAATGCAAAGAAGATGATGCGGGAGGTGTGAAATATAACAAGTTCAAGTTCAAGTTTCAACGTGCATAGATGGAAGTTTCTTGCCGTCCATTTATAAAGGAGTGTTAGGTGAACTAGTTGACTGTTTTCTAAAGTGTTTTCTTAAATGCACTTTTTATCATGGTTAAAAATTACCTAGTTTCCCTGAGAGACGTGACTCAAAACGGTCCCAAATAGAGAATGACTGCCGACGGCCTGCAATATCCACTCCCTGTCCACAGTTTGCTCCTAGCATACTCGCTTGTTTGGTTTCCCTGTTTCCCTTCACATTATCTATCACTCGTGGACACACTTAAAGGCCTACTTCACCGGTTTGAATATGAAGATGTATTGAATTCTGAGATCCTATGTAGTATAAATGTGCGAAAAAAATTGAAATCGGTTCATCCTAGCCTGAGAAAAGGCAGAAAGAATGTTTTTTTTAACCCTATATTTCTCTTTCTCGTGACATCACAGAAAGAGAAATATAGGGTTAAAAAAAAACTTACTTTGTAAATATTACTGTGATGTCTTTTACTGTGACATCACAGTAATATTTACAAAGTACGTTTTTTTTAACCCTATATTTCTCTTTCTGTGATGTCACGAGAAAGAGAAATATAGGGTTAAAAAAAACACTCTTTCTGCCTTTTCTCAGGCTAGGATGAACCGATTTTAATTTTTTTTGCACATTTATACTACATAGGATCTCAGAATTCAATACACCTTCATATTCAAACCGGTGAAGTAGGCCTTTAACAAGGCAAAATGAGGGGACCAAGTCCAGTTCTATTCTAACACATCATAAATCAATATGGCTGAAGGTGATATCATTCCCGGCTATAACTCAAATCTTCAGCTAATGGATGCATTGTTCAAACAAAATTGGGAGGATCCAGTAATTGAATATGAGCATGTACTGGAGCTGTTTGTGTGTGTGTGTGTCTGTGTTTGTATTTATATACTAATGTGGACCAACCAGTGGCAGAGAACCCATGCTGTGAGGACAATTATCTTTGTGAGGACATTTTGGCCGTTCCTCACAAAGACAAGGCTAGAGTAACAGTCACTTGGATGAGTGTGTGTGTGTGTGTGTGTGTGTGTGTGTGTGTGTGTGTGTGTGTGTGTGTGTTTTGTGAGTGAGAGAAAGAGAGAGACATATAGAGATAGAGAGAGAGAGAGAGAGCTGACGGAGTAGTCCCTGTATGTTGTTTCTCTTCCCTTTATTTTGAATTTAAACAATACCCCCAACAAGTCCTGAAAGCCCAGTTATCCTGTGTTGCTTCTGCTTTGAGGTGCAGCGTGACGTGCCCTGTGTGATACGCTCTATTCACAATGTGTGTGGTTCCGCTTCAGCTAAGTCACACATTATCTGTATTTTATCTCTTTCGTGACCTGTTTCTGAAGGTTGGATTTCATTAAGTACGCAGATAAAGTAACGTTTGTCATAAGCACTTTTGCATCAAATATACTTATGAATGTATACTTATAAATAGACATTTGAAAAATGCAAATCAATCGACAAATCGATCAATCAGACTTTATTTGTATAGCACTTAACAAAGACACATTATGGACACAGTATGAGTAATAAGCATTAACCAACTGTCAATAGCCTTTACTAAGCATTAATTAACCGTTAATTAATGTACCATTATTGTATGGTGTTGCCTTGTAGCCAATCAAATTGTTCTGTATAGACTTAGTTTATAGATGGGATTGGGAGTATGGACAGTCATCCCGCTGCATAGTGAAACAGAGCTGTTTTTTCATAGAAGTGGGGAAGTTAGGACAGCTTGTCTGCACACGCCACACTGCTCAAAGTGGCAGGCTGTCGAGAGCACTGAGGAAAAGTCAAACCGAGACTACGTAACTTCTGAGAAAGAAGTACCATCTTCCTCTTACAAATGAAAATGTAATTCAGAAGTCATACAAACACCCTTTTGTTCAGGTCAATACACCATATGAGCCATATTATAATGAGGCTTTTATTATTTCCCTGTAAATGTCAATTGTTACATCTGTATTAAAGTGCTGAGAGAACACAGTCTCCCCTTAACTTACGGTAAATACTCGACTGATTACGTACAGTCAATTCTAAACCGATAAAAGTAACAAGTTCTTCTTCTTACAAATGATAAGTGAATTCAGAAGTAATAAAAATTAACATCGGTTCAGATCAATACATCATATGAGCCAAATTATGATAAAGCTTTTGTTATTTCCCTTTAAATGTCAATTGCGGCCGCTGTATTAAAAGTGTTTAGAGAACACAGTCTCACCTTAGCTTACGGTAAATACTCAACTGATTAAGTATTTCAGATGAAGTAAGTTCATTTTGTGCCAGTTATAAATACACAAAAGCTTCTAGTTTTGCAGAGTGTGATGCTGAGGTGTTGTCTGGAAGGGGAGACAACGTAGCGCCTTTTCCCAGTGGGATTAATAAAAGAGCATTTGGTTGTTGCTTCCATATGTCTCTTACTTGCATAATTATAATATTTCACCTCCCACACATTACGCCACTGGGTGCCCTTAAGAGTCTTGGTGGGCGCCTCCAGCATATGTATTGAGATTCAATTCACACCGACTTGCGTCCTGAGAATGGATGTGTGAAAAGGGTGTTAAGAGTTCTGTGATACAACAGGCACAGTTAAAGTAAAGATTCCAATGTTCATCCAAACACAAACACCTTTCTGTTGTGGCCCAGGCAGAGAGACTGACACCGTTTTGCTACCTGCACTGGCTTTATCAAGACAATAGGTCGGTATTTGTGAGACAAGCAACACAACGTTGTGGCAATCACACGTTAAGACACTAAATTGGTAAACGTAATGATGTATAGGGTTAAGTGCTGAAAAAAAGGGAAAAAAAGCAGCTTAAATAGTTGGAAATTGTGTTGGGTTAAAAATATATTGTGATTTAAAGAATGTCCATGAATCAATGTAGACATACTGATTTAGGAAAAATGAATGTGGTCTTGTTCATTTTTTAGAACTATACAGCAGAAGAAAAAAACATTGGTAATAACAACGTAAAGGTGTCATCTCAAAGAGCCTGTGCCTGCCCAATGGAATAAATGCAGCTGGTTTTCTATTGTTTTGGCTAAACTAAAAACTGTAGATATGGATGGATATGTGCAACACTGTGGGCATGGGAAAAGGGTGAAAAGGTCTGTGCTGTCTCACTGTGAGCTTACACGTCAATGTGTACAAGTGAATGACATGTCATATGTATGTCCTCTAAAGCCAAGAAAATGTACTTCCAGTACATTAATGCAGCGAAATAATGTCAATGTATGCATAAAGTGAGCGTGTAATATGAGCCACTGCTCTTTTGTTTCAGGTCCTTTTATTGCCAGATTAGATTTTTAAAGTGTTTGAGTATTCTTTGCTAATAACAGTAATCACCCAAACGCTATTGCATAATCATTGGGACATACATGAGAAGAGGACACTCAAGCCTCTCTGATGTAATGTGTGAAAGGATCCTGTCTGTGGCCCTGCTACCAATAATGAGCCCCCCTCACTCGCGGCACAACCACATTTCTTTCATCTCAGGCCTTTTGTGAGCAAGGCCCAACACAGGAAGTGCTTGCATAGCACTAGCGCCCTTCTTACGCAAATGTGATGTAGGATAGGGTAGTCTGTCAAAGAAAAGGAAAGTGAGTCACAAATCTCTCCGTGAGATCTCTCTCTCTCTCTCTCTCTCACACACACACACACACACACACACACACACCCTTCACAAGTACAGATATAAAAAAGAGACAACACAGAGAAGTTAAGCCCCTAACCGTACCCTTCTCAGATAAAAGAAAATAAACAATTTAATATTGACGCACAATGCAATTTTCTATACAGCTTTCATTGTTGTTATAAATTGTAGTATTTGGCATGATTTAAATTGAGGAATTTAGAACTGCTTTACAGTAAATGCTGCTAAACATTTTTTTTTGGTGCTGAAACTAATGAATCCCTGTTGTCAGCCATTGCTCAATTTCACAATGCTCTATTCTCACGACCATCTCAATTATTTGCCGTGCGTGGGGATGGTGTTGGAGACATTCTTTGCCTCCATATTGGAGGTTACAGTTTCTCTGTACTGGGAGCAGAGCAAATTGGGTCAGCAGCATGGCCATTGTTCCTCTGCCCACACATACAAGCACAACAACTCCACTCAGAAAAATACACATTCATGCTTCAACCTCAAGACAAAAAAAAACAACCTCTTCCTCATTTTTCAAGCCCTCACACTGTACAGAATATGTGACATCGTTCGACCAGCCGACTCACAGACACATGATAGGCCGTGTACGGACTGTCACACACACACGCACACACATGCACACACACACACACACACACGCACACGCACACACACGCACACGCACACACGCACACACTGCTACCACTGTGTCGGATTCAGTTTGCAGCCATAAAGACAAAACAGACTCTGGTTCATTAAAGGACCCCTTGTGATAAGATACACTGCTTTGAGTAATGTCCCAATGTTCTACTATGTTAACAGAATGTGCTGTGCTAAAAGGCAATAAAGGTGCATCGTAACCTTACAGAAGAACTGCATTTCCTTTGGTCTGGTAGAGTTTTACAGGATAATTTATGACAGACAGACAGACAGACAGACAGACAGACAGACAGACAGACAGACAGACAGACAGACAGACAGACAGACAGACAGACAGACAATCCCTGACAGGGCAGGGAGTGTTTGCATTCGGCTCTTTGAAGCAAGGACAATAAAAGGCTACTCTACGCATGTGAGATCCTTGAAGAGGTACTGCTTGATAGGCACTATGTATACGTAGTAACATGAGGCAACAGAAGTTCAACTCCCAGAATGTCTTTGATGGTAGACTTTCTATACCATCTGTATATGCAAGGCAACAACAGTGTGGTTAGGGTAACAGAGACACTCTGGTTAAGACAAATAAAACATAGTTAAGGTTTGGTTATAGGGCCAATTTTGCAGACATGGATCAAGCCTATAGTCCTGGACTGAATTGTACTTTCAAATGGACAAACTCCATTCCATTTAGTACAGTGCTAGGCGGTACTATAGGCTTAATCCATGAAACTGGCACTTAAGAGTGCTAGTGTACAGTCAGTCAGATTCAACTGGTCATGTAGCTACCTGATTATGTTGAGAGGTGTGTTTAACATTGTGCTATTCATGTTTCTAACGTGCAGACATTAGAAACACTTCTTCATATATAAGCAATATTTCAGACCAACAACCCCACTAACTAGAACCTAAATCATTTGCACAAACTCTATTTAAATGAACGCCTTAATTACAGTATCAACAGGGACTGAACCTTGCAAGCCTTATAAATGTACAGAGATAATAGTGTGTCAACTGTTGTGTTGGATTGGATTAGAGTCTACAAGTGTACCAAACAAAAACATAAAGGGCTCACTGACTGAACTGAGCCTGGTTTTCTGCAGAAATGATTCAACTTATATTCAATCTATGTAACCCTTTACATTAGCTGCATGCTACTCCTGATGACTGGTAGCCATTTCGTGTTTGTTTTGGATTCAATATAGATGGCATAGTGAAAAATAAGCTTTGACAATAGAAATTCTCAGGGAAAAAAATACACCCTTTATTGTCTATGAGGCAAGAGATCCCCAGGGAGGTGGTAATGCAACAAGTGTTAAAGGCCTAACAATGCCAGGCACTTTTCCCATAATTTTTTCTAACTTTAGAAATACAGTTTTTGCCCAATACCTGCTCCCACAGACTTTGATTTCCAGGCTGTCTGGAGCTGATATTGACTGGCCAAAGTTCGAAGGGCTGCCCCTAATGTAACCACAATTAAATATATAAATCAGTGATAAGCCTATGTAGCTCGCAGCACACCACCTAAAACCACATCTAGAAGAGGTGATCAGTGCAATAGAAACATCCACCAAACCAACAAGTAGTTAGTTTACCAGACGTTAACTGGAACTGTTCTTATACACCATTATACATCTAGTACGTGTCAAAATAGTGTTTGCTGAAGAGTTAGCATGGTGCTTATCACTCCACCAGTAGTCTAACTTGGGCTATAACACACAAGAAAAACTATTATTTTCGATAAACCAACAATTTGGGTTTCGGTGTCATGTCTACTCATTCCTGTAGCTGTGTGGTTTGGTCGTATAAAACCTCTTTCATGGTATCATAGTGACACATGAGCATGCACTTAGATGATCTATTTTGCCTTCATGTGTCAAAGTGGCTAATATACATTTATATTGTATTAACAGTGTGTCAAACAACAATGTGAAAACAATGTGACCATGTAATAAAATGTTAATTACGTTAATGAGGTGACATGATGGGCAACTCCAAATGAATAAATAACTGTTTGCTAACTAAAGACAGATGAGAAAGACAGACATTTTTTTTACTGCAGATTTAGGTTGGCTCTCTTGTCTTTAACACTCCAGTGGGTCACTCAGCACTATGTCCATGAAGCCTACTTCATTAGCCATCACGTAGCATCCCATTAGTCGTAAACTAATCCGCAGTCTCATTGAGTGATAGTTAATGCTGATGCCAAAAATTCAGCAGCCAAACCGAGCTTGTAATGCCTGTTAGCAAACAGGAAATACAGGCAGGGAATCTGTTATCAGGCAGTGTATGCAAACCACAGCCAATGAGCTACAGGGGATGCATGTATGACATTCAATGTATAGGGGTAGAATAGAATCTATAACAAAAACACATGTTCTTCCATGTGTGTGGATGAATAAAGCAGTATGGTGTGTTCACGTTGTTGCTTTGTGACCATAGGAAAAGGCTCCTAATATATAAAGCTTCAGGACCCAGTGTTATATATTGTATAGATTCATTCATAATGAATAATAATTCATAAGTATCCTTTCACTAATAGGCTACCATAAGGATACACCGACAACAACAAGTTAATGTATTCAAGCAAATTAAAGAATAATCAGTGCTGGTGGTGGTGACAAATGAAAAGAACCTCAACGGTCAGCTCCAATCAGTGATCAGTATGAAAGGAATGACCAATAGATCAATTTAAATGTTAATAGAATGGTTCAACATTTCAAGAAAAAGCTCAAGAAAAGGCAACAGAAACCATTCCTGTACATGTGGGTGCATTTTTTATATACAAAAATAGGCATAGGTCGCCCATCTAGGTTAGACTGAGGCAAAAAAGCTAAAAAAATTAAATGTTGAACTGCTCCTTTAACAAATGCAGAAATCAATGCATTTCCCCCACAAAAAGGCCTACATCCTCTCATAGGTTTTAAAATGATTTGT
Organism: Ammodytes marinus; assembly: GCF_949987685.1. Taxonomy (NCBI): domain Eukaryota; kingdom Metazoa; phylum Chordata; class Actinopteri; order Uranoscopiformes; family Ammodytidae; genus Ammodytes; species Ammodytes marinus. The sequence continues at coordinate 29,489,356 of NC_137234.1, read as the reverse complement.
TGTGCGTAGTGGGGAACATTAGCTTGATTATTAGACAACGCTTGTCCGGGTGGGTTTTTAACCACTGAACCCTTTGACTAGAACAATTGGCTTTTTCTTCCACGATAACACAGTCTCCAAGACATGACACACTACAGTATGCCACTCAGCTCACTCCTCCAGCATATAGGTGTGATAGGCAGACATCCAAAAAGCCTTGAACAAGGTGTGTGTTGATAAAACAATGGGGCCCTGGCTTTATGGGAAATGTCAGAAGTGTTGATAATAACACAAGGGGAAATAAAGGCTTTTGTTATTTTGGCATTATTCTGCTGAATTACTAACAATTACAATTGATTACTGAAACACATGACTCCTGTAGTGGTTCATAATCACACAGTGTGATTCTCCCCAGGCTGATGTGTTAAAGTAAGCATAGAATGGCATATAATAGCATAGACATTATTATAGAATATAATGAGGGTATTATTGTATGTTAAAGGTGCACTACGTAGTTTATGGGGAGGAGGATTTGTTTACGTTTGCAGAGCCTGCAGTTAGTTAACCTAACTTGCGTTACTTTACATGTAACCCTTAGTATTGAATAATTCTATCACCGTAAATCAAAACATTGTTATTTAATGTTATTTTGAGGCACCTGAAAGCAAACATAAGACGATGTTTGTAAAGAAAACTGTGGGCCCTGCTGCAGTAAACAACGCCAGTGAAACAGCTAACTTTTCAGATAGCTATAGTACTATTTACTGTATGGTGTCAGACTGATACACTGAGGAGCAGGGGCGGATTTAGGCATCCTGAGGCCTAAGGCAAACACATGTATGGGGCCCTTAACGTCCCTCTCCTCCCCCTTTTACTTCAGGAATCTACACTTGCGAGTGATATTGCGCATCCACCATCACCCAACTGGGAGAACAGGATGGTCTGCCGGTCACAGAGGTACAGTATGTGTAGAACAATGAAGAGATAGAGAGAGGGATGATGGGGTGGGTGTGTGTGTGTGTGTGTGTGTGTGTGTGTGTGTGTGTGTGTGTGTGTGTGTGTGTGTGTCTGTAATGTGTGTGTGTGTGGTAGGGTTGGGGGGGGACAAAGCAACAGTGTATATCGGACCCTATCAGCAGAGCAGAGAAAGACTTCTGAGTAAAACTGCGTCAAACAACAGACTGTGCGTAAGCTGGGCGCGCGACTGCTGCGTCCAGACAAGAAAAGACAAACACCCAGGCCGCCTCTGGAATGTGGAACACGGCAGCATATAATATAATAGACTCTCACACACACACACACACAGGCGTAATAGGTCACATTAAATATAAAAGGCAACCCCCGCCTCCCTCCCCACTACATAACAGTTCAGGGGGTTGAAAATGTATGATCCTTCTTAAATGTAACTACTGTATGTATGTACCAACAGCTCCAGACATATAACTGTAACCTTGCCGACCTACCACATGTTTAGCCCAATCAAATACACTTCACTTTTTCTTACCTTCAGGGTTTCTGCTTTAGATTGTGTCAAGTTCCTTATAGTGGACCTGTCAGAGTAGCCTAACACTTTCTATTAAACCTATTTATTGTGATTTGACTGTCTGGGGCCTAAGGCTTTAACAAGGTCTCAATCTCTAATAGACTAGTAGTTGTTGACTGTACATGATTCCTATAAAAAAAATTAAAAATAAATAAAACATCCCAAATCCAGTGTGATGTGTTTTAAATGTGTCGAAAGTTTTGAATAATACAGAAGAATAAATATTTGAAAGCAATACTGAATGAAAGCCTTACTGAATTTACTTTTCCATTACATGATACATATTTTGCATAGAAAAGACAACGTTTTCCACCATGTATGGATGCAGGAAAGGCACAAATTGATGCAGAAAATGTCAACGGAATACAGGAAAGTAAAGGTGGAGTCAGTCATTATGGGGATCGCTTGTTTTCAAAATCACTTTTTTTTTGTCAAAATCAGTGAATATGCTTTTCGCCATCCGCTCCTTTTCCATGCTGTAGTGGCCTATGTGTGCTGAAAATAAAATGTGATGTTAACACACAGCCTAGGCTCTGTACACTGGTGTGTAAACAAGGTGGTATGTAAACACCTTTAGCTAGCAACATGCCTGTTTAAAGAGCCAATAGGCTGTGTATATTTTCATTGGATTTGTATTTTACCCCAGTGCACACACAGTAGCAAACACGTACAGGTAGTAGATCGTGAGGAGGTATTTCACAGATGTTGACAACAAGCAGTTTCCAGAATCACTGACTCCACCTTTAATATGTTCACCCCAATGTTGAGCCCCCCGACCACACACACACACACACAGATCAAGCGTAGCATACAGTAGATAGAAACGCGACTCACAGTGGCCGAGGTGAGGCTGCCGTCGGTGAGCGTGAGGTGGTGCGGCTCCCACCTCCGCAGGAACTTGGAGGTGAGGATCTTGCTGAGGAAGGTGCGCGGGTGTTTGACCACGCACACCTGGATGTCCCCCTCGTGCAGCAGCTTGTAGCGCATGCCGGAGCTGCTGCAGTGGTGCAGGGCCAGGGACCTCTTGTTCCCGCACGGCCCTGCGCCCAGCTTGGTGGCGGTGCCGGTGGTGCCGCTGCTACTGTTATTATTCCCTTCCGACATCTCCCCCAGCAGAGGCTTGTTCTCCTCGCACTGATAGAACTGGTTGTTGTGCAGCTCGTTGCCCCCACCGCCGCCACCTCCACCGTTGTTGAAATCCATAGTCCAATAATCCCAAACAATGTAGCGTTTCCAAAATGTTACTATTCTCTCGAGCGAAGCCAAAATTTTTTATCAAATAAATAGAAATGGATCAGGTCGCTCGAGTCGAGCTGGAGGAGGGGAGGCCGAGGCGGGGGGTGGGAGGGGGTTTACCTACCTACCCACCGCTGTAGAACACGACCTCGGTTTACAGTAGACACGGCGGCCAAGACGGGCGCATTAAAAACGGCCACCCCCAAAACAGTTGTCTTCTTATGGCCAGGGTATTATCCAGACGAAGGGGAAGCTTTTATGATGATACAGTGCAAATAATCCACCATTTTCCTTCTTCCCCCACACGAACACACACACAATGCCCCATGAATTGTCTCCAAATGCGCGTCTCCTCCTCTCCTCTCCTCCCCCCCACCCAGTCAGTCACCAAGCGAGCTATTCAATATGTTAGGGCCATGGCCTTATCCATTCCGTCCGCCCCTCGGTTGCCAAAAAAACACAATATAATCCACAGCGAAAGGGGACGCGTAAGAAGAACGGGAAAGCGACGCGAGATTATCCAAGTGTTGGTGGCGCGTGGGTTTTCCTCGGTGGGGGGGTTTCTGGTCGTTCCAGGCTTGACTGGCACGGTTTCCTTTATATTCACAGTCTTTTTTTCTCTCCCCCCTATCTCGGTGTCAAGGAGCCCTGCACTCTCCAACAGCGGCGCGCCGATTGGTCCCTGCTCGTTCATGTGATACGGGACTGACGTCAATGGGGAGGCGAGCGGATGAGCAGTGTGTGTCTTTCTGCGCTTGACTGTCTGCCGCGAGGGTGCACGCTCAACCCGGCCCCGCTCCCTCCCTCACTCCCCTCCTCCCACCGAGCGCAAAAAAAAAGAATGGAGGAAAGCTTAGGGACTTCCAGGGAATCTAACTTTTTTTTTTTACAACACTTTTCAATGGAAAACGATGCCTGTATGTAAAAGTCGCACTGATACAATGTCAAAATAGGTCTGGACTCACATTTTCTTTTCTTTTTTAGTGAAGAAAAGTATACAAAATGATTGGCATCAAAATGTATGAAGCAGAAATATGTTGAATAGTACATTTTAGGATAATGTACATTATACTATTCAGGACATGCACATACATTGGAGGGAGGGGGGGGGGTTCAAGTGACAAAAACAAAAGGGACATTTTCATTTAAACAGGTACCCCTTTGACATTGTCTTTATTGATGTGCCATTCATCGGCATTTCTTCCTTTTGGTTCATTTTTATGCACCAAATTGCGCCATTTCTCTGCATTCATTTATGGTGGAAATGTCTTTATTTATCTTATTTTTCTCTTTATTCAGGTACCCTGTGACAGGATACAGTTGGCTATATATCTTAAACCCACCACTACTCCAATATAATCATTGCCAACAAAGGAAACTCTAAGTCACTGTTTTCCCCACTTAACAATACCACCCAACCCCAGGATTCTCTCCCCCCTCACACAACCTCCTTCTGCAACTCCATGATGTCCTTTTTTATCGATAAAATCAAAAACATTCATCAGCACCTTGGATCAACCCCTCATCTCAGTATCTCAGCCGACGTTCACCCTTCCACACACTCATTCTCCTCCTTCCAGCTCCCTGCTATCTCAGAAATCACTGAACTCATTGGGAAATCCAAGCCATCCACCTGTCAACTTGACCCCCTATACCACAAAACTGGTTAAAGGCTCCCTCTCCTCCCTAGTTCCTCTCATGTCTGCAATCATCCACTCCTCTCTTACTACTGGAACTGTCCCTACATCCTTCAAAACTGCTGCCATCACCCCAATTCTGAAAAAAACCTGGTGCAGACCCCTCCAACTTCAACAACTTCCGTCAAATATCCAACCTACCCTTCATCTCCAAAATCCTTGAAAAGACAGTTGCCTCCCAACTCCATTTTCACCTATCCGACAATAACCTGTATGAACAGTTCCAGTCCGGTTTCCGCCCACGCCATAGCACTGAAACAGCACTCGTCAAAATCACTAACGACCTCCTTTTGGCAGCTGATTCTGGACTACTCACCATCCTCATCCTCCTGGACCTGAGTGCAGCCTTTGATACCATCTGTCACACCACCCTCCTCAACAGGCTATCCTCCATTGGCATCACCAACACTCCGTTAAACTGGTTCACATCTTACCTTTCTGGCCGTACTCAATTTGTTCAACTAAAGTCTTTTAAAACCATCCCCTCCCCCGTCACCTCAGGTGTACCCCAGGGCTCTGTCCTTGGGCCCCTACTCTTCATCATTTACCTCCTTCCCCTCGGCAATATCTTCCGCAAATTTCATTTCCACTGTTATGCTAAAAACACCCAGCTCTACCTCTCCACCAAGCCCTAGCATCTATCTATCTATCTATCTATCTATCTATCTATCTATCTATCTATCTATCTATCTATCTATCTATCTATCTATCTATCTATCTATCTATCTATCTATCTATCTATCTATCTATCTATCTATCTATCTATCTATCTATCTATCTATCTATCTATCTATCTATCTATCTATCTACCTGTCTGTCTGTCCCCTCTGCCCGTTTCACCTCTACGGGGAGCAGAGCATTCATCCGTTCAGCTCCCCGTCTCTGGAATTCACTACCACCCCAACCCAGAAACGTTGGTTTATTCCCCCATTTCAAATCACAACTTAAAACACATCTGTTTAAAACTGCCTATTTCATTTGATGTTAATTGCTCTGCTTCTTTCTGTTTTTTTTAATTGTTGCTTTTATTTTATATTGATTACTTCTGCTTTTTAAACGTTTTAAATGTCTGTACGTTGTCCTTGAGTGCCGAGAAAGGCGCCTTTAAATAAAATGTATTATTACGTAGTATTATTATATAGTTTTTTGGCAAACTGAAGGGCAAGGGCTCAAGCCCCTCATGGGTCATACTGTATCTGTGCATATGTGGTGCCAATCTCAACTTCTTTATACATCTTCTTATCTATCTTTAGCTTATGGCTTTCTCCACTGGGGATTCATGTGTTTAGAACTTAATCTATAACATCACATATTTGTTGATTATATTTTGTATTTTTCAACTGAATCTTACTAGCAACTTATAATATTAAATACATGTCAAATAAAAAATGATGTCTGAAATGCTGTGTACAATGTTGCAGACAATGTGAACACTCAAGTTAGGTAGAGCTATCTCAAAGTTGTTCTCAAGTGCAGTACTTGAGTAAAAGTACTTCCTCATTTTTATGTCATTTTCCAGTGAAGAAGCGAGGACGATATGATTACTGAGAAGGCCTCATCACCATGAGTGTATTACTACCAAAGAACTGGGGATGTGATGATGTCATTCAGGAAAAAAGATCCTAGGGACTGATATAAATCTGCATGACCTGTTTACATGACTTTCAGATAGGACCAGATATTAAAGCGCCATCATTTGGCCGTGATGTACCAAATTAAATAAACATGTACTGTGAGATTTTCGCACATTCATTCCTCCCAGGAGTGTGAACCCTCTGAAGCCTGCATTACTTTTTTACATACCAGTTAGTTTACACAGCCTAGCCTACGGACAGGTAGCAGATCATGAGGAGATATTCACTGATTTTGTAAAAAAGTGATTTTGTCACAAGCATTCTCAAGAATTGCTGACTCCACCTTTACATTTAGCAGATTAGCACCACCTAGCAGCAAAGCTAACAGCAGCAGCACCATTCTGTTATTTGTTCAACATTGTGGTGTGTAATGATTATTACAGCCTTAGTCTCACTCTAGTTTTGATAATACATTCCACCAGATCAAGTTTGGACTCAGGTAGGCTGAGTGAGTGAGGCTACAGGGTGCACACACCTTGACACACCTTGGTGGAAGTTTATCTTGTTTGTCATGGATACTTCAGCAGGGCGGATGTTGAACAATGCTAGGCCCGCAGTCATGGCTTCTGCTTAAAAGAACCATCCCTATTATAGGCCTACCTCACACACTCACTCAGGCATGAATCAGCCCAATGCTCATGTTTCCCATTCACAAAGAAGGAAATATAAGAGAGCCATGGAAAGTGGAGTTATTTTGCTATACTATCACTGGGGCTGCTTTAATGCTTTCCAAATTTCTGCTTTTAAAATTGTCACTGGCTAATCAACAAGATCCCATCAGCATTTTGAGCACTTTTTCATTTATATGGGGAAATTTTTCTGCTAACGTCTAAAGTGGCTTTTATATCCTTCCATCCACAGAAAAAAGCAAAATCAACTAAAATACAGTATGCATATGTTTATACAGAAAGCCATACTACACAGGCTGTAAGGGGTGACGGCATGTACCATGTGTATACTTTTATACCTGCTTGGCAAGCAGTTAGAAAACTATGATCATGATAATTCTACCATCGGTGTATGAGTGTGTGAATGAATGGGTGAATGTGGTAAGATATGTATAGCGCTTTGGGGCTGAGAAAATCGGCTAGAAAGCGCTATATAAGTCAAGTCCATTTACCATTTACCATAATGAGTTCTTACCTTTTATTTTATTTGTATCTTTAGCACATTAATATGGATGCTGGTTAATTTTCCTTGTGTATTTACCATCCAGCCCAATGTATTGATTGTTTTTTCGGTGGGGAGAAAAAGGTGTATGTTTAGTTCTGTAGTGAATGTTTCATGTTTAAGTTTATTAAAACAAACGTTTTGAGGAAAATGCTGCATCTGTTGCATTTATTGACGTCTGGGTGCCTCATGAGTTTACCTTTTATTATCAATTTCTGTAGGCTGAAATATCTTGGCTCAACTTGAGATGTTTCATTTGAATTTGAGAGACTTTTCATGAATCTAGCCTGTTTTTTCCACTTATAGTAACAGATTGATGCATATCCATTGATCATTTTAAAGGGTTTGTAATCCCCTGGTAAAATCCAGGTTAAAGGCAAACAAGGATGTGAATTGATATAGGACATATTAAATATACAGTACATAAACCATTTTTACCATGTTATGCATACAGATTTAATGAAATCAAGACAACAGGGGAATTGTGACATATTTCGAAAGGGAAAGAACATTGTGACCCAGCAGGTGATCCACAACATAAGCAGGTGGCAGTTCAGAAATGTATTATACTGAGGAAATATCCAAGAGCATATATAGCAGTAAGTAACCCGAGGTGAATGTGTGTTGCGTTTAGGGTCTGAAGGAGAGGTTAATATCACAGTGTTATATTGGAGTGTTTGAATAAAATAGCACTATAAAAACATCGGCATATCCGTTAAGTGAAGTGAGTGTTGACTAAAAGGTTTCCAAGGCTTGATTCTTTACTAATAAAGAGTTGGTACAAATGTCCATAGGATTTTGAATTATGTTTTCTTTCTTTTTAAAGGTCAAATATTATGCCAAATCTTTATCATGGTTTAATATGGGTCCAGGGTATGTCTAGAGACTCCCAACGTATGAGAAAAACAACCCTCCACCTTTCTTAAAACCTATGTTCAAAAACCCCAGTCAGATTTCTGTCCCCTTATGACGTCAAGAGCGTAGAAGCCACGCCCTTTAGCACTACCTCCACCTGTGATAAGCCACACCCAGATACCCCTGAATCTAATTGGCTGTTAGATTCAGCTAGCGTAATGTAATCATTTGGGTATTTCTTTGGTATACACAGTAGACTTTTTCAATGCTGGGCACAACACACAATCAATGTTCATTCATTGTATTGGCGGCATTGAACTTAGGTGGTACAAATTCCTTCGTGACTTTTCGCTACTTATGACATCTATTGCAGCATGTCCGTCCTGGGAGAGGGATCCCTTACTCCGTCGACTCTCCCTGAGATTTCTTCAATTTTTTATTCCCGGTAAAGGGTTTTTACTGGGAGTTTTTTCTCAGCCGAGCTAAGGGTCTAAGGGCAGGGTGTCATATTGTATCATGTTGTATCATATATCATATTGTATGAAATGTAAAGCCCACGAGGCAAATTTATTTGTGATTTTGGGCTATATAAATAAAACTGATTTGATTTGATTTGATTTGTATAGCCTTCATAAAAACCTGTGGGGAAACAACCATTTAAAAAAAAAAAATCTTCTTACACTGATTTCACACTTATAGGAATTCATGTCATCTGTCAAATGCAGGTAGGAAAAAAAAACCTGCTTTATGACATCACTGCTGCTTTGAAGAATGAGCCTGAGGGAGCTAGGCATCTCAAGGGTCCACACCTCACAACAACAACCAGCAGCAATGTGTCTCCTCCGGGAGGTCCCACACTTCCCCTCTTTTCTTTCCGTTCCGCTCACATTCAGCGTTGCCAAGACTCCTTTTAATAAGCGATGTTGGGCTTGTTTTAATTGGGGGGGAGGGGAGGGAATTTCTTCCAAATATTGGCTGTCGCAGGTTGCGTTTCGTTTTGGGCTTGTTTCTAAAGTGCAGCCATTATTTTGTGCTTGCTGCCCCATGCATTAAATAAAGTTGAAATGAGCTATATCTTAAGCTGTTGGTTTTGATATGTTTTTCGAAATGCGTAAGGTTATTTTCTATAGTGTTACTTTGAAGTCAGTTAAGAAACATACAGACATTCGTATGGGGCTATAATATAGGTCTACAATAGATTGGAAAAAGAAAAAAATCGAAATAGGCCAGGTTGCTTGTTTCTTTTGTGAGATCTGGCAACACAGTCAGCAACAGAGGCCTTCCTTCTTCCTGCCGCATCACCACTACCAGCACCTCTCCAGCCAGTATTGTTCCCCAGACAAGTTACAACACGCCAGGCCAGCTAGCGCCAGCAGCCTGCGTAGTGTTGTGTCAATAGCCAATGAAAAAAAGATGGGGAAAGAAAAGAAATGCAGCAAGAATGTACTTTAATAATGTGTCACAGAGCCAGACTGTGGCTCTGTGACACATTATTTGGCAATAATTTAAATGATTTTATTAAAAGGTGGTGTCAAGAGATCAAGGGCCACCTTTTTTTTGGGGTCAAAACCAGTGAATATCTCCTCATGATCCGCTTCCTGTCCGTATACTATGCGTGTGCTGAAAAAGGTCCAGTGTTAATACATTTGATCACGTACTGTATTTATTATAGAACTGTTCAATATAACAGAAATTATTCCAAAGGGACCTGATGAGATTCTTAAGTCTTTTCATGACTCTTTATGATTCTCTAATTTTTTTTGTTTATTTTTAATTATGTAGCATTTTTATTTTCTATTTTCTTGATTGATTTATATTTGTTTTATATTTTCCAAGATATATTTGTGTTTGGTTTTGGATTACATTTGCATTGATAACTGCTACATTATCTAAATTCCAACCTGTGTGATTTGAAGTTGTGTGTGGCACTTCAGGGCCAACGTAACCTGAGTATGTTTAATTAATTATACTTTTTTTTTCTTTTCAAGTGACATATAGCTAATTCTTTAATTATTAAAGTGAAAAAAGCCACCAGCAGAGATTTTTGATCGCGATGAACAAATCATATAATCATCACAGGTATAGAGCCAGAAAGGTCCAGTGAGGAACATAATTTGACTGATTTCTGTTGCGACCAATCATCTAACAGCATCATTGTAAGGTCATTTGTAGCATTGATCAGTTTATTTAATTGAATATGAAAATGATGAAACAGGTGGACAGACATAATGAAGTCATATTTACAAATGATGAAAACAGTTCAAAAAGAGGTGAGAAGAATAATGATTTATTTAATCTCACCACTTCTGCCTAAATCATCCATCCATAATGAATGATCAGCTTTCTTGTTAATGTTTATAACTTTACTTCTAGAATCATTACTAATATAATAATCCTTATCAAACATATACATATAAAAATATAAATATATATCTTTAATCAATAAAAATAACATTCATTACCAATAACATATGTATATTAATACTATTGCCTAGTTATCTTTTAATATGAGTATATTATTTTATTTTATTTGGCAGTATTTAGTACTTTGTAGTTTCTCAGTGTAAACCAAGTTCTGTACCAAATTCCAAAGTGCCATGTCAGCAGCCCCTCCCCCACCTGACATCAGTCACAGGACCCAGGTTAGCTGGGTTTTGGGAGCGGTCACGAGAGAGGCTGCTCACTTTAACTCAATTACCTCTACCCTGCTCATGCTACATAATCCTGTTTAGTTAATCCCGTGTCTAGACTTTTCCTGACCAAACAACACACACATACTAAGTAGTAGTATACTGCTCACACTGGGCCAGACATTTTATTTTACACTTAACGCATGTTTACCATGTAGGAAGAATACATGAAGCATTGCCCCGTGAATATTTAAAATCTTTACTATTGAAAATAACAGATATTGTTCGGAAGATATACAGGTATATGTATGTAAATCCTTAAAGTGGAAGCAGGAAATCAAATCAAATGAAAATATTTATACTATATATTTTTTCTTTTTCAATGTAATCTGTTGTAGATAGTCGTAGTCCCTTTTGGATGGACCCCAAGAAACATCCTAAACTTGCCTCTGCTGCCACCATCCCATCCAAAAATCTCTTCTTGTTTAAAGGAATGAGATACATCTAATGGGTCAAATCAGTTTATATATAGTATGCTCCCCAGAGGATGAACCCTTTGCATTTTGGACACTCCATGATGGTTCCCACGGTGCCATACTCACGATAAGTCATTACATTGTAAACAGGAAAGCTCAACCAACCTTAAAGTCAGGTAAAATTGCCCAAAAATGTCTTTGCAAATGCATGATACATTGATTTATAAAACAGATTCAACCAGAAGAGAATGTTGGAGAGAACGGGATTAAAATAATATATTATATAGTTTTTTATGGGATAAAAAAATCATTCTGGGAATGTCACAATGTTCTTTTATATTCATCTTGTTTGTCTTGTCTGTGTTTGTATATATTTTGATAATGTTCCTAATGACAACAACATAGTTAGGTGCAGAGGCGGCCTTAACGATCTGGGGGCCCCATTCAAGACCTAGTGTGGGGCCCCCCACTTTTTTTGTATTTTCTTGAAAAAAAAAATCTTAATTTTTTTTTAAATACATATTTCTTGTGCATGCTTGTGCATGCTTCCCGCAAAAAGAAAACAGATTGTAGAGTTTTATGAGATGATGGGCCACTGGGTGCAGACTCTTAAAATGGCCCCCCCACTCCTACCTATCCAGTCAGGTACACTGACTTTTCAGCACATATACAATTAATGGTAAAAACATATTAATGAAGTCAGTTTTTCTCACAGGATTTAGGGATACTGTGAGAGGGACCCTGGTCCTTGTTGGGGGGTCCGGGGGCATCCCCCCCAGAAGAAAATGTGTGCCTTTTGAATTAAAATGCATCAATCTGGTGCACTTTGAGGGGACATTTAGGGTGTATTCACACATGCCGTGTTTAGTTCGGTTGAAACGAACTCAGATGCACTTCTGCCTTCGGTGCGCATCTTTCAGGCAGGTGTGAATACAGCAATCGCACTCGGGTGCGGACCAAACAAACGCTCCGAGACCCAGCTGAAGAGGTGGTCTCGATGCGTTTCCAAACGCACTCTGCTGCAGTTCGTTTGTGGTGTGAATTCGTTCGGACTCGATCCGACCCAAATGCAGGAGGCACTGTGCCTTTTCTTTCTTTTCTTTTTTAATAAATAGCCGTCAGCTTCACATTATGGGAAAGTGTTGTTGTCGCCATTGTTAGGAAGATTAGTTGTGGTTTGACCGGGAGCCCAGAACAATATAAATGCTGAATGTGTTCAGCGATCAGCGATCAGATGAAGGAGAGGGGCGTCTCTCGCACAGTGCCAACAGGTTCACGCTGCGCAAGAAGTGTGTGTTTTTATTTTGCTTCCCATGTACGGGACCGTCAATACTATCCCCGTGTCAGTTTGGAGCTGAACTGCGCCGACCCAGCTGATACACAGCTTAATCAGCTGAGTGTCAGCTTGAGCCTATTCTTCTCGCGTGACGCGCATCCAGCACCACAAATACAGTAAAAATGATGTTTCACATCGTAGGCTACAAGCCACATAACGTGGCATTGACATAAGGCTACACATTATGACCATATGAAACAGCAATAATTTGATGTTTTTCCTCTTTATTTATAGGTTAGATGTAGGCCCTTTTATTATTTTTAGCCCCATATTATATCAATGATATATATTTCGCAGTTTAAACTTCGTGCTTCCTGTTTCTCTCCACCCCAGAATGTCTGTCCAATGAATGAATGACCTCAGATCACGTGTGGTTTTGCTTCGTAATGCTGGTTCACTTGCAAAAGGGGCAATATGAAAGTGGACCACACCAAACAAAAAAAATCAAAACTCTATTTGGTCTGGACCAAAGCAAGTGCACTAGCGGACTTTCCCAGTGTGAATACACCCTTAGAGGCTATATCAAATCCTGAGATGCAGCAGGAACATTATTTTTCAGATTTTTCTTAATCAGGCAGCACTCTTTACTCTGCTACTGTAAAAACAGTACAGTAGATTGGTCTGCAGACTCATGTTCTATGATGGAGAGACTCATTTCAACAGATACAGGGTGGATAGCTACTTTTTATGAACAGCATAGAATTTACACATAGAAATCATATTCCTGTATGTGTGTGGGGGCCCTAAAGGCTCATCATGAAGCCCCTTAGACAGAGCTACTAATGCTGTTTTCTTATGCTTTTGTATTTCTCCCCCTACTAGTTGAGGGGCCCATGATGATTTATTTCCTTATATTTAGGCTTATTCCTTTTTGGACCCTGTTATTGACATGAGTGACTGAGCTCTTTGACAATGCAACATGAAAAGTTACTATGAGGCCTAGGGCCCGGTAGCCTGCTCAAGAATTATTTATAAAAAATAAAATAAAAAATAAGTTATTTAATTTTTTTTAGGGGGGGCTTGGGGGCCCCCAGAGGGCGGGGCCCCATTCAATTGAATGGGTTGAAACATAGCTAAGGCCGCTACTGGTTAGGTGGATAAAAAGCAGATTTATGTTCCCAAAGTTAACCTCCTGTATTTTATGGATCGCTGGGCAGTTATAGTATACTTTATCACAAGCAGGTCAAACTGAATACTCAAACATTTTAGCCTCACTGCGAAAAAAAAACCCTCTAAGAATAGAAAAACCATATCTTCAATCCTAATGTCTACCACTGATATTGAAGCTAGAATGATAACGGTAAAGCAACTGCCTGACCCTTTACATTTTGGATGCACTTTCAACAATGCCACAGAGTAAAACAGAAAGCATTCAACAGTTAACTGCCGTTTCATAATTCCTTTGTAAATCATATTGTGTAAAATGGGCATTCCACAAGTTCAGCACTGGGTGTTCGATTGCATAGAACAAAAGACAGAAACAGATGAGATAAGGCGTGTATAGTTGACCACTTCGGACTTTTTTAATTCTTTTGACATAAATGAAACAACACTCACATGGGTGACCCACTGTATTACAAAACCTCCTCATACACGAGTTACAAAAGTACCAACTGAAAACAGCAGTTTCACGCTACATCTTTCACAACGCAAATGTGGTTAAAGCAGCTGAGAGACTATTTTCACTTCAGACTACTGCTATTATTTCACCCTGATGTTGGTGTGTTTCTCGCATATCACAACACAGGCCTGGTCATAAGGTGTTAACATGTGAGAACAGGCATTGCTGTTGAGCCTACGGAGCAGCTCGGAAAAACCTAATGGAGTATTTACTGTAAATGATGAGACACTATGGAATGTTAAGTGTCGAAGCAAAAAATAAGGAAGCACCGTATTCATGGTCCAGGCCTAGGTTCCCGGGAAACCCTATTATTATTATCCTAGCTATTTCTGACATGTATCGTTTACCTGGGGTGTGGCACAGTGACAATACTGACCAATATTGACCTTTTCTACATTTTCTTTTATGAAACAAAACTCAACATAATTCTACTTGTTCATCAGCTGATCATAATCCACAACCAGTTTGTGCTGCATTTTCAACATTACCAATGTTCACAAACTTAGGTCTTTGTATTATAAGACTTGCAGCATGTTACAGCAACTGGGCTTGTAGTTTGTAACTTAGGTTTAACATAGTGTGGGCGTTGTACTATGACTTAATAATAAAAAAGATGGAACCATACAGGTTTTAAGGCGACGCAAAGCAGGCAAAAACATGAGATGTTTGTCTATTTTGCTTCCATAACACGTCTTCATTCATACTAGTATAAGTAAAAGGTCCAAAATGTACGTCAAGGTATTGATGTAATTGAACTTTGTCTGTTTGCATCTGCATATTGCTACTATACAACCATCTTTAATCGCTACATTCAGGTTTTTTTCAATACTATGAACCAAAAATCTCAACTTCTTCACAACTAAACTTTCCATACTCATTCTTAGCACTATTCTGAGGGTCATTTCAGAAGGATTTGTTCATATGTTGTTAATGATCTAATGTATGATACAATCTGTTCTTATAAAACAATATGCATTGTTGAGACCTAACATAGTATTTTTTGATTGATTAAATAATAATAAAAGGCTGTATACATCTGTTCTGTAACATACTACTACTATGTTGTCAAAAATTAAATAAAGATTTTAAATGTGGCTTTATCCAACATCTAGATGAGTTTTTTTTTAAAGAGATGCATATGAAAATATATATAAGTCAGATATTGCTAAATGTGCATATTTTCACATTTCAAGATTTGTTTCAAAGTAGCATCAGTAATCAACTGGTAAAGTTTCATGATGATATCTGGACGTGAAACATTTGACCCTATTCACCTGCAGTGTCTCACCGTTACTGTTCAGGAACTGACTGCAGCTAAATCTGTTCACTGAGATTTTCAAGCCTACTACTCAATAATAGAACTTTAAATGGCTGAAGACGGGGATGTTTAGACCTCATCAGACATAGAAAAGGACCACCTAAACATAGCGGTACGTTTAGTGTTAAACTAAGCTGTTAGAATGCATCAGTGAGTATTGACTTAACATTCAAAGTGAGGATCATCTGTCGCAACAGCATTCACTCTCTCTCTCTCGGTCTGAGTTATGAAACCCTTAGTTCTGAATGTTGTTGGTAGGGTTTGTTTACATTTGGATCCAAACTTTGTTTGTGTTACATATTTAAACTTCTTGCTTGCACACTTCTTATAGACGTTATAAACGACACTGCGAAACCGAAACTGCGCCTGATGCAACAGATTTCTCAGTTGTCCACGCAAGAACACATAAAGCATCTGTGTTAAATGTAAAGGATTGCATTACATTTTAGAGTTGCATTTTAAATTTTCCAAACTAGCAAGAACGAGGATTTTTTTCAATTTAAATGCTACTTTTTATTGCCCAGACCTCAATCAGTGCAGTTTAGTGTAGTGTAGTGTAGTGTGTGTGTGTGTGTGTGTGTGACGGTCATTTGTATCAACTCACCACCCATTGAGTGTGTGTCTATTTAGTACGTGCTGCCCCCGAGTCCTCGGACAGACAGCAGCAGCTGGAACTAACACAGAACAAACGGGGTCAAGGGATGCCAAAAGAGTTCTGACTGGAAAGCCAGGTCAGAGGTCACCAAGGCAGCAGCCACACATCCAGCAACTGAAGAGTGTCACTCTCATCTATTTGTGACCAGGCTGCTCCCCCACAGATAGTCAATGAGAAAATCAAGTAACGCCGCTTGTGCTCTCATGTGCAAAAACATGCAGTTAATGCAGTGCATTCTGGGACAGCAATAAACATGGTTTGTGATGTCCCTGCAGAACAACACACATGCAGGTGTTAAGGGATGAAGCGTTGAGAGACGATCATGTCTGCAACACTTTTTAAATAAAGCTACAAATGAAAACAAAGACAGTACAGCTGGACTTTTTTGTTTTGCAGCATTTTTTAAACGACACACAGATGAATGACACAAGGTTTTTTTTTTTTTACTGCCGGCATCATTTTGTTCCATTTACATTGTAGAGCTATGATTCACCAGGCAGTCATGGTAACAGTCTGACTGGTCCCAATACTGATACTGTATTGTATATAGACAGAGATTCCAACCAAGAGTTTATTAAAGCAGAGCCATCGTAAGAGGCTAATGAATGTATAAGATCATTGTTATTGCACAGTGTGTAGGCACTTTTAAAAATGCCTTGTTTTGTGGTTGAATTGCATTCTGGTCTATACTTAGGATAGCAGCAGTAGAGAAAAGTGGTAAGTATAAAGTAAATGATAAAAAAACATCCCCTTTCTCTTCAATTCTAAAGAGATTGACATCAGTCTCAATTCCCATTCGAAGACTTGGATAACTATTAAAAGCTCTTGGGTCCTGACTCCGGAGAAATGATCACGTCATTTTTACATTCAGCCAGAAAGAGGAAATAACACACTAAACAATTAAATACAATCTTAAAAAAATTGCAACACAGCAGTTCCTTTTAAAAAGTGCATCATAAATCCCTCACCCAGCAACCGACCACCAGTAAACATTTACAAATGAGGAAGGTCCGTTAAAAAAAAAAGAAGCAAAACAAAAAAGATCAAATCCCACATTAAAAAAAAAAAAAAAAAAAAGGCTTGTGAAAAATATGCCACAAAACCAAGCGTGTCTCAGAACCTATCTAGATGAACTGTTGGACCCATCAAGTCATACAGTCAAAAGGGTCTCTCCATTTTAAAACCCTGGAACGGACACTCAACATCCTCAACTTCATAACGACTATCATACTTTAGTGTTTGTTAAAAAAATCCCTAAACCCATGAAGCTAGAAGCAGGCAGACAGTACCAGTGTGTGCAGTCAGTAGTGGAGTGAGTATGTTGGTGGTGGTGGTGGTGGACACATGGTCCTGGCAGGTCAGAGTCTGATCTGGAACAAGCCCTGGTTCCACTGCATGCGGAAGAGTCTGCAGTTGGCCATGCGCAGGGCGGCGCAGGCGGTTCTGGACAGGTCAGTGGGTAACATGGGCTTAGTGCGGTGCCAGGTCCCCGTGCTGCGACGGAACTCACGGATGTAGTCGAAGCTGTTTCCTGTGAGCACGCACGCACGCACAGACACACAGACACACACAGACACATAGACACATAGACACACACACACACACACACACGCACACACACACACAGACTCTTAACATTTAGTCAAAACTAGGCATGGGACGATAACCGGTTTCAAGGTCCCGCCATTATCTCCGTTTTCTTTTTTGTTTTAAACCTTAATTTACATAGGTAAATCCCATTGACTCTTTTTCAAGGGAGACCTGTTCCCATTTACACGTTACCATTCACACACACATTCATACACAGATAGCAGGCTGACTATCGACATTCACACGTCATACTGGTATCTAAGGTACTAGAACACACAGGACGTTAACAGTTTATTAATGTTAAGAATATTCCTGCATCATAACAAATTGAACTAGAAGAGAAATATGTAGAAAGTAAGCATCTCTCTAAAAACCCTGTTGAGCTGCTCATTTCATTCTCAATTCAATTATTTATTTCATACAAGTTTATTAATGTTCAGATTATTCTATAGGTTCACCCAGAAAATTCAAAATAACACATTTTACCATGATACCTTGGTAATTGTGCTTAAGGTTATCATGCCATCAGAATATCATACTGGCCTAGTCATAACTTATATAGTCATATGACATGTATATAAATAATATGGTAGCTGTAAACTGATAAGAACTATGATGATTCCCCCCCCCCCCCCCCATGGTTTTCATGTACAGACCTGTGTCCAGGTCTCCCACTACGTAGATGCTGGATCCCACAGGCACAGCGCCGTAGACGAAGGACGAGCTGGTGTGAATACACAGCTTCTGATCGTCCAGTAACATCCACCTGCACCACATCATACACACAACAGAAACAGCCGTCAACAAAGCCCGCGGTCGTTCTCGGCAGGTCACTCCCCTTTCTGCCCCATTTCAACTCTGTCTCTACACTATCAATAAAGCATAAAAATGACAAAAAACTATCTTGAAAAATAAATAAAAAAATAAAAAAATAAATCTCTTTCTGACATTTTTTTTATTGTCAATTTTCTTGATCTTCATATTTGTTACCTACATACCGGTAACTTTGGTGACATTTTAGCAGTGGGACACAGAGTAGCCAGCTGATTCATTCAGCAAAGAGGAAAAACCCAACACGATAAACTAAGAGCTGTGCACTGACATGTTTCTCTAAACACAAGACTCTTCACTCAACTACACACGGCAGTTTAGCTCTCGCATGGAAACGATGATTCTGTCGACCAATCAACAGACTGCGGTATGTAACTCCACCCTTTTTCAAACCCTTTGGGACGAGTTGGTACCCCAAGGAAAGGGTGACAAAAATATGTGTGGGACAACGTTCGCTTATTTTTTGGGACCCTTTCCAACTTTTGACCGTGGAAACACAAGCAAGTGTCGCACTGACAACAAGGCCTAACTGTCTCTAAATATTTCCCCGAAAATTGGTAACTTCAACAAAAAAGTGTTTAGGTATTTATTTATTTTAGTGTTCAAGTATGTATTTATTTGAAAAATATATAGAAAATGTATATATAATAGTTCAGAAAAATACTAGTGACACCAACAAGATATTGATTTAATGCCATGTATCCATATACTGACCGGCGCATCTCGTCGTGGTAGAACTCAGACTTGCAGGTCATCATGCGTCTGTCCTGAGGGTTTTCATCTGTCTCTTTGCTTCTCACTCCACCAAACACATAGAGCTCCTTACTGACGCCGCACGCCACCGAACCAAACCTGGCAACCAAGACAGCACGCAATATGGTTACAGTGGTTACACATTCATTTTGCCATGTTATTATATGACACGATTCAAATTAAAACATTTAAATATTAAAAAAAAAGCTAGTAGACTATCTGGAAAATAATTTAAGAAAATGTTGTATGGATAAAACAACAGGAATGTCTACTTTTGGCCAATCGGGCTAATTAAAATCACACGGAAGCAAAACTGAAAATGGAGATACAGTAGTGTGGTTTACCATCACCTGCCTTTTATAACTGTTTGAGCTTCTTTTTAACTTGTATTTTAGTTAAAGGTACAACGAGTAAGTCGGCACGTTGGCGACACCTTTGAACAAAAGCGGTAGTATTTTTACGACGCCAGCTGTCGTGAAGCTCGTGCAGGGGGTGCAAGATTCAAATAATCAGGAAGCAATATAGTGCGTGCCGTGTCCGTGTGTTGAAAGTGTGAGGGCACCGGACTCTTTTCGGCTCGGTGAGAGTGGTTAGTGACACAGCATCAACTACACCTGATTGCAATGAGTTGATCCATTGTCACCTCTCACGGAGCTGAACGAGTATGTGTCCCCACACAAAGCGAATGAACGAGAGACGGCAGTTAGTTATGGATCACGATGAGGTAATGTGTTTATGTTGTTGTAAATAATGACTATTTCAGATGAATAATGGTCATCTGATGATGCTGGTGAGGCAAAGTAAACTTTGTTTTAGTAGGCTACCGCTCATTCATTTAGGAGTAAACACTGCAGTCTAGGTTCACTCCGTGAAATTGTGTATAGGTTGCTTGGCAACGCCCTCCCGCCTGCCTATCGCTCTCCCTTTTAGCTTTTCTACATTGCATTTTCTTTTTTTTCTTTGATGGTTCAGCCCCGTTAGTCATTATGACGACAAATAACTGTCTCAAACAAGGCTCCCGCGGGACAACGTCTCAATTTGCGGGACGTGTGAAAAGTAATGGAAATGCGATCTGGTCACCCTAGAAGTTAGAAGCATTGTTATTGAAAGTGAGCCCCCCTTTTTAAATGCGTGTTTTATAATCTGGCATTTATCCGATAGCTGTGAGGAGACAGCAGTCTCCGTTTGTCTGTGTGTGTATTGGTCTGTGTGTGTGTGTGTATCGGGCTGCTGGGCTCAGTGGCTCTGTGAAGGTGCTGCCTGCAGTGCTTCAGCCTTTGTCTTCCTATTACTTCAAAATAAAAGCCAACTCACGTTTGTCAAGTGAAATGCTAATGTGAAGCCAGTGAAATGCTTTTAATGTGAAGCCGCAGCCTTAATGCTCTATTTGTTTAACAGTAGCTAACTTAACTGCTGCGCGCTGATCTAAAGATAGTGTTTTTTTAATATAGAAAGCCGTGTCTCTGGCATTACCGGTGGTGACACGAGTTTATTTTGCTAAAAAAACGGCACTTTGTCCCGCACAAACGTAGTCTTTGTCCCACATCTGGTGAATTGGGATCTGGTCTCCCTATCCCCTTCCCTCACCTGGAGTGATAAGCTTCTCAAATCACGTTCCTGCGCCACACTGAAATCTGCGACCAATACGGATATGTGACCATAGAGCATGCACGCGTGAACCGAAAATCGGACTGGGTGTACGACCAGATCAAATGCAGTAATAAAAACTATATAAAAACGTCTTTCTTTGCACTGATGGTCTCGTTTGCTGTTAAAGGTAATTTATGATTATGAGAGGAAACATGAGGCTGTTTAAAAGATATTTAAAAGTTACTCGTTGCCGCTTTAACCTGCATTTTCACTGTTAACTTTTCAGTGTCAGCTTTTTCTTATTGTTTACATAGGCTATTTATACCGTATATAGGGGAGAGTGGCCTAAGTTGTGCATTTTGGAAGTTGTGCCACCAATTGTTTCTAGAAAACCGTGGAAGAAATTGGAAATGTGACCACATATTTAAGAAGAGCCATCCATTTGACTCATCCTGTAAAGAAGGGAGACACAAGTAATAAGATATAAGCACATTTAAGCTCAAAAAACTGTCTTTTGCCTTTCAAAGTAAAATTTCCATGATCAAGGTTTTTTGATTATTGTGTCTGAACAATTATAGACACGTTTGAAAACATTTGACACATGTTTTAGTGCTTTGGTATGCTACACTTTGAGTCTATATAGTTAGCACGATGTCAGCCCTAAATTGCTGCATCATGCCTATTATCCAAAATTCTGGGGATGGGGTGATTTATGCCATAGGGCCTAGGTGAGTTATAAGTAAGTAAGTAAGTAAGTAAGTAAAATGTATTTATAAAAGCACATGTCCAAAGTGCTGTACATAGTGCATTCAGTAGATAAACAATGAAGGTAAAATAACAATAACCAAAATAAAAGACGTAAAGCCCATACATCCACATAAACACAGATAGCAGTGCAGAGGTAAGATAGTTAATGGGGAGGAAACACCAGGGTGTACATATGAGTTTTGAGCCTTGATTTAAAGGCAGCAATGTAGGGGGAATCACATTTGTCAGGTGGCAGTTGGTTCCACAAGCACGGAGCAACTAGTGCAAAGTACATTTCTGAGAGTTGTGCCAGTGGCATGGCTGTATACGCTGGTCACCAAAAGAAAGTGATTGTCTACAGTAGCTCATAAGAGAGTGACATCTCAATTCCACTTAACGACACCACTGATGAGAGTTCAGATGGCCAGAAAGATGATAATGGTGACTTTGTCATTGTGAGCTTTGCAGGTAAAACCATTAGATCTGCTAGGCCTTGTTTAAGAAAATTGTCCTTCAATCTTTGTCAACTATTTACTTTAAATACACCTTAAATAAGTGATTGTCTAATGGATTTGTCTTGCATTACAGTTTATGAGATATATATCAATGGCACAATTCACCCCATGGTATTCTCTCCAACCGCACAACTTACACCACACCGGGGGCAAGTTGTGCATCAAGACAACTTTTTTTCCAAAAGCTATATTTCTTTTACAGTTTATTCCAGATCCAAAGTTTTTATTGCCAGGGATGCACAACACCCTGAAATATATGTACATATTTGAGTTGGAGACTTTACTGTCAAGGCCTTACTTTAAAGTCACTTTGAGTGAAAAGTTGCACAACTTAGGCCACTCTCCCCTACACATTTTGCAACTTTACTGACACTTTTGTTATTTGCACTGTCCTCTTTTGCTGCTGTAACACTGGACATTTCCCCACTGTGGGACTAACAAAGAATCATCTTATCTTCATTTGATAACATCTTTTCCCATCTTGTATGTATGAAAATGACGTAGTCTGCACAGCCCTGGACATGTTCTGCTATGACTAACTGAATGAACAAGGTGTGACCCAACAGCCTTTGACTACCCATTATGACTGATTAACGTTATGCTATGCGAGTATGACTGTGGTCATATGGCCCATGTCAAAATGAAACTGAAACAGAAACAGTTATTGGTGTGTGACAAATGACCAGACACAGCCGTGCTGCTTTTCCTGTTGTGCAATGCAAGCAATGACAAAGTGCAGTATTACAGGCTTAAGTTAAGCGTTTGGGTAACACTTTACAATAAGGCAACATGAATTAACGGTTGGTTAATGCTTAGATATAGGCTATAAACAGTTAGTTAATATGTAGTTAATGCTTTTTAAGCATCTACTGAATGTTAATGCTTAGTAATTGAGGGTTAGTTAATGATTGGCATTAAATATGTTTAGTTCACTAATGCGTACTTAATGAAGCATTTACTAATCATAACAGTTAGTTAATCATAAATTAAGCAGTTAATAACGGTGAGTAAATACTTAGTTAATGCTTAATTAGCCTTAACTATCAGTTAATTAATGTACCCTTATTGTAAGGTACTGTACAGCAAGGGCATATAATAAGTGACAAAGATGTCTACAAACATAAGACAATAAGATGAAGGGAACAAAATATTAAAGACACATATTGACTGTGAGCTGATCAAATCCTAGATCCTTTGTCCTGTTGAGCTGAGTGTTTACCTTCTCTCTTTGAGAGGACACAGGCCCGTCCAGTGCTGGGTTTTGGGGTCAAAACTTTCAACAGAGTCAAACAGCTTCCCATAGGAGCCTCCACCCATGGCATAGATCTTCTTATTCATGGAGGCAAAGCAGCCCACCTGACAGACAAGACAAGACAACGCTATAATGTACAAGTCACAGCATGTGGACAGAGGAAGATAGATAAATTTTTCTAACTTCTGTCTACGTTATATCTGTTACATTCCCGAGACTGAGATAATTGTCAAAGGAGGCATAAATAGCACACTTCAAAGTTGGTGATGTGACGAAAAATAAAAATAAAAATGGCGCTAGCGTATCGATATCGTGTCGCAAGAGAAATTACGAATATATATATATAAAGCGATTTTTTTGCCCCAACACTAGTATTAGGTACAAAGTACTGCTATGTGACATTATGGTCTCATCATAAACTTGGATTATTATTATACAAAAGAAAAGTCGGCACCTGGATTTTACTAAGCAAATATCTATCCAGGTTTTAATAATGCGTTGGACAGTAGTTTTCTTTGTTTAGTGCAGGCCAATCATTTCACCCCTCTGAAACAGAGTTACATCTTTTCCAAAACCACAGCATGTCTTCTGACATGGTTGTTTAAGACATAAGAAGCTATTCCCTGCATCAGTTAGGCTCAAATGACTTGTTGCCAACTGAAACACATTAATCCCTGCAGTTTTTGACCGATCGAGGGGCTCTTGACTATTTGCCTGGTAAAATCCAGGTGCCAACTTTTGATTGTAGCCGGGCAGTGTATGTTCTATGTTCTCTGTGAATGTGATACTTGCATGTTTAGTTTAGTTTATTTAGTACACATTAACAATTAATGGTGCAAGGAGGGAACGAAGCCCAATGGGCTTGTACAGAGTTCCACCCCTATCAATATCACAATGAAATCATATTCAGGCTAACAAATACACTCTAGAAATTAAGGAGACAAGGTACATAAATACTCAAAATAATCAAAAATAGATGGAAAAAAATGTGATAAATACATGTCAAAGATAATGAAAAAATGAGAAAGAAAAAGAAAAAAAAAGCAATGAGAGGACAGGAGGTGATTAGAAGATTCACAAAAAGATAAGATGTTTTTTAAGCTGCTTTTTAAAGAGTGAGTGGGATGATATGGATCTTAAAAGGGGAGGTAAAGCATTCCATAGAGCCGGGCCTCTATAATATATACTAAATTGATGGTGTGATGTACGGGAAAAGGGTAAAGGTAAGTTGTTATTGTTGCTCTGTCTAGTGCGATGTGAATGTATGTTAAATGAATAAGTAAACAAAGTCTGAAAGCTTTCCGGGAGATCTTGGTTTCTGTAAATAAACTTGTGAATGAATAAACATATGTGATAGATATTCAATTTGTGAATTGGAAAAATATTTTTTTTTTATAAAAAGTGGTGCTGACGGAGCATATCTGCTTGAATGTGAGATGAATCTTAAAAATCGCTTCTGAATAATACATAATTTTTTGAGATGGTTGGGATATGAAGCTGCCCAGACCAGATTACAGTAGTTCAGGAAAGGAAAAAAAAAGCTATAGTATAAAGTTAAATGGGCAGAAGGATGAATTAAAGGACAAACTTTCCTTAATATGCCCATCATCTTCGTGGACCTTTTGCAAACCAGGTCTATATGATTTGACCAGTTAAGTCTTTCGTCAACTAGAATTCCCAAAAATTTGGTAGCCTTTACTTGCATAATTTCTGATCCGTTAATAAGCACTTTTGCTTGTTCTTTGGGGTAAGGCTTGTTTATGTTGCAAAAGATCACAAAGTTACATTTCTTCACATTAAGTGTTAATTTATTAATTAGAAACCATTTGGCAATGGAGCATAATTCATCATTCACACAGTCAATCAAATAATTAAAGTCATTATGAGTTGCTATGAGATTAGTGTCATCAGCAAATAATACAGAAAAAAGATGTTTGCAAGACATGGCTAAATCGTTTATATAGATCAATGTTGTTGTTGTTTACCTTGCGGATCATGGTCATGCTGGTCTGCATCCTCCATGTAGCCAGGTGAGGGTCAAACACCTCCACAGAGGTCAGCTCTCCTGTGGGACTCTCTCCTCCCAGCACATAGACCAGACCGTCCAGCTCCACCACGCCAAAGTTCTGACGAGCCTACGCGCACACATCACAGACATTTATTTTTCTGATGTCTGTACAGTAATAGTCTGCCCCAGAATCGATATTTTAGAGAAAAATCAATAATAATAAAAAACAAATATTCAGTATATTCTCTTTTTTCCCCTGATACTACACAGCTGAAATTGAATCTTTTGTGTCTACTAGTACTTTTACAAATCAAAATATTAACATTGTCAATAATATACTGATGATGTCTAATTTTTAAAACACAAGTATTGTTCACATTGTTAAACAATACAAAGTAAACAGAGCTTCAATGACAGCACTTTTCTGTGTAAAGTGTAAGCAGGTGACTGGGGCTGTGTTGTCTTTGTCTCATCTGCATTATTTGAAACTGGACCTGCATTGCAGCACTGCTGACACCTAGTGGCCATGAATTACAATTACACAGAAGTCAGTTGTAGGTGCATTCTGTATTATAGATCCTTAGGCTGCAGAAAGGAAATCCTGCTTAAAAATCAGCAGCAAGTTCTAACAGACAGTGTCTATTTGATAGAAAGTTTGAAATAACAGGGTTAGAACTGCATACAAATACACTAGAAACTTCTATAAAGACCATTCTCCATAGTTGAGACTTATACAGTAGGAATAGTTGGACATGTGGCTCCAGGGGGGGTAAACGTACCTGTAGCATTGGGGGGATGGGACTCCAGAGAGGGGTAAACGTGCCTGTAGCATTGGGGGGATGGGGCTCCAGAGGGGGGTAAACGTGCCTGTAGCATTGGGGGGATGGGGCTCCAGAGAGGGGTAAACGTGCCTGTAGCATTGGGGGGATGGGGCTCCAGAGAGGGGTAAACGTGCCTGTAGCATTGGGGGGATGGGGCTCCAGAGAGGGGTAAACGTACCTGTAGCATTGGGGGGATGGGGCTCCAGAGGGGGGTAAACGTACCTGTAGCATTGGAGGGATGGGGCTCCAGGTGTTGGCGTCAGGGTCAAATTTCTCTCCGCTGTCCAGGACTGTGCCGTTTTCATCGGTTCCACCCATCACAAACAGAAAGCCCTCTAACAGACAGGGAACACAGGGTTAGTACTCTGGCTTAGGCGCACACATTTGCTGCATCTGCCGTTTGAATATTTCTATTGAATAGGTTTTCACTCAAGCCTTAATCCTGATAAAAGAATCATCCCCTCAAGTAACAAATGACACAAGTTACAGCTGTGTTTCCTACAAAGGAGTGACAGGGCCACATAGAGGAGCAAAAACCAGAATAAAGGTATAATTATCAAGTAAAAAATTCATACATATAAAAAAAAGTTATAATAAGTTTAGAGAAAATAAGTGGTAAAAAATATGAGTACAAAGTCATAATTTAACAAGAAGAAATGTGTCATATCAACAGAGTAAAGTCATAGTTTGAGGCTGTGTGTTGTTTTAGAGAATGATCGTCTTTGCCCCTGCATACAAAAATATGAAATATAATGTAAAGATTTGATTCTAAATTCAATTCAATGCCTTGTGTTTGGTGCTCAAACAACAGAAAAAAAACAGAAAAACTCAAATTAAACCACACAAACTTTGTCGTAATCGTAATATTTCAACTTTTCTTCTCTGACTTTATTCTCATTATATTATTTATCTGTTGTTCCTGGATTTGGCCCTCATACTACTGCTGTAGTTTTCCTGCCTCTCTTTAGTTGTATGGTGGATGTATTTCCTGTGTCTAAGCCAATGACTGACCGGCGGCGACCACCCCGTGTCCGATGCGGGCCGTGCTCATTGGCTGCAGCTCGATCCAGGCCTGTCTGTTGGTGTCGTAGAGCGGACACATGCAGCGCGCCGCAGCAGTCGGCTTCTTGGTTCTGTTCAGGAGAAGAAAAGAAGAAAAAAAACACATCAAAAGCAGGGACTGGAGGGGAGCCAAGGGTGTGATGATTTTGGGTGAACACTCATTTGAACTACTTCCTAGGGTTTCACGTTTCTACAGGTTTCAACAAGTGTGAGACACTAGCTGGTTGTGTGCTTTGATAAATTGGAACCGGGCTGCATGTCGGCCACACTTCACATCAGTGCTTATTGGTTCTATGTCGCTGTCCTGGTTTTATAACAGAACGATCAACATAAGTTTTTTTCAACTTAATAAAAGTAATGTGAAAAAATAGCACATTTTTAAAGACCTGTTATAATCAAGACATTTTAAGGCCTATAGAATTATGAATATTGGATTTTAGATGTTTTATAGACCTGTCTTCCTCTGGCTATGACCTCATTTTACTCTAAAACAACCATGATGTTCTCTGTCATTAAGTGTTATAAGCAGTATTGGACCTCACTAAGGCAATGAAAAGATGATTACTACTTACTTTAACCATAACTTTTGTGTAGTGAGGTGGGAAAGCTTCTTTGCTCTCCACTGAACACTGAGATCATGATCATAGTAACATAGCTGCTGATAAATAATGATATGAAGTGCTAATAGAATATGCATGTTAAAAGAAAACAAAGATGGCGACTTACTTGCGATCCTCTCCCCCGGCGATGACTATACACTCAGAGTAACCTCTGGGTTTGAAGGCAGCGAGCAGCTCTTCACCGTGCAGCTGAGGGGCTCCTAACACAGCCTGGCAGTAGTCTGTGATCACCTCCCTCATCAGAGGCTCTCCCATGGTCTGATGGGATATACCAGGCAGCACACAACCAGGTTAGCTAAACACCCTGCGTTCCACATCACATACTTTTTTCTTTTCACTATACTACATACTAAAGAATGCTGTTTTTTTATATATTGTATATGAAATTGGATATATAAGGGCATCCAGGTATTTCTGCCATACTGCATTTGACATGGATGAATTGGGAGTTTGGGATATGTACTGTTTGTTTTTCTATCATACAACATGGTATGGAAGTATTAAAACGCAGGGTGAGTTAGCTCAGATGAGTTTTTGACTCACAAAAGAGCATACACAATGGGACACTTTGTGAGACACCATTGATAATAGTATAAAAACATAAATTCTTGATATGGATTTGTGTCTGAATCTGGGGAGCCCTTGTAGGCACAGTGTTCCTACCTGCTCTCTCAGGTAGCTCTGGTCCAGGCCAGTCAGCCACACTGCAGACATCACTTCCTTCATGTGCACCTGTAAATACACATGGAAGAACACACATTCACTCATGTTTTTGGCCGCTTGGTGGCATAGGAACAAGCTTTGATAACACAACACTGACATATTGTCACCTTCTAAAGTTCACAAAGTGAACAGCATTCCTGTGGAGTTGTTTTCCTTTGATATGCCATTTCAGTCAGTCAATAATATAGTTTTTCTTATAAGCCGTTTAAGGTCCATTATTATGCTCATTTTTTGTTGTTTTTCATTGTGTCGTGGCCAAAAAAAAACACTTTGTATTTATCAGTGCAATTGCTGAATCTCGTCATTTCAGCTTTTGTCTGAAGCGCTCCGTTTAGGAACATCTCTCTTTCAGCCCCGCCTCCCTAAAATCCCAGTGGCACTGAATGTAACTGGTGGTTCCAATCTTACTGCCGGTTAGTATCTGGGCTTGTGCTTATCACAGGTGGAGGCAGTGCTAAGTTAGGTGGACATGGCTTCTCTCCTTATGACGTCGTAAGGGGAGAGAAGTCTGACTGGTTTTCAAAAAGGTGGAGAAAGTGGAGAAAAAGAGGGAGGGTTGTTGTTGTTTTTTTCTCATACTTTGGGAGTCTCTCTAGTCTAGTCATTCCGGGGACTTCTATTAATGTTGAAAAAAAAACATGAAAAAAGGGCCCATCTTGAATAATAGGTGACCTTTAAAAGGTGCTGTAAGCGGAATGGTTCTTTTAGCAAACTTCCTGTCAGTTACTGCAGTTAGCAGTCCCCTCGCTCGTCCCTACGTCACCACATTAATGCACTGCGGTCTTCAAGCAGCAAGTTATATGGCATCATCTCAGATCCATAAATGTGATAAAACATGATAAAAACCATCAAAACAGACATTGGGAAGGATTTTTACCTGCTCCGCCATTGTAGGCGCATAAACAGTCACCCATCTGTTGCTCTGGCGTGCACCGGCAGTGAGACTGGTGTCGGTTTGTAGCGTTCTCTCTTGTGATTGGATAAACATTTCGGGATCCTCCAATAAGTTTATTTGCCAATTACATGCAGAGCAGCTGACTGAGAGATCGGCTTTATGAAACGCGCACATTATGTAAGTGATCACTGTATGAATAAAGAGCGATTTAACACTTATATTAACATAAATAAACCGCTTACTTCACCTTTAACAAAGTCACATATTTCCATTTTCCATAACCCCTCTCCCTTATCCTCCACAGTGAACCCTGCAGAGAGCATCATCATCATCATCATCACCACCCACCCTGCGGTCCTCGGGGTCGTGTGCAAACCAGCGGACCACGGCCTCCAGCACGCGCTTCTCGTTGCCCACGTTGAGCTTCTCCATGGCCAGCAGCTCACACACGCGCTCGGCCGGCATCTCCCGGAACTCCTCGGTGACGACCACGTCCGCAAAGTGCGTCTGCAGGAACGCTGTGGCGGCGTGGTGCACGTGGTTCAGGCAGTAGCTCAGGGAGAAGTGGCGGATCCCGATGCAGTTCTCCGCCGCGATGCAGCTCTCCAAGAACTGACAGCACAGCGCCTTGAGGTCGGTCATCAGCAGCAGGTCAGACGCCTGCACCATGTCCTGGATGGTGTCCTCGCTCAACGTGACCTGTGTGTGTGTGCGTGCATGTGTGTGCGTGCATGTGTGTGCGTGTGTGTGTGTGTGTGTGAGAGAAGGAATGACAAACTTATATTAGCAGGTACGGAAGTGTCTCTATTTTCTTATGTTCATTTCATTTTAAGCTTTTTTTTTTATATACAATAAAACCAACATACATTAACAACAACACAAACAGAAAAAAGAAAAAAAACACAAAGACAAAAAGAAGACATGGCTTGAAGGTGGATTGGCTATACATCAGTCAGTATGAAGGAATAAGCAGTCCATACACAGTAGGGCTGGGTATCGTCAAGGACTTCGCGATACGATACGTATCACGATATACTGGTCACGATACGATATATCATGATATATCACGATATATCGCGTATCTTGATATATCACGATATATTGCGATATTCCATAAACAAGTTACCTTGTCAAACATAACAGCACAATATATTGATAATTGCACAGACAAATGAAGTCAAAACTATTTCATTCACAACTTCCTTTACTATTTTTCTTCCTTTTTTTTGGTTATGGCAAATTATCAAACACTGCTGCAGCTGCCATAACATCAAAATAACAAATCCAATTCACTCTTGTACTAACTGTACAGGACACAATGAAAATGAAAACACATCAGTGTGCTTTTGTGACACAGTGAATCTTAATTAAGAATTTTTATAAACAAAACTGATCTAACTTCAATAGTCAGTATCCTAGAGGCTCAGTTCCTGACAGCAGACATGGGTTTGAATCTGACCCATGGTTGTTTCATTCCCTCTCTGCCCCATTTCATATATGTATATCTGCACTGTCAATAAAGCCTTGAAAAAAAAAAAATTATAAAAAAAAAAAAAAAAAAATCATAAAAAAATTAATAAAAAAAAATCGATATTTTGATATAAAAATCGATACTGATATCGGGAAACTAAGTATCGCGATATATCGATATTTCGATTTTTTGACACAGCCCTAATACACAGTAAAATCTAATTAAAAATGCAAACAGCAGCGGAGCACACAAATCAAGCAGTTAAGTATCCCTTCCAACAATCAGTGCGTTTCCATGGGACAGCTAGATAGGATTAAGCTGTATACCAATTTTGCCACTCTAATGGACCGCGTCACTTGTCTGAGTATACATGAACTTTCAGAGAATCGGATAAATGGCCAGAGCATGGCTGACTCCGCTACGCTAGGTGGTGCTGTAGCCCTTTCAACAAGTGGTTATAGAGCCACGTCCGGTTCCTTTCCGGCAACAACCCTACTTTTTATTACGTCGTCTCCTTGCACTTCCTTGTGAAACCCACGGCATTTTTGTGGTCGGATTTAGCATGCCTAAAAATACCCGGGTGCCCACAACATCCATTCAAGATGTTTTGTGTTGAAATCAGCATGCAATTTGGGCGATTCTGACCGCAATCCAGTGCGCACTGGAAGTGATGTCACATCGACGGAGCCTCCGAGTGAAAACAACCGGGGATGCGACGGATATATAAACAAGAGGCAGAACCAAGGCGCAATGTAATGATGAAATAAATAAGTAAAAGTACGTCCCAACTCTGTGCCAAGCCTACTGCATGCTCACTACATTCTTTTTATGACCAGCTGTAGTATGTAGAATAGAAAAGAGAAAGAGTATGCAATTTGGAATGCAGCCTGACCTCACAAAGCTGGCTTTTATCTTCTCACCAAGGTACACACACACACACACACACACACACACACACACACACACACACACACACACACACACACACACACACACACACACACACACACACACACACACACACACACACACACACACACACACACACACACACACACACACACACACACACACACACACACACACACACACACACACACACACACACACACACCCGCTCTGGGCGTTGGCACTGTTTTTGCTTATTATGTCATTAAATCTTCAAAGACATCTCCATTTTCATGTCAACTTTATTGATTCTCACCTGAGATAAAAATCCACCTGAGCTGTCTGAGCTCACGTTGGTTAAATACCGCCTTCACACGCCTAAACCAACTCCTACTCAAACGGCAGCTCCAGGACAGGACCATTAAAGATACATTCTGTCTTTTGTATGATTTTTGACATGACGTCTCATCAGCTTTCTCTGACTGTTACTGTTATATCTGGGTTATAATGAGACTGTCTACTAGCCTCAGGGTTATGGTCAAAATGATAGCTCTTTTCCAGGTTTCTGTCAGTGACATTACAAACAACGCTCATAGCCCCATGTGTTTTGCATAAACAGCCTAAAGTCAAACTGATACTTTTATACTTAAAGCGCCTTCCTTTGAAAAAGTGAATATGTGCAGTAATATAGAAAACGAAGGATGCAACACCTTGCAACTGCATCGAGAATCGTTTTGCAATCGAATCGTTGACAGGTGAATCGTAATCGAATCGAATCGTGAGGCCAATGAAGATTCACACCTCTTAACATAAACACACACACGCGCGCACACACACACACACTCACACACTCACACTCTCTCGCAAGCACACACCTGCAGGTGGTGAGACAGTGAATGAGGAGGGTGGGGCTAAACAGCACAACTAGATATCCACACAACAACATGTTAGGTTGAGCCGGAAACAATGACTTGTGCTCAGGTGCACACCTAACAACCTAGGCATGTCAGTCCACTCACTCACCTCACCGCTGAAGATGTAGTCCAGGATCTGTTTCATGGTGGACATGGAGACGCCCTGCAGCTCGATCCTGTACGTTGACCCATCATCCTTTGGTGGGTTGTAGTTCAGCTTGGTCCTAACAGCAAAACCAAAGCATGCCAATTAAAAACTACAAACATGTAGTCCTTTTGGCATTGTATCATTACCATTGCGAAAGAGGACACACCCGTTTTTTTATATAACATGTATACAGCAGCCAAGTTATAGAACAGCTGCATGATCATATATGGGCTGGTGTGACTGACCATAGACCAGTTGTCTTGAAAATGGGGGGGTCCACCACTGCCCCTAGGAGGTCCGTGGAGGTACTGCAGGGGGTCCCGACCAAATAATTTAAATTTCTAATTTTTTTATTGTCGAGAAAAACTAATTATGGAGTATACTTCAAGCATTAACATAATAAAGTATATGATTTGTTTAAAAATGTATTAAAATTATTGTATTGTTTGGTCAGGCTTAGGATGCACTATGCTCTATCGACCTAGGGTCCCGTGGGCTAAGTCTAGATAAAGGTTGAAGACCCCTGCCATGGAATGTATATGTGCTGACGGAGCAGGACAACGAGTCTGACCTGATATACGGGCTAGCAGCGGCCAGTATGTTTTTCTGGACGGGGAGCTCCTCTCCATCGACCACCAGCAGCGCGTCATGGAAGCTGTGCTCCTGCCAGAACAGGCGGAGGACCTGGAGCAGTTTCTGGGAGTGCTGAGGGTCCGACACCTTCGAACTAGCTTCACTCGAGCCAGAATTGGACATGTCTAGGCTTGACTGTTAACAAATGAACAAGGCACGATTTTACAATTTAGCTTGCAAAAAAAAAAAAAAAAAAAAAACACACACACACACACACACACACACAACACGTTGATCAAAATGTGGCTTTAACAAACTGTTGGTAGGAAACACAACGGGTTTAACCTGACAGGTTAAATTAAGTTTGGCAATGCTGCTGCTGTATAATGGTACGTAGAGGCGAGGCTAGGCTAGTAGTAGCAAAACAAGCATCAACAAACAGTCTATGTGCTATGTCAAAGACAATAATGGTGGTACAGTTCAGCAATGGAAAATGTAAGGTTGTTAAGTTAGTCTAATTTGGTTAGCCACAATACTGGCAAATAGCAGGTAACGCTACAAACCTATACAGTATGCTACAAACACATTACAGAAGGCTTGCACCGGTTAACACTTAGGCTATGTCATGTTTTTTATTTGACCAAATCAAGCAGACTTTTTTACCTTAATACTATAGGAATGCGCTTCTCATGCGGAGGGTGTACCTGACTGCATTTAGAACATGTATCACACCATGCCAGAAAATTGTATATGGACGTGAAGACGTGTGCTGCATTCAATACTAAAGGAAACAAGGTAGCATGAAATCTCAGTGTTAGTATCATGGACATAAAGAAAGGTTAGTATAGTGAATGGGATTGCTATCCAACTAAAGATACACTATAAACAAAGATATTAACATTCAAATTATTTTGCATGTGATAATAATAAAGACAACCCGTGAGTTGAATAGTATTAAACAAGTCGCCTAAGAAACACGCCCTAGTGATTTCAAGTGTAGCATTCATTGGGCACCTGAACGCAGCATCAGCTAGGCGGAACTAGTGTAGAAAAACAACGTTCCAATACTTTTAGAAAGCAACCTGTGTACCAACTGAACTGTGGACAAGTTACGCATGCTACCAATATTAATAAGTTATCTAAACGAATTTGTTATGGTCGCCTCATACATATAAAAACGTATCCGCTCGTTTCTTCTTCTGGTATCGAAATGGTTATTAAGTGAGAATCAAAGCAAAGCGGAACGTTGCCACAAAACCTAACTTCACATCGGAAAGCCACCGAGAGCACCACCAAACAGCATTTCCGGTGTAAGTAAAAATGTATTTACCTTTCCTTTTACAGCGTAGTGTTTGTAAAGCCAACTAATTTCAAATATTGATATAAATATGATTAATTAAATAAGAAAATACCATTCTCTGTGAATCAATAGATGGCAATACTTGTCCGAGAAGCACGAGTGCGTAGACTGACATGTCTTATTTTATTTTGAAGGAAAACTCCCCTTTGTTCTATCCGCGGGTATCGACGGGTATTTGTCGCTGACTTGGAAACAACTGTCATCACCGCCATAACTTTGGATACAAGTATAATTTTGCTTTGAACTGGCTTACATAAAGGTAATTTGCGCTGACTACTTGTGAATGCTAGAATATTATGTTGTGCTAGCTAAGACCAACAATGCTGTAGTGTAAAGTTAAACCCTTTTATTACTGAAGGCGTATGTTCGCGCTTAGCCGTGAAAACGTCTTCACACGACGATGTATTTATCCTCAACGTATCGCGTTGAATCAACACATGTACATTTTATTACTGCTCAAATAATGTGATATGTCTTTCGTTTCTAGCTCCCATCACCGCTATGTTGTGATGAAAGAAGGAAGGAACCACTGAGCATCGTAAATGTTTGCCTGACGGGACGTGACTGGAGACGCACAGTTTGAAACTACAAACCGCTACAAACCCAAACATGCCTCGACCTGCTCGGGGCAAGCTGTCACCGTTCATAGAGAGTCTCATCCTGAGCTATGGCGGTGAGGAGGTGAGCTGCAGCGGCCGCCTCAAGGCTAATGTCATCGGGGTGGGCCAGATGTCTCTCTCCCAGGCTCAGGGCTCCATGGGTCCCACTGGTCTGCTCTTCCTATCCGACGAGGTGCTCCAGATCCCGGCCATCCTCACCACGGCGGCGTGGGAGCATCTCCAGGAGCAAGAGGACCGCGAGTGCTTCACCAGCCTGCTCAACACCACCGTGTGCATCCAGGACTACCAGCTACTCTTTCACATGACCCCCGAACAGACCAAATGCAGGTTCTTCTTATCGGTGGGAGAGCTGGCTACCACTTCGGTGGGCCCAGTTAAAGCCAGCACCCCATGCTGCACCACGCTGCCCTCCGTGAGGCAGAAGATCTGTAAGACGTGGAGGGCCCTGCTGGGTCAGGAGGAGGACTCTCAGAGGAGCCAGTGTGGCTTTGATCTGTCTGAGCTGTTGGGGGAATGGCAGCACGACTGTCTGCAGGGCGTGCTGGAGGATGTGAGGGAGAGGCTTGTGATAAAGGCGGCAGCAGGCAGCCGTCCTGAGAGCTCACCACAGCCCTCCACTTCAACCTACACCGCAACATCGGCCCTCATAATGACCAACGCTCCAGACACATTCACCACCACCTCCACCACTTGGGACGTAGACAGGGTCAAATACAAGGGGGAGAAATGCTTCACCGTGCCAAAGTGTCTCCTCGTCCAAGAAGTAGATTCTCAGGAGCTGGAAACACCACAGACTGTTGGAAGTGTGAGGAGATCAGGACCGGCCGGGCTTCTTCCTGCTCCCTCAGAGGACAACCAGAGAGATGTACCTCCAGCCTGCGTCCCCTCTGAGGCCACACAGCCTTCGGTCGAGGACGTAGAGTGGCAAATAATAGCCAAGCCAGCAGCAGCAGCAGCCACAGTGGCAGATTGTTGTGACCCCAACATGAACTCCCCTCAGCCTTCAGAGACAGACAGCCTGATACAGGAGAACATAGAAATAGTAGGGATGATGGACGGCACTATTCGACCCTTGTCCAACCCTTGGGACATGTTCCCTCCGCCTGGGGACACTTCTCCCTCCGCCTCTGAAGAGTCCCCGGTAGCGACTCCTACCCATCAAGCAATGCCGCCGCCACCGCTAACGCACGACCCCCCCCATAATACTCTATCCAGTCCCGGTTGTGTCGCAATCTTAACCGGCGAGCAACTTCCTGTCCACGCACCCACCAAGGAATCCCAACAGCAGCTCACGTCGGAGCAAAGCTATCTCCAGCCCTACCAGAGACCACAAGTCTCAGCCAGTATCTCCACCACAGGCCATTCTTCTTCTTCTCCTCCTTCCTCTGCGAGTCCACCAAAAGCCTTCACCACACTGTCCAACCTGTCGCCTATAGACGAACAACGCCCCGCCACCGACGCACCGCAGCCAGATGTTATAGCAGTGGAGCAAGAAGGCCAGAATTTGGAGGAAGAAATGGAGGAGGATATTGAGAGGAAACCCACAAATGCAAAGAGGAAGAGGAGAGATTCAGCACTAGAAGAAGCTTCATTAGTGAATGAGGAGGAGGAGGAGGAAACTCTGAGTCCTCCATCTTGGCTCTATGACACTCAAGCAGAAGCAGGCTCCGGGGCTGAAGAAGAAGGCAGCAGCAGCGGTAGTAGCAGTCAGCAGCAGCAGGGTCTAATCGTAGGGAGCGTGTTGAGACAGACTCCCACCGTTCACAGTGACGGCGGACCCTTCTCCTACTCTTACCAAGTGTCTGGACAGGACCTGCAGGACCTCAGCCGATTTAAAGTGACAGAGTCCTGGCTGCACTGGGCCGTCAAGTATCTGGTCCGTCCCAAGCAGACGGAGAATACACACAACGTTTCACTGTTAAGCTCCAATCAGTCAGACAGCGAGGTCACTTCACTGCTAGGTTAGAAAACGTTGAGAGACTGTTGAGGGTCTGTTTATTTTTTCAGTTGGGTTTTTTTTTCCCCACTTGTTGGTTATTTCAATTTCCTCTGTTTTGATGAATGTTATTGTTCCAGACGTCAGCTTATAATTGTGTATATGGGTCTCTCTTTCTCTACCTCCTTTGTGCAACATTTTTTGTTTTGTATGTCTTAAGCACTGAGTGAAAAGGTTTTAAGGAGAAAAAAAAAATATTGCTTGATTTGTGAGACAGTTTGTCCAGTGTAAATAAATCTTTTGTTTTGTTTTGCTGTCTGAATTAAGCTGGAATTCTTATACAAACCTTAAAACCCCCAAGGTTCACTCAGCAGCTCAACTGTGTACAGTGAGTTTAGCACAGCTTTAGGCGCTGACACTGATCCAGAAACAGTAAAGTTGCCGGCTGCAAAAAAAAAAAAAACTAAATGACACTACATGGAGCCGAATAGAGCTGGATGGTGCGTGTCAGTGGGTCTGCTATGAGCGACCACTCTCACATCAAACACAGTCGTAGAAAACTATGGAGTAGTGTAGCTTTTCACAGTTTTATATATTGCTCAATGATCTGAAGTGCATACCAAACAACAGATTAGGTTAACATCCCCAATATAATATAAATAAATATACGCCCATATTGTGTTTTATCTAAACTTCAACTCATAAACAAACTAGTATATTATAATAGTCATATCAGTGTAGTATAACGCTGAAGTATCAAATTGAGGAAGTTTTTCAATTTGTCCAGCAGATGTCACCAGATGCCACATATCTGAACATGGATAAGAAATGGGATGAGGTTGAGAGGTTCTAAATGTGTTTAATGTTAGTGGATTGTAACCAGTCTATTTATAATTGAATAAATATCAGCATTGGTATAGAAGAGTAATTAGGTCTCTAACACAAAGTGACATTTATTTTTGCTACAGTCAACTAAGTCTGCATTTCTGCACGTTTAGTTGTTCTTACCGTATTTGCAGATTTCCTATGAATGAAGGAGTTGCCATTAGCTCAGTGGTTAAAGGTGGAGTCAGTCATTCTGAAGATCCCTTATTGTGGATTTTTTTGTTGTCAAAATCAGTTAATATCTCCTCAAGATCTGCTACGTGTCGATATTGTCTGCGCGACAGTGTTTTGAACAAAACACCATATTTTTTGTGCGCTGTAAACGGGCATGTTGCTAGTTTCTTTACATTCCAGTTTACAGAGTCTAAGTTGTGTATTAACACCAGATTTTCTTTTCAGTGCGCACACATTACAAACAGGTAGAGGATTGTGAGAAGAAATACACTGATTTTGAAAAAAAGTGATTTTCTCAACAAGGGTTCTCCAGAATCGCTGACTCCACCTTTAAAAGATTGGAATACATAAATGTGTGTGTGTGTGTGTGTGTGTGCACTGCAGCAACAGAAGGGAATGGTCACAGTGTACACTAATAGACCCCACTAGACAGTTTATTGTCAAGGCTTAGCGATTCTTAAAGTCCTCTTCTGCTTACTGTCTCACAGGCCCTCACTCAGTGTTTCTACATCACACTTGTGTTAATGGCTTCCAAACTGGTTGTGATGTCACAGCGTCATGCTCCTACATGCATGTATTCAACTGAGAGTATGTGCAGAGAAAACTTTACCCCTGCAGCAAATGACATTTTAAAGACTTTGAACAAGATCATTGAAGTTATTTGTGGAAAACCAGCCTAGAGGGGGGTCTTCAAGGTAACTTGCCCTTTGAAAATGTCCCACGGTGCTTGTCGGGGCCTGAACACATCTGATACTTGCATGTTAGTTTAGTTTTATTTACCAATGAATCACCGTCTGCCGAGAGAGAAACAGACAGAAAAAAAGGAACAACTTCTGGGTTTATTCACTAAAAGCTCCCGAGCCCTTAATGTAAGCAGGAGCCAGCTGTGTGCACTTGTAAAGTTGTTATAATCCTCCTCTGACCTATAAACAGGAAAATACATAATATAAAGCATCATGCTCACATCTACAAATAATACACACTGTGTCCACGTTGTCCTTGTAAGGCAACACAGTTCCAAACGCTTGCCCCGCAGAGCAGCTTCTTAAAGGGCAGTTTTAAAAAAAAAACGCAATTTTGTTGAGCTTTTGATTCAAACAGCCTGTATCTGAAACATGCAACTTTAACCAATGACCAGAGTGTCACTAGATGTGGCTCTTTTTGAGTGAAATATATAGTTTTGTTTGTCATTTTATTTTATTTGAGATGTGTGATGTAATTGAGTATTTGTAGGGATAAAAATGTAGCAGGAAGAGTCGGGTACTTTTGTAATACATTATGCTGAAACTTGTTCATTTAGGAGAGCGGCCAGGCCCCACATTCCCTCTGATAACTGACAGTGGAGGAAATGTAGGACAAAGTTGTGGAAACAGAGTGGCTACAAATATTAAATATTGTCTTTGTCGACGGGTTATTAGGTTCAAATGGATGGTGTTGTATGATGATAGGGGAGAGTGGCCTAAGTTGTGCAACTTTTCACTCAAAGTGACTTTAAAGTAAGGCCTTGACAGTAAAGTCTCCAACTCAAATATGTACATATATTTCAGGGTGTTGTGCATCCCTGGCAATAACAAATTTGGATCTGGAATAAACTGTTGAAGAAATATAGCTTTCGGAAAAAAAGTTGTCTTGATGCACAACTTGCCCCCGGTGTGGTGTAAGTTGTGCGGTTGGAGAGAATACCATGGGGTGAATTGTGACATTGATATATATCTCATAAACTGTAATGCAAGACAAATCCATTAGACAATCACTTATTTAAGGTGTATTTAAAGTAAATAGTTGACAAAGATTGAAGGACAATTTTCTTAAACAAGGCCTAGCAGATCTAATGGTTTTACCTGCAAAGCTCACAATGACAAAGTCACCATTATCATCTTTCTGGCCATCTGAACTCTCATCAGTGGTGTCAAGATGTCACTCTCTTCTGAGCTACTGTAGACAATCACTTTCTTTTGGTGACCAGCGTATACAGCCATGCCACTGGCACAACTCTCAGAAATGTACTTTACACTAGTTGCTCCGTGCTTGTGGAACCAACTGCCACCTGACAAATGTGATTCCCCTACATTTCTGCCTTTAAATCAAGGCTCAAAACCCATATGTACACCCTGGTGTTTCCTCCCCATTAACTATCTTACCTCTGCACTACTATATGTGTTTATGTGGATGTATGGGCTTTACGTCTTTTATTTTGGTTATTGTTATTTTACCTTCATTGTTTACCTACTGAATGCACTATGTACAGCACTTTGGACAGTGCAAACTGTCATAAATGTGCTTTTATAAATACATTTTACTTACTTACTTACTTACTTACTTACAACTCACCTAGGCCCTTTGGCACAAATCACCCCAATCCCAGAAATTTGGATAATAAGCATGATGCAGCAATTTAGGGCTGGCATCGTGCTAACTGTATAGACTCAAAATGTAGCATACTAAAGCACTAAAACATGTGTCAAATGTTTTCAAACTTGTCTATAATTGTTCAGACACAATAATCAAAAAACCTTGATCATGGAAATTTTACTTTGAAAGGCAAAACACATTTTGTTTTAGCTTAAATGTGCTTATATCTTATTCCTTGTGTCTCCCTTCTTTACAGGATGAGTCAAATGGATGGCTCTTCTTAAATATGTGGTCACATTTCCAATTTCTTCCACGGTTTTCTAGAAACAAGGGGTGGCACAACTTCCAAAATGCACAACTTAGGCCACTCTCCCCTACTTATAAAAACCTAAAGATAATCTAAAACTAAATATAATAAGGAAATAATATGCAAACTAATACACAATATATTAGCATACATAAAACCATCACATGATTAGTCTTAACATTGTTATTTTTCTCAAAACCAAATTTCTAATTATTTGGAACAATGACCATACATTGCAACCTTGTCAATCTTTGTATTAATGTTGTACATTTATAGACAAATAAAATAAAGGTGCAGAAACAAATGATCAATAAATAAAGAGAATACATGGAGGATACCGTCTTATGCCATAATTATAGCATTAATCAAATAAATCCCCTTTTGTAGGTGTTTATAATGTGTGAATGTGTTGGTATTTCAACCAGATGGGAACTAAAGAGATAACAACCAGGATTTACAAACTTTGTGGGACCTGATCAAACATGTCTCGAAAAAAATAACAAAAAACATTAAGAATTGCCCTATAAGATAATATGGTCATTATACATGTATATAGAACAGCTGTGGACCGGTCTTATTTATTAATATTATAATATTGTGTCAGTAATGTGTCCTCAAATCGGTCGCTTTGCGTCCATTCCCTTAGACCGGAGACAAGAACAGTGCCTGACACCAGTCAAAAAGAAATGGATTCAGTTATTTTTTCTTTTATACGCTTTGTTTTCATTTGAGCTGAGAAAAAAACCCACAGCAAGTACCGCAGAGGAACCCGGCGATGTTTGCTTGTTCTCTCTGTGTGAGCAACCTCTCAGCGTCAGGGGTGGACGTGAGATTTCAAACAGCACATCAGTTGCGTTTATGTATTGGGTGCCCGGAAATTTTTCCAAATAAACACAGCTTGATTCGACCTGGGTGGGCAGACTTATCAAGCGACTAATTCTATAAACACATGAGGGAATAGGCCGGCACCTCATTGGTTGTT
This sequence comes from Ammodytes marinus, assembly GCF_949987685.1. Classification (NCBI taxonomy): domain Eukaryota; kingdom Metazoa; phylum Chordata; class Actinopteri; order Uranoscopiformes; family Ammodytidae; genus Ammodytes; species Ammodytes marinus. The sequence continues at coordinate 29,447,189 of NC_137234.1, read as the reverse complement.
TGGGGGCAGAGTGAGAGGGGTGGAACACGAGGGAGTTACAGCGCAATGAAATTTTAATTAATGTGGGTGGGCTGAGAACACCACCGACTGTTTATGATGGACAATTTATTTCCCAGTGCAAAGTCAACACAACACAGCAAACCTACAACAATTATTAACATTTTTGTCTGGGGGCCCCTCATGAGGAGCAGTCAGTCAGTGGAGGAGGAGAGGAGCGCCGGGAGCACGCTCAACTTTCCCCGGGACACACGACCGCGTCATGGCTCTCTACCACCACGGCCGCCTCGGAGTGCCATCCTCGGCTCTGAGCCTCTCCGCTCCGCCGCTCATCTACCTGTACGGAGCTGACACCGGGGGAGGAGGAGGGGTGGTGCCCGCCGGCCTGAGCTTCATGCCGGCCCGCCACCACCACCACCACCAGGAGCCTCCGCAGAAGCCTCCGTACAGCTACATCGCGCTCATTGCCATGGCCATCAAGAGCGCGCCGGAGCAGCGCGCCACGCTCAGCGGCATCTACCAGTTCATCATGGACCGCTTCCCCTTTTACCATGACAACAAGCAGGGCTGGCAGAACTCCATCCGACACAACCTCTCACTCAACGACTGCTTTATTAAAGTGCCCAGGGAGAAGGGCCGGCCGGGCAAAGGCAGCTACTGGACGCTGGATACAAAGTGCCTGGATATGTTTGAGAACGGAAACTACCGCCGGAGGAAGAGGAAGGCTAAAGGCCAGCAGCAGGACGCTCTTCTGGACCCCAAAAGCATCGGACACAAGCGCAACAAAGGCCCGGCGACAAGCAGGGACCCTCAACCCTCTGTGAAACATCAGAGTGGCTCAGGGACAGCAGAGAGGATGGAAACGCCACCAGACACCAAAGCGGTGCTTCACGAGTTTAACCACGCTGAACAGCCGCAAAGTCCCTCCATACAGAGACTTAAGGTGTTCCTCAACCCAGACAACATTGCGTCCACCGGGAGGAAACTTGACTCTCCCCAGAACCAGCCATGTAGCGCTGCGATACCCACTCCGTTGTGGATGGACGCTGCGCATCTAGCAGGCGCGTCCCTCCGCTTGGAGCCAGAGGAGAGGCGGTCAGCGTTCAGCGGAGGAGAAAGGAGAAACACAAACTTAACTGCACATGCGCAGCAGGACAGGCCGAAAGGAATTGTTCCTAGCAGCAGGGATAAATCCAAAGGTTTTAGCATCGAGAGTATATTATCGAGAAATGAAGACGAAATGCGCAGCAGCATCCTTGGTTTGTCAGAGACAGAGACATGCGCAGAGCGACAAAGTCCCGCGTTCAGTTCGTCTGTGGTCCTCGGTGCTCGTCCGCATCACTTGTACCAGATGGGCTTCCCCTTCTGCTCTTACCTGTCACTCGCCTACCCCGACAAAGTACTGCATTTCAAATGAGTACGGTAATGAATTTAGACTTCAATGTATTTTACGCACCGATTCGCACACTCGTAAACGTCTGTTATTAGCTTTGCATGTTGAGTTTCTATTAGTCAGCTGACTGTCCTGCTCTTTTGAAGATCTCTGTCATCTTAATCATCTATAGTCATCATTCAGACAAGGACAAGCGACAGCAGGGAGGCTTTTTACGCATGCGTAATTGTCAGGTTTGTGGTTTCTTTCACCATTTTCCCCCGAAACTGTTGCTCTTCAAAGTCTGTGGCAACGCAGTTGAACGCTTTTTACTAGAAGAAAGTTAAAGATAAATAATTAATTTGTCTTTTTGACCTGACTATTTAGGGAAAGCCTGTAGCCTACACAGGAATCTGGAGATACATATACAATGAGATTAAGGTTTAGTACTCATGTAATCAAAAGCAATATGTCGTTCCACTCTGTATTATGTTCACTGAATAAAATGTACAAAATAAAGTTTAGTTTGTTAAAAAAATCACAACCTGATTTACATTTGTGAGTCATAATAGAAATACTGGTGGGAGATAGGGGCTGTTGCTGTTTCAACTTATTGACGGCAGAAGTCATTTCCTTGTGATATTTTTAATTAATTAATTAAATGTATTTATTACTAATGTAGATTATTTTCTGTTTTGAGAGTTACAGTTTACAATGTGTATTAGCCCGTTCAGAACCCGAATATGATCCAAACACACACACACACACACACACACACACACACACACACACACACACACACACACACACACACACACACACACACACACACACACACACTATTGTTATAGTGGATTTCTACTTTAATTGCTCTGCTAGATCCCAAGAAATAATAAAACCAATATTTTTCCATTGGAATGAAATAAGAATCTTTACCCAAAAGTAAAGATTCCAATAAATTGTCTTGACTTTGGAGACCTTTTTTTCTTTGTTTTTTTAAACACGAGTTCAATAAATGAAGTGATGCTTTCAAGCACATTTCATATGGTTTGTATTATCTTAACAAAAACACCAAATTATTGATAAGAATTATTTTTTTTACCATTTATTTTTCTATTATTCTATTATTATTTTTTCTATATTCAGTTTTTGAAGTTGTTTAAGGTCCACAAAAAGTCACTTCTGGGTGTAATGTTGGAATATCTAATCGCAAACTCCTGAATTCCTTTCCACTCCTCTGTCTAAGCATCCTGGAAAAGTTATGTCCATTGTAGTGAACGGGTTAGGATCGGCTAGGCCTAAGCTGTGTAGGGCTGTGGGTTGTTCAGTTTTGCTGTAATGCTATTTAGTTACACAAAGAGAAATATAATTCATCCTAAGTGATTGGATACAGATACCAGGGGTGATATGTAGGGATTATTTTTAGGGTCATTTTGACCCCGGAGATAAACTTCTTGTCATATCTCATGGTGCTTTACTCTATCATTCCAATTGTTCTTGACTTTGTCAATCAATTTGTCCCTAATTACTATTTATAATTGCTTTCTGATTCCCTTTTAATTAGTGCTTTTTAAAAATACAAATGTATCGGTGTCAATTTGACCCCAGTCAAAATCGCCCAATTCCACCTATGCACTTTTAATAGATGAAACTTCAGGAGGGTTAGGGGAAAGGATGATATTTTTTTTATGTAATTTTAAAATAGAAGAATAATCGTTAAGGTAACAATGATAAGGATCACAGACGATGCCATCAGCTAACATTCAATCAACATGACTATGGGCTGGTTTGGCAGACATGGATTAAGCCTATGTTCTGGGCTAAATTGTACTTTCAATGGACAATCTCTGTTCAAATTTCCATCTATTCTGGACTAGGCAAAATCCATGTCCGTGAAACTGGCCCTATATGTGCCAAAGTCCTGACTCATCATAAATCCACTTTGAAGGAGAAATGACATTCTAGTCTAAAATGTCACTGCCTGAGGAGTTTGATCAGACATTCTTTTATTCCACAACTCTGCTGTGGTCACATGAAGATTCATCCACTAAAACAAATACTTAGGTCCCTGTATTTAGATCCTTACAGTGTTGTCAGTGTAGTAGAACAGCCCATACTTAGAACCTCTCTCAAGCTACTTGGTCCTCTGTTGTAAAGCCGTGCCATGACCATAATCTAGTACAGTCTAAATGAGCCGCTCTCAGCTCTAACTCGCCGTAGAATGACACCTGCATGAAATCAAAGAGCTGTGCTGACAGCATCATTGCAAACAGAGAGCGGCCATGTCTAAATATAGGCCTCATATAGCCCAAGACACACGTTGGTCTGAAAAAAAGAGCTGTGCTTGTGCAAAGGCCCCGCAAAGGCGCTGTGCAAATCAGGAATGTTTGTTGAAATAAATAAACTTCCCCCAACATTTGAGGAGAGAGGGAGCGCATTTCCTGTGTATAGGATTCTTTGGGTCGGACGTGTAAATAAAACATGATGAAAAGCCTGAAAAGAGGAGGGAGAGAGAGAGAGAGGGAGGAGAGGGTGAGGCAGGGGAAGAGGAAGAGGAGAGAAAAGAAGTGAGAAGAGTTGGTTTAAAGGAATAGTCCAACATTTTGACATTTTCAGCCCCACTCTCCGGCTCTAGAAAAAAGGGGTCAGAAACCGTTCCTGTAAATGTGCGTGCATTTTTTATATAGAAATGGGCAAAGGACCCTCATCCAGGTTAGCTTAGCTCAAACACTGGTAGCCAAGGGGAGCAGGTCAGAAGATACACTTTTCAACATCTCCTAAACGGTCCTGTGTGCTTGTTGGGACTTGTTTATTTATAACGCTGTGTTACACTCTATAGTTATTACCCGTTATGTCATTTTAAAAGGAAATACACACCGGAAAGGAAACCAGGAAGTGCCCATGACGGTCACATACGTATTTGATTCTACGCTGTAGGCCCTGTGTCTCTGTGGGATTTAGGTTTGCATTTCCTACAACACATGAACAAATGTAATATGCCCCCACCTCCCCCCCAGTAATTACAAAACGCCTATTTTAAAAGCAAAGTATTTCAACCAACGTTATCTGATGGTGAGTGTGAGTGTTTGAACAGTAAGAGATCCTCATGAGAAAGCAGCTCAGGCTAAAAAGGGAAATCCTACTCAGTTGGAATTGTTTGCTGACTAAACAAACTGTGCTGATGGCTTTGTGGTCGAGAGATGTCTGACGTGTACCCAGGACAGGAAAAAGTTACATTTTTCTATCTTCTTGTACACGTTTGTTGGCAATCAGTGAACAAAGGCAATTTATATCAGTTTATTTAAATGAAGTTATTTAGTATTCCACCTTGCCTTTCTGTGTCACACCATTACACCATCAACCAAGCATTTCGATTTGACCGGTTTGTTTGTTACTTAACATTTATGTTAGAAAATGATATTTCTTTGAGCAATAAGAACCAGCAGATACACTGTATGTGATTTGGATGCCGCACATGTTGGATATAACATGGGGACAAAGGTGTAGATTCTCAATGATGCTCAGTTTATTCATTAGAAATACAGCCCTTTGTGTTTGTTTTAAAGGGATCCTCCATCCGAGTGACCTTTTCTCCAGCTGTTATTTGTCCCCAAATGTATTTATTTGAATTATCTTTCCTATTTGAAAACAGCCTTGAGGTCTGCTTACATGACCACGCTTATTTACACACACGGTTTTTCTCCAACTTTTCTAAACGACAAAAAGATCTGTCTTCATTTTGAAAACTCCATCAGGTTAGAATATTTTTGCCGTATTCTCTTGAATAAACTATCTTCTTCGACTTGACACTGATTAATGTCAGACACTGCAGACTAAAACACATTTCTTTTACAAGCACCGGGCAAATTTAGAAATGTTGGACTATTTTCCTTCCATGACATGTGTTCAATCATACTAGTATAAATCAAATGTCCAAAATGTACATTCAGGAGTTTATTGGACCAACCCTTGTCTGTTTGCGTCTGTACTGTATATACAATCATCTTCAACGGACAACTTTTTATTCAATAAACCAAAAATCTCATCTTCTAAAGCACTTCTTACATTAACTACATTTTCCATCATCATTCTTAGCACTTTTCTGAAGGTTGTGAATTGGATTTGATGTAATTCATCATCTGATTTATCATACATTTTGTTCTTAAACACATGCCGAAAATGCCTCTAAAGACCTGTACATAGGATTTTTAATTTATAAAATGAAAAAAGGCTGTATCCAAAATCTGTTCAGTATTAACTATAGACTCTAATATCTTAAAACAGTTAGTTTAGTTGTAACAACTGCATTTATACAAATAAATCAATCAGGAACTACTACTACCAAAGAATGAATAGTTACACTAATCATTTAAAAAGTGACCCACACTAATACTAATATATTAATACTTAAAATTTATGTATATCATTAATTAAATATTCCTAGATTTTTTCTGCTGGTTGTATCTTTTATAGTGGTGTGAAAAGACATATTTAGCAGTCAACAATGTAATGTGTTATTCTATTTGTATTACGTCAAGAATAAATGTTCATACTCACCCTCCTCTCTCTCTCCAGCCACCGTGACCGTCACTGCTTTTCCTATTTAATCCAAACAAACAAAAAGTGCTTCACTTCCTGTTTGACAGAGGAGAAAGGCCACCAGACAGTGTGCGTGTGTGTGTGTGTGTGTGTGTGTGTGTGTGTGTGTGTGTGTGTGTGTGTGTGCATGCGTGTGTGTATGTGTGTATGTGTGTACTGTGTGTGTGTGTGTGTGTGCATGCATGCGTGTGTGTGTGTGTATGTGTGTACTGTGTGTGTGTATGTGTGTGCGCGTGCTTGCAAGCGTGCGTGCGTGTGTATGTATATGTGTTTGTTTGTAGCATGACATGTAAAAGCTTTCCTCCTTAGCATTAATAAAATTTTCATGATATGCTAATTTTTTGAGATAGGAATTTGGGGTTTTCATGAGCTGTATGCCAAAATCATCAGTATTAAAACAACAAAAGACCTGAAATATTTCAGTTGGTGTGCAATGAATCTAAAATATATGAAAGTTCAATTATTATCATTACTTTATGGAAAATAATCAACTTTATCACAATATGCTAATGATATGAGAAGGACCTGTACAACACGGTGAAGGTGGGTGAAGTGTCTTGCCTATGGACACAACAACCATGACACAGGTGGCCGGGCGGGGATCGAACCATCAACCCTCGGATTGTTGGCCAACCTGCTTAACCACCTGAGCCACAGTCGCCCCATTGTAATAAAGAATGACAGAGAGGACAGGTATTTAGTTGAAGCTGTGATGTCTCCTGGCCCAGGCTCCAGGGGAGACAGAGATATATCCAGAACCTTCCATAACTATAGCTGTCAGATGTCAACTCTTGGTTTATATTTGAATGTGTTGGATACTCTTTGCCCTAAGTATATTTCAACAATGTCATTCATAAAAAGAATCAATCACAGTATTAGGGTATTTTTTTCAGGTTTTGGACATGCAGGTAGTCAGGCTCTAGAGATTTCCTCCACCACCACCACAGTGACATTCTGTATCACAGCCAGTGTTCCAACTAGTGCAGTGTTAATTCATTACAGACATTCAGGGTACAGAAAGCAGGACTCCTACTCTGGTGCTCCCATGACTTTTCCATTAGTGCCACCATGAGGTTGGCATTTGTGGTTTTGTAATGTAATGTCTCTATATCATTGAACTGAACCCTTGATATTTCATTTAAACACTCATGGTGCCAATCAGGAGGATGGATTCTTTCTTTCTCTCTTTCTTTCTTTCTTTCTTTCTTTCTTTCTTTCTTTCTTTCTTTCTTTCTTTCTTTCTCTTTCTTTCTTTCTTTCTTTCTTTCTTTCTTTCTTTCTTTCTTTCTTTCTTTCTTTCTTTCTTTCTTTCTTTCTTTCTTTCTTTCTTTCTTTCTTTCTATCTATCTATCTATCTATCTATCTATCTATCTATCTATCTATCTATCTATCTATCTATCTATCTATCTATCTATCTATCTATCTATCTATCTCAAATCTAAAATGTCTCACACAATGTCCCTATCACTTTCTCACAAGTTTGAAGAGTCAAGAGTCGGTGTAGGTGAGCTTCTGTGTGTGTGTGTGTGTGTGTGTTTGGGGGGATATACAGTAAATGCAGGTTAGTCTAAAGCATTTTGTGCTGACTTAATACGTCTTCATCATATCTCATGTATTACTAGACAGAGCTGACAGGCCGCTATAGTCCCATACAAGAGATAGAGAAACATGGCCGTTACTCATGGAAGTGTCAGTGCCTCCTTTTCATGTGCAATCAAGTCCAGGCCCGGTGCTAAATCACGTGTGCTTTAGAGCCCGCCGGTTCAAAAGGGGCTCATAATCCAAGTGTTTATTATATTGTTTCACTCTCTACATAAACCGGGCTACACTTGTCCAAATACACACTCAGCACGGTGGGGGAGGGCGGGGCCGTGATGAAGATTGATGGGCCCTGGTCTCGGGCCACATTAGCCGCTAATCAAGTTAGGTTTCCTGGCACTGGGCTCTATACATCATTATGGGCCTGAGATGTCCTCCAGATTCACACTGTTTACAACCTGCACACAAACACACACATACAGAGAGGCTTTTACAGTGCACATGTGCACATGGACATACACTAGCACCTGTATAATCTCATGAAGTTACCATGTGGCATTAAGCACATTTTGTTTTACACTTGTTTCTCTCTAGGTGTGTTTTGTATTCTAAATTGTAGCTTTGCATTTATTACATATTCAGTTCGGACTGTTTATACACGATGAAGTGAGATTTCTATTCCATTTTAACATGTTATTACATAATGCTTTGTTATTACAAAATGTGTTGCTACAAGGTCCACTTGTCCCCATGGCCTTAGAGGGAAGGGTTACAGCAGATCAATGCACAGTCGTTGTGAGTGATGACTTATTTCCTATGATGATGAAGCATCCCTATCCTTATGGGAACAATGTCTTACTGAATGCTTTGATGAGTAGGAAAATGATATGAAACATATGCTGAGGCCTCCGCAGTCACCACATCTCAACCCTGATTGTAAACCAATGGGAGATTTTGGAGAGATTAGACAGTGCTCCCCACCACCATTCACTAAATGAGGGAATATCTCTAGAAAGAATGGTGTCCTGTAGAGTTCACAGACTTGGAGAATCAATGTCAAGGAGCAATCAAACTGTTGTTGCCCAACACCTTACTAAGACACTCTATGTTGCATTTCCCTGTCATTTCTCGGCCTACTTTATGCATTAAAAATATAGAGGCCCATTAAGTCCTACTGTGTTCACATCATAGCTCCTGTAATAGTATAAACTCCTCTTGAATTTGAAAATGTATTGTATTCCAACAGCAAATAAGGATGATATGAACAGTTTATAGATTGAATGCCAGCATGCATTTAAGCTTAATGCTGATTCAAAAAACAAAATCAATGTATATCAATAAGCACTCGTGTGAACAATAGGCACACACTAGCATAGCCGGGTGAGACCGGTCTGCTCTTCACATTAGTTTCTCGCCTACAGATCAGTCTGGATGTTTTCCAATCTCCGTAGGAAGGAGTCTGACCCCGTCTGTTAGTGGAAGCCAGCCCCTGATTGGTTCTTGAGACTTTGACGTCAACATGGATCAACAAATCAACTTGTGAGAGCCAGATTGACGGATACATGAACCAATCAGAAGCTGCTTTCCTGCATGGTACAGATGTTAGGTCAGAATGCAGGGCATAGGCACCGGACTCCTCCCCACGGAGATAGGAGAAAGGCCAGAAAGGCCTGATCTGCGAGAAAGAAACCAAATGTTGTGTCACTTCTGGCCCTAGAAGCTAGTCCTTCAGAAATCAGAAATGAATTGAAGTAAATAAATAAATAAATCATCGACATTTGTTTTAAGTGAAATATATTTACCAGAAATCTCGCCCTTCTTTGGCATTTTCAATTGGGTTTTACTTGCACACGCTGTAAAAGCTTTGCTTGTTTTTCTCCACCTGTTGGATACTCAACCCCTAAACAACGAGATTACTTTTTGCATTTTTTTATACACAAACATTGTAGTAATGTAACACAGAGACACAAATATTCGTTTGGTGTTTACCCACGAGTGTGTTGCAGTCGAAGCAGCTTTCCCCTTAAAAAAAAGCAAAACCAAAATCAAACTAAACCAATAGAATCCTCAAGACAAAACATTTCCAACGGTGCAGTGGATGGCGTCACTCTCCCCTCTCGCGCTGACGAGCCGGCTGGCCCGCTGAAATGCCGCTCTCATCAGAAACTTTTCAACATCTCTGCAGCTTTGCTTTCACCAACTGTAAATAAATATAGCGCTCGGTCTCATGAGGCCCCGTGTGTATATGAATGTGTGTGTGTGTGTGTGTGTGTGTGTGTGTATGTATACGAAACACTGGCGCAGGAGGACTTGTACACAGCAGCAGGATTACCACCCCCAGACTGGGACCACCCTGACTTTAACACTTAATCCATGGAGGAAGTGGAGCTGCATCACAGGCTCACTTATGGGCCGCCGCCGCCCCCTCTCTCTCCACACACACACACACACACACACACACACACACACACACACACACACACACACACACACACACACACACACACACACACACACACACACACACACACACACACACACACACACACACACACACACACACACACACACACACACACACGCACGCATGTTTGTACGGCTATATACTAGTGAGGACATTCATTGACATAATGCATTCCCTGACCCCAAACCTTACCATCAAAACTAAATGCCTAACCCCAGCCCTTACACTAACCCTAATTCATACCTGAACCTTGAAACCTAGTGTTAACCCTCAAACAGCTCTTTAAAGGCCTGTCCCGAAGCGGGAACCGGACAAAATGTCCTCACCCATAAGGTCTAAAACTCCAATTGGTTCTCACAAAAATAGTTGTACAAGTACACACCCACACACACAAACACACACACACACACACACACACACACACACACACACACACACACACACACACACACACACACACACACACACACACACACACACACACACACACAAAATGCCTATGCAAAGTAGGAATTGTGTTGCAGTTGAGTTTGTGTCCTCGCATACACACATGTGCAAATGTACACACATTTCATTTGAACACTTAAACTGAAACAAAACAGTGAAGATGAACACGGCACAGCTGGTCTGGTGCAGCATATCCAACATGTTTGCTCAAAGTGTTATTGTCAGCGTGACTGTGAATGCATCATGGTTTGTGTGTGTGCCGTCTTAAGTGTGAGTGTGTGTCTACTGTAAGATACATTAGCGGGTCATATGCGTGTGTGCACTCTCAGCTGTGTCAGCACAAGCACTGCTGACTGTGTGTGTGTGTGTGTGTGTGTGTGTGTGTGTGTGTGTGTGTGTGTGTGTGTGTGTGTGTGTGTGTGTGTGTGTGTGTGTGTGTGTGTGTGTGGGTGTGTGTGTGTCAGTGTGCGTTTACACAAATCATGAAGAACAAAGAGTTGAGGTAAGTCATCTAATGTTAGACTGCTTTGATAATCCTAACATTGAGTCAGGGCCAACTTTTGGATTGATCTATCAATGGTTATTGATGGTGTTTGGATTAGAGACCAGTTATAATTTCAGTCAATTATTTCAGTCTTGTTTTGCCACAGCAAATAGCTATACATGAAATCAAATATGTAATAAAGAAGGGGGATCCATTTGACAACGACAAATTGTGTCAGTATAAAAAGCAGCAGAGGACAAATATATGACATACAGTCAAGTGCGAAAGTTTGTGAACCCCTTGAACATTTTGGAATTTTATTTATTGTAACCATCATTAATTCATTTTTATCAATACCAGTATTTTTTATATGAAATAACAGATGTTTGTTTATCAATTCAACATTTTTCTTTTCCAGAAATCAATTGTTAAAACAGATAAAACAAATTATTTGACGAATGTTGTATGTGCAAAAGTTTGTGAACCCTGAGCTGCATTGCTTAAATGGAGCAGGTAAACACAATCAGATGGGCCAAATTGAGTCATGAAATGGACCAATGTAGTGAGAGATCTTTAGGGAAGAAATTGGGCGGCACTAGATACAACAGAGATAAAACCAGGTCAGTTTAGGCTCACCAAAGTGAACCCATACAGGTCAGACATGCTAAAAGGGGAAACAATCTCAGAGGATCTCAGGAATAGAGTTGTGATGCTGCACATTTGTCTGGGGACAGCTATAAATTATTTAAAAAAAAGTTTGAGCTCCATCGGTCCACCGTGAGGCAAATCATCTACAAATGAAGAGCTTTAAGAGTGACTGAACATCTGCCTAGAAGTGGACTTCCTTCAAAAATATCCACAAGCGCCACAAGATAAGTGATTTTTCAGTTAAAAGCCAACCCAAACATTACATCTGGTGATTTGCAGACCTCTCTTGCAGCATCTGGGACAGATGTGCATGGTTCCACAATAAGAAGAAAACTCAGTCAACATGGCTTTCATGGGATGGTTGCTGAAGAAGCCTCTGCTCTCAAAAAAGAACAAAACTGCTTGTCACAACTTTGCCAGAGAGCACCTGGAGATACCTGAAGTCTTATTCTGTGGACAGATTAGTCAAAAATTTAACTGTTTGGTCATAACCAAAACCGCCATGTTTGGGCAAAAACGCAATTCTGCCTACCACCTAGAGAACCTTCTCCCAAGTGAATAATGGTGGTTTCAAATTGTCTGCAAATCTCCAGGTGTAATGTTTGGGTTGGCTTTTACCTGAAAAATCACTTTTCTTGTGGCGCTTGAGGATATTTTTGAAGGAAGTCCACTTCTAGGCAGATGTTAAGTCACTCTTAAAGCTCTCCATTTGTAGATGATTTGCCTCACGGTGGACCGATTGAGCTCAAAATTTTTTTTATGAATTTATAACTGTCCCCAGACAAATGTGTAACATCAAAACTCTATTCCTGAGATCCTCTGAGATTTGTTTCCCTTTTAGCATGTCTGACCTGTATGGGTTCACTTTGGTGAGCCTAAACTGACCTGGTTTTATCTCTGTTTTATCTAGTGCCACCCAATTTCTTTCCTAAAGATCTCTCATTACATTGGTCTATTTCATCAACCAATTTGGCCAACCTGATTGTGTTTACCTTGCTCGATTTAAGCAATGCAGCTCAGGGTTCACAAACTTTTGCACATACAACATTCGTCAAATAATTTGTTTTATCTGTTTTAACAATTGATTTCTGGAAAATAAAAATGTTGAATTGATAAACAAACATCTGTTATTTCATATACAAAATACTGGTATTGATAAAAATTAATTAATAATGGTTAAAATAAATAAAATTCCAAAAGGCTCAAGGGGTTCACAAACTTTCGCACTTGACTGTATATGACAGAATGACATCTTGTCTTGTGGTGTGTGTTACTGCAAGGATGAATTTAAAATGAGGACTAACAAATGTCATGAAGGGGACATCTTAAAGTTATGAAAGAATCTGTTATGGGTATCTCACATTTTGGGTTGGTTTGGTCCCTGCACTATAAGGTCAAACAGTACATACTTGCAGGCCAAAGTGTCTTTAGATATCAAGTCATGCATTAAATAAACATGATGAAATGTATAATGTTTTTAACATTGTGCACATAGAGTAACCGCATGTGCAGATTTCATCCGGATTTGATACCCAATCAAAGCCTGAGATGGAGCATCCACTACACAACTTGAACCCCTCCCTGTCTATCTGGTTTTAATCTCATCTATTTCAATGACTCCTCGTGCATATGTAAAGACTTGCAGTAACTTTAATACTTTTATCTTTCTTGTGTATTTATATTCTGTTAAAGCTGGGGTATGTGATTTCTGATTGGTCAAAGTTAACATGAGTTGTACACTTTGACCAATCAGAGCGAGGCTCCGATTCTCTGTTCTTATTGGCTGTTGGGACTGTCCATTCACTTTGGCACGACTTTGTTGGTGTAGGGCGTGTCAGGGAGGGACCATAGGGGAGTAGAGAACAAGTGGAGCGGTTGAGGTATTTGGATTTGAATCTCTATCCCAACTGCCATTTTCTCCCCAAATCCTCCACCCCAGCTTTAACACTTTTATTCTATTCTACTGTATATGTTCCATTTTGAGCACAGAAATAAGGAGTGTGTCACAACAACATTTCACTGCACGTACTGTATGAGCACGTGACAAACAAAGCCTTTGCATCTTGAATCAAATGTGAAGACCTTTATTATAGGCTACTATCTATGGTGAAGACATGTCGTGACCAAAGGGTGACTAGCATGTAGCATGGCTAGCAATGGTCTGGTCTGGTATTAATTAGATGTAAGGGGGTGGTGTGACACTGCTGACTGGCCTTTCACAGCTCATTACATGCTGTCCAATGGGAGCGCAGCCGGCGTGACCGCTGTTTATTTATACACAGAGCTGAGTAGTGCGGGTTAGCTCAGACAAGACCTCAAACACTGGAACACTCTGGCACTTTGTGTGGCTATATACAGGGTCCCAATCAACACCCTGCTCTTATTGCCACAGACATATACAAACTCTCACATACACATACACACACACACACACACACACACACACACACAAGAAGGGGAAATATGCATGTGTGTGTGTGTGTGTGTGTGTGTGTGTGTGTGCACTAGTCTCTCTTTCGGTCCCCCGCCTGAATAGATATTTTTTCCCAAAGTTCAGTTTCATTACTTTATAATTACTATTCTACTTCTGTCGCATCGTATTCATACACAAAAGGTCAAATGTGCCACAAATGACTAAAAAGTGTTGTAAGCAGATTCAGCTTAATATATAGCTGATCCTTTCATCACACTCACTAACAGGGTTGAGCAAGGGCACGTCGCAGGGATCAAAGAAGAGTGAAGGCACCACAGACATTGGTATTATCTTGATTTCAAAATGACTCATTCACTTTCTGTTGCTACATAGGGCAACATTTAGCAGTGTGTCATTTGTGGCTCATCACAGTCTGAAAATGTTTGTTTATGGTAACAGTAACACACAGCCACAGCAGCTTAACCAGGCTGCCCAACCACAGACCAAACAAAGCTAGCATACTGGATCGGCTAACATTTCAGCTTTACAAAATGGTTTCGCTGCATTGTGAATTGCATTGCTCCATGCATGTATACATACATAAACCATGGAACTCTGCACGTGCTCTTTAGGTAGACCTAAGCCTTCATTAAAAATTAAAAGAATAGAATAGGAAAAGAGTGTTCTCTGATCATTTGTTATATAATTTTCTTAAGTTTCTATTAGAAAGTTTTTTTCTGCATTCATATTCAGAGATACAAATAGCATGATAGAAGCAGTTACAGTTCTGCTAACTTTTTTTCAAAAGGCACTTTTTGTTCTATGCTGTTACTGATGCCTAATCATTTTAAATAGTTTTTATATTTGTATTAACATTTATCAATTACACTGTGTTAATTGAACTGGAATTAAATGTCCAATTGATATTCAATTGTTTAACCTTTACCTAGGATATATTGCAGGCAGTTTATTGTGATCCTTGGTGTTTGTGGTATGACATCTATATTATCAAGTTACATTTGCCATCATACACTGTTTATGAATTGTAACATTTGACTTCCAATTTTTAAATAAATATTTTGAATCTGTGTCACAACGAAACATGTTACATTTGCCCCCGGTGTCCCCTACAAACGAAGTAGGGATGGGGCCGATCCGATCCAGTATCGATATGGCCGAAATCTGCGTATCGGATATCGGACTGTCAGCTCCGATATAAAACTATGAAAGAGCGAACGAGCCTGTGCGAGCAAGCGCCGACGTTCGGTGGAGGGAGAGAGGAAACCACTTTCTAGTTAGACATACAGTACATATCAGTTTGTTAGCCAGTGAGCTAACCAAAGCTAATCCAAGTCAAGGAAGTGGAGAGGCTTCTGCACTGTGATAAATTCTACTATGTAAAATACAGCCAGAGAGAGGAAGACTGTGCAGATAAACACACCACCACATATTCTAGTGGGGCAGAAGTGATCATTTAGAAGGATTATTTTTGTGTGACTCTATAATTGATATTTTCATTAAAATATTGCATAAAAAAGAGGCAGCGACGCGTCACGATTTCACTGAGCTTTAGTGCCGGAATATTACAGTCATCAGGGCTCATTTAGTGTTTTAGCTGCTAGCACCGTGCATACCCCTAGACAAAGTCCCTAGACTGCCGTCACCGTAACACCAGAGCTACAGCCCAATCTGCTGCCTATAATATTAACCAACATTCCACGATGTATTTAAATGCCTCCGTGGTTCACCTCGTCTCCCTCATGGTGTTAACGTGTGTTCACTGCTCATCTTCACGTCTGACACACTCTCCCTCTCTCACTCACCTGCCACATACACTTTTCACATTGTGAACTGCTTTACTTTTCAAATGATTGGCTTAATTAGCCTATATATCCGAGGTTGCCCCGTGGAATTATGGGTAGCTGCAGATACGGCCGTATTAATTGGATTTATGAATTATTGTTATGGCATATTCATAAAATAGTCCCTTTGATCAGTTCTATGGTGACTGGTGAGGTGTCTGGTGAGACTTGACACATTTCTCCTAGACACATCTGTCTGTGTAACAATGTTTAGTTGTTTTGTCTGCTGGAAACATGAGCCGTCAGTGTTCCATCGTTTTGTTATTTTTTAACGTCACCTGTACTCGCTCAGAATGGAATGGAACTCATTAAGTTGCCTAGGCGATATTTAATTGGCTGCAGTACCATTTCCAGCCACGATACAGATGGTGGCGCTGTTTGACCATTTAGGCTGCTGTCGGGAAACCAATGCATTAAATGTGTAGAGACAGGATGCGTACATTGACTTTAGCGGGACACATATAGGAGGATGTCATGATGATTTTCATAAAGTTATTACAGAAATGTCTCGTAAACACTTGTCGATTAATTTTGCTTTATTTATTACGGAGCATTGTCGTCTATAATGTTATAGCCTACATTCAATTATATAGTGGTGGTTGGCCTATGTGAAAAGTATTGGGAAGCGATTGAATAACAGTTTTAAAAATAACGAAATCAAATGTTGCTTATTTCATTTAGAAATAAATAGCAATGAGTCAAATGCTGTAGGCCTTGTTTTGACCAATTGATTTTTAATCCGTTAGATTTAGATTCAATAAGAAAATAAATCAGCTGAATCTATCTCCTGAGCCTCGTATTTTTACCTCCTATGCTTCCAGTCAGGTGAAATAGTAGGCTAAGTTGATCAACTTCAAGTTTATTAATCACTCCTACTACTAGGCTACTGTAGCATACAAATTGCCATTGAAAGAAGAGAACCTAACGAAGTCATATCCACCCACCTGAACATTTACCAAATCGCAGGCTGAAATGGTGCGGGGCGGAATATCTCTCCTTGTCTGTCCTCCTCTGATTCATATGCTATTTTATTCTAGGCCTACTTATTATTTCCATTAGGCCTAGGCTATAGTTTCCATTGGCTACTAATCGACCCTTTTGAAGTGTTTAGCCACGCGAAATGAAACAGCAGCGTAGGCTATGCAAGAGCTTCTTTCGTATTCAACGATTTACGTTGTTTAATATAGGCCTATTATTTCAAGGCCAGGATGACAAAACAAAATAGATAAGCCTAGACATGTGTTTAAAATGAATAGCATCAGTGTTTGCATTGAAGCATCCAAAATGTAGGCAGCGACGCAATCACTGAGCCCCGGTGCTGGAATATTACAGTCGAGGGCTCATGGTCTTTTAACACTTAACCCTTAGCTTATCACTAAACTTACCTTGAGTTAATGTCCCTGGACCGCGGACACCGAAACACCAGAAGCCCATTTTGCTGCCTACATATTAAGACAGCATTCCAGAGGACACCACTTTCTAATTTGACATACAGTACATATCAGTTTGATAGCCAGTGAGCTAACCAAAGCTAATCCAAGTCAAGGAAGTGGAGAGGCTTCTGCACTGTGATAAATTCTACTATGTAAAATACAGCCAGAGAGAGAAAGACTGTGCAGATAAACACACCACCACATATTCTAGTGGGGCAGAAGTGATCATTGAGAAGGATTATTTTTGTGTGACTCTATAATTGATATTTTCATTAAAATATTGCATAGTCTGCCTATATGCATTTGTGTATATATCTTGCTCTTTTAAATCAGAATTGCTTAAGCATTCCTAACCTTACACATAACATCACCACCAACACATTTTTTTTAATAATAATTGGGATATCATATCGGACAGTATCGGTATCGGCCGATATCCAAAACCCAGATATCGGAATCGGAACGGAACTAAAAATAGTGGATCGGTGCATCCCTAAAACAAAGCCTACGTATTTTTGCCATGGTGGCAGTTTGCTAACAATGCTAGGATGATAAGCTAATATGATAACTGTTTTTATACCCACCCCTACCACTGTGACGGTAGAATAACAAACTAGCAATAGAAGTAGCATTAATATCCTTCTGCTCTTACTGCTAGAATGTTAGCACGTAAGCCTGAAAATGTCCAGCAGCAACTGTGTTTTCGATTTCTGGAGAACACATTTTTATCAACATGAGTCAATCAACACTGGGTTTAACATGTCATGTTCTACTTTAATGATACCTTTCACTTGGTTGATACACAAAAGCAATATGGTAAACTATTGTTTTTTAATCTATAGACTAAAAACAACAGAGATATTGAGACTAATATAGTGCAAATGTCTCTAATGCTGAGCTCAACCAAGCCAGATGGGTGTACAAAGCATTGAAGCTGCAACATGGTCAGTGAGGTCACATCAGGTCAACAACAATATGTTTCAAAGGTTTAGAAAATGGACATGCAAAGGGACACTTGGGAGAATGAACACAAGCAGTGGAGGAAAGACGTTTGCATGGCTTTTCTACAAGGTTGGTATGATGACAATGCCATGTACCTCCAAACATATAGACTCAGCTACGAAGGAATAATTAGCAGTTACATCGGATAGTATTGCACAACAACACTACTATAGTGTTGTATATTATGCAAACACTTTGAATGAACCGTGATACAAATAGGCTGGGTGCATGGGGGTTGTACTTTCGGGGTTAAAAACTACAAAACTACTATTTTAGACATCGTTATTCCTGAACAATGGTCAGAATGCACCGTTACACCAACTTTTTTATACATTTACAATTACACATGTTCAATTTTTACAACAGAGAAACATGTACAGTATTTACACAATGGCAAAATCAACACAATACATAAAAAAAATAAAAGATAATTGATCTGAAATGGGATCCAGAAGGTGCATCAACCCCACATTCAAATGTACATAACCATAGCTCATTATTTCAATTTGCTTATATTGATATCCTACACAGTCTTCAAACAGCTCAGGAGGATTTCTTTCTTTCTTTCTTTTATTCGAAGGTGCTACCGATAAAGAAACAATGCTGCCCCATAGTGGCAGGATGAAGTATTACAATGAAGACAAGTCACTCCATGGTTCACTCACTCTGGTTAGCTTTTGCCTGATGCTGTTTGCACATGCTAGGTATTGACCTCTTATAATAGGTCCATGGTATTGACACACATACAGAGTAACAGGATAGAGTGTGTATGTATGGTGGACATGCTAAGCTACTGTTGGCATTGCAGCTCAACCACATGGAAATAAACTACTTCTAATGCCATCATTAAAAACACAGAGAGCAATGCAGAGAGTTGTATCAGCATGCAGGCGTTGTTTATCAATTAGGAACATAAGTAAAAGAGCAATCTTTACAGGCTCTGCATTAGTGTGTAGTCGCGCAATAGAGGACAAAAAGACAAGGATCTCAACCTGTGTCATAGTTGTTGTGTCCTTGGGCAAGACACTTCACCCACCTTGCCTCGTGTGAATGTCGATAATTAGCCTGCTATCGGTGTATGATTGTGTGTGTGAATGGTAACGTGTAAATGGGAACAGGTCTCCCTTGCAAAAGAGTCTTCGGACTCAATGGGATATACCTGTATAAATAAAGGTTTAAAAAAAAAATTAAAAGGCACTTTGGATGAAAAAAGGATTATTTCAATGCTCCCAAAGGTAACATGTCCTTCTGTCCTTTAGTTCATACACAAAAGCAAGTGTTAAAAGGACAGATCATGGTTTTGACACACGACCCAAACTTGCCTTTTTGTACGGATACAACAAAATAACTTGAACTGGTAGATAGATATTGTTCTCTTTGGATGGCTAGCATTTCCACCCCTTACCAGGTCTTACGCTAAGTTATGCTAAGCTAACCATCTCCTTGCTGTGGCCTCATATTCAGCAATTAACCTTAAGAATTGTATTATAGTGTTTATCTAACTCTCAGCAAGAAAGTATATAATAAGCGTATTTCTCAAAATGGTTTCTTTAATAAAAAAGGCACGGAGGGATATTGTTTCTTAAATGTGATAGAGTCATATGTTATGCGACTATGCGTTACATATGTCAAAGCTGTATATTTCCAAATAGGACACTACAGTGCAGAGCATAAGAGGGAGTATTTACTTAATAACTCAGTAGGTGACTTTGTGATTGAAAACTGACCTGTTGCCTCCTGAATAAGCAGATTACCAGCTATTATTATTATTGCTATAGACTGTTATACTCATGTGTCTGGTTTGAACTGTATGGATAGACACATGTCAAATGTAACAAGGCAGCCTGATACTTTTATTAGTACAGTGTTTCAATGGATGCTGTTAAATGTGTTTTTACTCACATGTAATACATATGGCTGGTACGGAAACACAGATTGAAAGAGCATAAGAGGATATGTAATCAATGGACATACCATATTGTATAATGTATATTATATCCAGACTGTGTGACACCACGCTGAGGCTGTGTTGGCTTTTATACTGGACGGTTATTACACTAGAAGCTTCTTAGTCTTTGTAAAGCAGGCTCACAGACAGACAGTGGCGTTCTAGATATCAGAGTATATGATATTATGATTATGATATTTAACCATTAATACCTAATAATTGAACACCTTGTCATGCATTAACCCTTACATATATGACCAGTTTATGATGATGTTGTCGTATTGCCAATATAGGATTATTCTACCAAGTTGTTACAACAGAGTTTGCTACAGCATGGCACACTCCAGCAGCACAGTAGATTATATTGTCTTTCAACAAAGTGGAATCACACAAACAGTCTCACAGAGAGATGGTGACTGTGACGCTGCGTTGAAAAGAATGTTGCTTCTGCTGTGTGTGTGTGTGTGTGTGTGTTCTGTCAGTCTGAGTCAGTGTGGACACTTTGCAGTGGAGGCCCGTCATCCTTAAAAACTCACTCTGCCGCCATTTTCTCAATGTGCTCACTGAGCAATTTGTACTGTTCTGCAAAAGAGATGAAAGACACAGATAGAGTTATGTGACTGGGGCCTGGGCTAGGCTAATACCCACTTCCATCTGGTATTAACATGCCTGGATACATCGCGATCAGGTCTCAATATGCACACTATCCCTGCGTTCCAAATCGCATACTCTGTCTTTTTTCTATTCTACATACAACAGCTTCTGCTAAAAATAATCCAGTTAGCTTGCAGTAGGCATACAATTGGTACATACTTTTAATTATTTATCTCAACATAACATTGCGCCTTGATCTTGCCTCTTGCTTATACAGTATATCCGTTGCATCCCCAGTTGTTTCATACGGAGGCTCCGTCGATGTGATGTCACTTCCGGTGCACACTGGATTGTGGGTCAGAATCACCCAAATAGCATGCTAATTTCCAATAGTATCCAGCTGCAGCCCCGGAGACAAGCACCCTGGCGTGACAACGACACCTAGGCGTGACGGAAGTAACTGTGGTGTGACGGACGTTACCTGTAGATTTTATTTTTGCAACATCATAAACTTCTAAATTGTAAACAACGTCAAACAATAACAAGACAGCAGACCGATACTAAGTTTGTGTTATTTATATTGTTTTGGCGATTAGGTTCAGGCATCACAGTTGGGTGGTTAGGGTTAGGGCAAGGGGACAGGGAGAGGTTAGAATATAGATAGAACATTGACGGAACACGGCGGCGGCCATCTTGAGTACGTCACGTCAAACAATAAAAAAGACCGCAGACCGATAGGCTACTAAATTTCGGTTATTTAGTCCTATATTGTTTTGAGGATTAGGTTCAGGCATCATAGCTGGGTGGTTAGGGTTAGGGCAAATGAGTGACATAGCAGACATGTCATGGAAGCTAAATAGTCAAAAATCACGTCCGTCACACCACAGTTACTTCCGTCACGCCTGGGTGTCGTTGTCACGCCAGGGTAACTTGTCTCCGGGGCTGCAGCTGGACCCTACTCCTAATTTCAACACTAAAAATCTTGGCCGAATGTAGTAGACATGCGGGTATTTTTAAGCATACTAAATCTGACCACAAGAATTGGGACATCCTAAATCTTTTTAAATAGCGGGAAGTATGGGCATTGGAACGCAGCGTATAAGTAGTTGGACCAACACTCAGGGTGCACTTCAGGCCATGTGTACAATAAATGGTTTAAGCGCTCCCCCTAGTGGAGAGCCTTACAGACTGCAGCTCGTGGGTGAGTGAATTAGCTTGTGTTTTCTGAGAGACAACTTAATGCCCATGCAGGGCGCTTTATCACTAAATAAGTTCAGTAAGTAACCGTGTGAGAGCAGAGACTGTTCTAGTGTTTTTAGCTCAAACTATCTAAAGCTTTACCTTCATTCAGGTTGCCTATGATGGCCTGCTTCTTCAGGAAGTCATTGCAGAGCTTCTTACTAAGTCCAAACGCCAGCATGTTATGAGTGAATGTCCTGAAAATACACACATACGGTACAATAAGTCATCACAGTAGTACAAATGACATTCTGAAAAGGCATTTTAAAGACCTGTGCAAACTATATTTTGATGAATAAAATGAAAAAAAAGGCTGTATCTAAACCTGTTCTGTTAAAAAATGTGGACACTAACATGTTGTAAAAATTTAAATCAAGATTTGAACTCTGGCTTTATCCAACATCTAGATTTTGGTTGATGAAGATGTACATACTTGAATGGAAATGGAGCTTCCATCAGCATTTCCAGTTATCAATGAATAAATAAAGTATAAACTGTATGGTGTATTGTATAGCTGCTGCTGCGATTGGGAGCAGTAACTATTTTGAGCAATAGGAACCCTCACTTAACAGCCTGTTGAATCTCCCCTCAGCTTAAAGCCTCTATGTGCCTGACTCTGTCCTATCATCTCATACACAACACGGCGCTGCTTCCTCGCTCACCCCAGTTGGCCGAAGGCGATGTTTTCATCGATCTTGGAGGTGTCGTCCCTCTCCTCCTGGGTCATGTGACACCACTTCTCCCTGCAGCAGCACACACACACACACACACACACACACACACACACACACACACACACACACACACACACACACACACACACACACACACACACACACACACACACACACACACACACACACACACACACACACACACACACACACACTGTCAAGCTTCTGTACTGCAACTGGCCAGGGATGGATGTCGAACAGTGGCTGCGCTCCAAATCACTTACTCTTTTCTATTTGACTAAGAATCAAAACAACAATCTAGTTAGCATGCAGTAGGCTTACAATTGGGACATACTTTTACTTATTTATTTCATCATAACATCGCTCCTTGATTTTGCCTCTTGCCTATATCCGTCGCATGCCCGTTTGTTATCATTGTTGGTTAGAATCGCCCTAAATAGCATGCTGATTTCAACACTAAAAATCACCTCTGGATGTAGTAGGGCATCCAGGAAAATAAGCATGCTTAATTTGACTACAAGTATTTGGACATGCTAATCCTAAATCTTAGAATCTCACCCGCCAATGTCATCTATCACCTTTTTGCATTGGAATCAGAGACGCTCGTTTCACATAAATCTTCGACATGTTGAACAATGGGATTATGTATGTGATTAGGAACTCTTAACTAGTTAGTAAGCTTGATGACATGAACATCCACTATCTAATCCACCTATAAAGATAGATAGAAAGATCTGTGACATCCATCCCTGTGTAAGAACTCATTTGGTAATGGGATACAAAAAGAGACATTTCATTACAATTCAGAACACATCAAAACATTTCAGACGGCCAAGGGAGACAGTCACCAGGCATCAGCAAAAGAATAAAACAGAGACAAATGATTCAAAGTACAAAGAATCATCTTTGTCGACAAGCAGATGAAAAGCGTATAGCACATTCATTTAGTAATGTCACGTGGAAAATGTTTCCATGCCTGAATTCACCAACACCAATAAAGTCAAGTCACTTATCAATGTAAACTGGGTTAAGAGTAGATGTCTTTACCAATATCATTTACTGTCCTATATGAGGACAGCTTTGATGTGACAGAATGACTTTCCTTTGCTGTCCTGAACTGACTTGGATGTTGAAAAAATAAAAGCAGTTTACAGTGGTATTAATCTATAACCTTTAAAAGAACGTACGGACATACGTCACCTCAGTGCTAATATATTAAGAGGATAGATATGTTAAGAGGAAAAGCCTTCTATCAAAAACCTTAATGGACAACTTGCCATACATACATTACTTTCATCCTACGTTCTGTGATCCCATCTGCATTCTCTACTTCTAGGCTTCAGCTTGAATAGATAGACCCAGTGAGCGGGGTTGAATGTGAAATGTGATGATAAAGCTTTGAGGCGTCCTTCATTTAAAAAAAGCTCCACTAGTCAATACTTTCATTTTAACAATGGGTCCTCAATGACTTGGAAGGGGATGCTGAGAATTACCACATGACTCCACAGCTCCCCCTAGTGTTCCATTCTTACCCCCTCTTATCAACCTCATTTACAACAGCAGCAGCAGCAGCAGGGAGTTGCTTGCAGCCAAATATCGAATAAAGTCGTAATTTTACACACAATTCAACAAAATAATCTAGAAAGGAGGGTGAGAGGAGTCTAATAGCAGCGTGTCTTTGTCTCTGGTGTAGGGGCAGTGCCACACACTGTCGACCCCTCCTCATACTTATGATAAGGTGGTGCTGATGTGCCTCAAGCGTTGATGCATTTCCTTATTTGTAAAACCTATAACTGAAGCACAACTTCATGAGTTGCAGCCAAATAGTGAAAGTTGGACTCAAATCTCTTACGTGTTCCTCTTTAATGTTTATGAAACAGTCTTATTACTCCCTCTGATGATCATGAATGACAAAGAAAACCATCAGTGAAAACGCCACTAGTTTTATATAGTTATTATAAATAACTTTGCGTGTCAGATTTCTCCCGGGAACTCAGACAAAACTAATTGTGGCAGCAGACCAGAACGTCTTGTGTTTATGAACGATATTAAATCAGAGTTTCTGTTGTGTCAACATTGTCATATATTATATAGGAATGGGCTCACTTTTTCCCCAGAAAAAGAAAGGAACAAAAAACTTTACTAACACATTTAAAATCAATCCTAAACTAGCACTCATTTTAGAAATCTGTAATAACTGTATTACAAAAGATATAACTGATACATATGGCTGTATTTACCTGAGGTAAAGCATGTAAGGTACTATGGGATGCTGTGAATATCTTCGACATAATAACATTATATTACATAGTATATGTTGAAAGGTATTGGCAGGAATGAATAGAACACATTGTCTAGTTGTAGCTCATCTCTTGCTTTCAAGTGTATACTTCTATTTGTGGCATGTACAGCATAGCCCTGCAATCAGCACATTCAGAGGCAACAAAGCAGTGTGCAAAGAGAGTGAAATAAATAGACAGCAAAGGGAACGTGCAGAGGGAGAGAGAGAGTATTAATATCACATGCATACAAAGACGTGAAAGGTGTGAACATGCAGAGAGCTTTGCAGAGGTTGAGAACACCTTCACACTGCTTTACGCTAAGAAATCAACACTGGTGCTTGTGGAGCGCACACTAAGGATCACTTTGACAGCAGGGTGACAGAATCCCTAGGTCAATCATATCAGCCATTAGACAAAACACAACAACATGCCAGCATGAAGAAGGGCCATTAAAGCACAAGTATTAGAATGTAAACCTGGAAAGGACTCATATAAAGCTAAACATGATGTAGGTTGCACTATTAAACCCAAACACCGTCCCCACACACACTATACTACTTCCTGTATTATAATTCTTCTGATGTGGACGTTCTTAGCCTGCTGTGACTATAAGCACCTCATGCCTCGTTTCCACTGAGCAGTGCACTTTTGGTTTGGTACGGTTTGGTTTGGTACCATATAGAGACCCTAGTTCTTGCTCACCTTAAGTTAAGGGTAGGTGGGGTAAGCGCCGGATAGCCAGAGTCACTGGCAGCTATATCAATATCATGACATCATAGCAGCGGGACACAGTGCTGCCCGCAAATAAATTCAATGAAGAGGAAGAATGCCAAACAGTAAAAAGAAAGAGCTGTGCGCTGTCATTTTTCTCTAAACCCAAGACTCTTCACTCTTGCCAAGGTGACTGCACATGATGGTTTATCTCTGGAATGGAAATGACTATCCTGTCAACCAAACAGTGGTGGCACAGTTAGCTTATTTTGATACCCTTCCCAATGCTGGACAGTGGAAACGCAAACAATGAAGTGCCGTATCGTACCAAACCGAACTGTAAGGCTCAGTTGGGATGAGGCTTCATACACAGTCACACAGTCTGACACTAGACTCCTGTTATTTAAAGATGGCTTTTTCTAATATAAAGATCCTTGGTGAAGATTTCTTGGAAACTTAGCTCTCTGTCTTTAGATTGTGACCAAAAAAGGGGAAGCCCTAAATACACAAACTGTTCCATGCTTCACATAACCAGATATCGACCCTGTTAGAAAAGATTCTTTATTTCTTACCACCAACCAGAAACACACAAGAACTAGCCTTTTAGCTATAGCCATCTGTCCCCTTCAGATTGATCTATTATTAACCTCCCGCCTCACTGGACCTCCATGACTGTACCAGATGATGCTTCTAGAAGAATTTGTGATGTAATTGTAACAGTCCTTTTGTCCTCTAGCCTTTCTCCTCCTCTCCGCCTTAAGGTGAAGTCAGGCATTCTGGAGATCAAAATCTATTTTTGTCAAAATCAGTGATTCCCAATCTGCTACCTGTCCTGTACTGTGAGTGCACTGAACAAGAATCTGGTGTTAATAAACAGCCTAGGTGCTGTAAACTGGTATGTAAACAAAGGGGGCCCAGCGTAGCTAGCAACATACCTTATTACAGAGCGTAATACAGGGCTGTGTATTGTGCATACACACAGATAGTGGATGATGAGGAGATATTCACTGAGTTTGACAAAAAAAAAAATCGATTTTGACAACAAAGTTCTCCTGAATCGCTTACTCCACCTTTAATTAATCTTTCTTTATTCTTTTACTTTATTTTTTTAAATGGCATTGGACAGATAAAAGGACAGACCTCTCAGCTTTGTCTTCGTCCTGAGTCCCTCTGCCCGGCAGCAAGGCACAAGGAGACAAAGGGTTAAAGTTCAACATGCAGAAACGCACACACGCACACACACACGAAGAGAAGAGTGCTTTATGCTGACGCGTGTTTTTAGATCCAGGTTTTTGCTGACGCCAGCAGTACATCACTACAGAATCATCTTCAATCATTATAAACTCCATTGGACAGATGCAGTCACAAGGGAACAGAGGAAGAAAGCTTCACTTGTGTTTTAAAAAGAGACTAGAAGTGTTTTTGTTGTGATGATAACTCATGTACATTTCTCTTCATAGTTTCCCACTCAGACTCACCTCGTGGTCGGCGATCTTTTCTTCCTCTCACAATGGACGGCGTCAAAGAATGCAGCGTTCCAAAACCTTAACGTGTGCCTGAAGAATGGATGACACACTGTATTAAAAAGGTTTTACTGGCAAAATCTAGTCACATTATTTCAGTAGTTCCCAACATGGGGCCCAAATGATGTCCCAGGATATATCTGAGGCCCCACAATATGATATAGATAGTTAACAAAGAAAGAGAGATATTGTAATGTAAACATATATTGAGTAACAGCTGCCCGCAGTATTTGAACCATTTGAGAAACGATCCATAGATGTTTAAATGTATCTCATTTGAAGCAAAAACAAAATAAATGATGTTTTCTTAGTTTTGAAGAATGGAGAGATTCCCACCCCCTTACATTTACAAGCAATAATAGAACATTGCATCTGTTTAGCTGCAACAATGTGCATCTGAGAAAATGCATCCTGGCAGGTGAAACAAAGTTCTATTCATCTAAGATCCAGCCAATAAAAAGAACGATTCCTCATCACGTTTGACGTAGTGGAAGTAGAATGTCAATGACCAATTCAACAGAGAATGGAGCCTATGATAAAATAAATATCGAAAAATAAAATGAATACAGAAATAAAAAGGCTTAATGTAGGTGAACAATCATATATAATTGATTAATGCATTTATTTATTTGTCTGTAGCCTATTGATATATTTGAGCATTAAGCCAATTTATTTATTTCAACATAAATCAATTAATTAATTTCAGAATGTTTTTCTGTATTAATTTCAGCATTAATATAATATAGGCTACTTCTATTTCTTGATTCATTTTTAGCATTCCATTCATAATGTAGGCTACTTGACCGCAGACTGAAATTGAGGGCGCGGAATGTGTTTCCTTAGATTTTCCTTTAAAAAAAATGAAATCACAGCGCAAGTCATTATATTTGAGAAGTTTTCCCTCATGAAATGAGGCAACAGGTGCACAATAGGCATTCAATTAGCCTAATTGAGTTGCTAAAAAGTATTAGACTTTATTGATCCCGAAGGAAATTCAGACAGAGAATTAGGCCTAATGCTACAACTCACAGATCCAAATTCCTAAGTGTAAAAAAAAAAAAAAAAAAATGCATTGAAGCATCCAAAACAAAAAGGAGGCAGCGACGCGTCACGATTTCACTGAGCTCTGGTGCCGGAATATTACAATCATCAGGGCTCATTTAGTGCTTTAGCTGCTAGCACCGTGTATACCCCTAGACAAAGTCCCTAGACTGCTTTCACCGTAACACCAGAGCTACAGCCCAATCTGCTGCCTATAATATTAACCAACATTCCACGATGTATTTAAATGCCTCCGTGGTTCACCTCGTCTCCCTCATGGTGTTAACGTGTGTTCACTGCTCATCTTCACGTCTGACACACTCTCCCTCTCTCACTCACCTGCCACATACACTTTTCACATTGTGAACTGCTTTACTTTTCAAATGATTGGCTTAATTAGCCTATATATCCGAGGTTGCCCCGTGGAATTATGGGTAGCTGCAGATACGGCCGTATTAATTGGATTTATGAATTATTGTTATGGCATATTCATAAAATAGTCCCTTTGATCAGTTCTATGGTGATTGGTGAGGTGTCTGGTGAGACTTGACACATTTCTCCTAGACACATCTGTCTGTTAAACAATGTTTAGTTGTTTTGTCTGCTGGAAACATGAGCCGTCAGTGTTCCATCATTTTGTTATTTTTTAACGTCACCTGTCCTCGCTCAGAATGGAATGGAACTCATTAAGTTGCCTAGGCGATATTTAATTAGCTGCAGTACCATTTCCAGCCACTATACAGATGGTGGCGCTGTTTGACCATTTAGGCTGCTGTCGGGAAACCAATGCATTAAATGTGTAGACAGGATGCGTAAATTGACTTTAGCGGGACACATATAGGAGGATTTCATGATGATTTTCATAAAGTTATTACAGAAATGTCTCGTAAACACTTGTCGATTCATTTTGCTTTATTTATTACGCAGCATTGTATTGTAGGCTGCAATGTTATAGCCTACATTCAATAATATGGTGGTGGTTGGCCTATGTGAAAAGTATTGGGAAGCGATTGAATAACAGTTTTAAAAAATAACGAAATTAAATGTAGCTCATTTAATTCAGAAATAAATAGCAATGAGTCAAATTCAGTAGGCCTTGTTTTGCCCAATTGATTTTTAATCCGTTAAATTTAGATTCAATAAGAAAATAAATCAGCTGAATCTATCTCCTGAGTCTCGTATTTTTACCTCCTATGCTTCCAGTCAGGTGAAATAGTAGGCTAAGTTGATCAACTTCAAGTTTATTAATCACTCCTACTACTAGGCCTACTAGGCTACTGTAGCATACAAATTGCCATTGAAAGAAGAGAACCTAACGAAGTCATATCCACCCACCTGAACATTTACCAAAGCGCAGGCTGAAATGGTGCGGGGCGGAATATCTCTCCTTGTCTGTCCTCCTCTGATTCATAGGCTATTTTATTCTAGGCCTAGGCCTACTTATTATTTTTGGAATCACTGTGAAAGTTTCCATAGGCTACTAATCGACCCTTTTGAAGTGTTTAGCCACGCGAAATGAAACAGCAGGTAGGCTATGCAAGAGCTTCAATTCGTATTCAACGATTTACGTTGTTTAATATAGGCCTATTATTTCAAGGCCAGGATGACAAAAAAATAGATAAGCCTAGACATGTGTTTAAATT
This sequence comes from Ammodytes marinus, assembly GCF_949987685.1. Taxonomy (NCBI): domain Eukaryota; kingdom Metazoa; phylum Chordata; class Actinopteri; order Uranoscopiformes; family Ammodytidae; genus Ammodytes; species Ammodytes marinus. The sequence goes on along the minus strand of NC_137234.1, from coordinate 29,417,253 downwards.
GAATAGCATCAGTGTTTGCATTGAAGCATCCAAAATGTAGGCAGCGATCGCATCACGCAATCACTGAACCCCGGTGCTGGGATATTACGGTCGAGGGCTCATGGTCTTTTAACACTTAACCCTTAGCTTATCACTAAACTTACCTTGAGTTAATGTACCTGGACCGCGGACACCGAAACACGAGAAGCCCATTTTGCTGCCTACATTATACAGTCAACATTCCACGGTGTATTTAAATGCCTCCGTGATCCAGCTCGTCTCCCTCAAGGTGTTAACAAGTGTTCACTGCTAATCTTCATGTCTCACACACTCTCCCTCTCTCACTTACCTGCCAAACACTGTTTTCACATTGTAAATCGCTGTACTTTTCAAATTATTGACTTAATTAGCCTATATATCCGAGGTTGCCCCGTGGAATTATGGGTAGCTGCAGATACGGCCGTATTAATTGGATTTATGAATTATTGTTATGGCATATTCATAAAATAGTCCCTCTGATCAGTTATATGGTGATTGGTGAGGTGTCTGGTGAGCCTTGACACATTTCTCCTAGACACATCTGTCTGTGAAACAATGTTTAGTTGTTTTGTCTGCTGGAAACATGAGCCGTCAGTGTTCCATCATTTTGTTATTTTTTAAAGTCACCTGTCCTCGCTCAGAATGGAATGGAACTCTCGTTAATAGGCGACAGTGGCTGCAATACCATTTCCAGCCACAACACATACACAATGGAATGGTGGCGCTGTTTGAACATGTAGGCCGCTTGCTATAGACTGAAGCACTTGATAGCCTACGTGTAGAGAGACGGTCTAATGTGTGCGTAAATGGACTTTAGCGGGACACATGTCGGGGGATTCTATGGTAATCATATTTTTGAGAATGTTGCCTTATTTTTAGGCAGCACTGTCTTGTCATAGGCAACATTCAAGAATAGCCTAATAGGTTTATCAATTAGGGTTATTTTAAGGTTTAGGGAAGTGAATGAATAACATTTTAACCATTGACCGGCCGTCTTTGTAAATAATAATATGTTCTTAATGACATGCCTGGTTGAATAAAGGTAAAAGGAAAAATAATAGGGCAATAGCCTACATGTAAACACAGAATTATGGTAAGTGTCAAAGTGCCTCTAGAACATTCTCAAACTAACAGTATTCACCTACAATCAATCACTAAATAAATACGCTACTCCTGACTCAAGCAAAGTTTGATTTTGATGTGGGGACATACATTGATTGATCTGTCTTTGTCATTGTCTGTGCTTGCTTGCAACTGTGTGCAACATGTTGTACGTGTCTCTTCCTTTTGTTTAGGCCTACTGTTATCATAAATGTTATGCCATTTATTGCATTTTAACTTATAACTAGTGCATTTTAGGTTTCCTATTAACCTCTGGCTGGGGACTACAGCTGGAAATTAGCCGTAAAGGCTAAAGCTGCTCCTTTTACTGTAAACTTTATTTAAGGGGACTAAATTAAACACACACACACACACACACACACACACACACAAACACACAAACACATGACAAAGTGAAAATCTAATATCATAGTACGTCTAGCTTCGCAGCCATAACTCCATATATGCACCAATTTACTGTTTCAGATGCACCTGGTAAACAAATACATAAACAAGCTGTAATTGCACATGAACTGCCTCCCTCACTTATTGTCCAGTTACATGTGAGCTGTGGCGCTTCCCACAACCAGATATATCTGTCACCCTCTCATCCTTAAGCCAGAAATGGCAAAGCCAATCATATTAGGGATACTGTTATATGAGAGACCAACCTGTTAACCTTTTGTGTATCAAATACATTGACCAGACAGATGTTTTTCTTTATTTCAAAATAATTGCTAAGGACAATTCAGCAGTCGCTGACAACTGTTTAACTACAGTAGTATTATGACATCTATTATATATGTGGTAATATTTCTATATTAAAAAAGATGAACATGTCAGAACGGTTACATGAAGTAATAAACCCACAGGTGAATTATGGACTGCAACACATTACGACAACACTAGCTGATGAATGATTAAACGGATTACTCTTGTGGTTTGTGCAGACAGTCTTAATGGACTGTACAAATGATTGAGAGATATTATATTACAACATAATGTGCTTGTTATTAAGGACAGGACATGTTGAGCGTTCAGAGCGCCTGTAACAGTTGTTTAGTTCAACTCACCAGATTGGCTGCTGCTTCAGGTGTGTGTACAGGTAAACCTTTTCACCTCTCCTCTCCTCTGGAGCCTCACACACTGGGGATGGAAGAGGCAAAAGATAAGAAAAAGTAATGTGTCGAAACCACTTATTATTATATAAGGAGGTGTGGCTTCTTTTGTACTGTCTAATGCACTGTAATGAATCTCCGCTTAAATAATACTTTGTTGCACTATACCTGGTGACACGGGCTTTGTCTCAACAGGGCTTTCCCCGTCCCTAGAACATGAGAACGTGGCAGAGAAAACAGAGTAAGGAATGAAAATCCTACGATTCTGTGAACTTTATTTAACCGCTAGGAGCTTCATTTGTGCAGAGCAACAGTGCGCGTGCAGTTCAGATATCCAACACAACACAATATACCATACACACACACACACACACACACACACACACACACACACACACACACACACACACACACACACACAGCAGTCTTACATTGGTCAGTTGGTTAAAAAGCTTGCAAAGCACAATACATGAAAAATAGGCAATACAAACAATAAATAAATAGATAAGCAGAGTTATAGTCCTGCAAGATAAAAGGAATGGTGTTTAAAAATGTATGTAAAAATGAATACATCAACTGTTCATAAGTCTGATTGTTTCTTTGTTGGTGGTGACGTGCGATATTTGACGAGTAGAATGCGGCCACATCGGACTCAAACCCTCATTGGCTGTGCAGTGTGTACATGCACTGTGTGAATGAATGTAACACAATTCAAAAGGAAGAGGTGCGGTTTGCTTACTCAGTCTTGGGGGCCATGGAGCTCCTCAGCTTGCTCTCCAGCCCTCCAAAGAAGCCCTTGACATCAGTCTTGGAGGTGTGTTTCATGAGGCGTTCTGCTGCGTCCTTCCTCCCAGACAGCCAGGAGTTAGCCTTGTTCACGTAGGAGTCCAGAGGTGCCGGAGGACCACCACCATCCAGCAGCTCTGACGGAGACGGCTGGCTCCTCCCTGAACAAGTGGAGAGAGCACACAACAGTTCAAAACGATGACAACATTCTATAGATGGCATCAATCAAATTTTGTTTTAAATCTTGCGAGACACTGAAGGCAAAATCATTGCTTTTTTCAAGCACTGGTCAGTTTTGTGTTTATGGCAATTTTGCTTCCATAACATGTTTGCTTTCATATTGGCATTAATCATAAAAGGTCCATCATGTAGGGTTAGTGTGTATATTTGACTAAACGTTGTGTGTTTGCGTCTGTATATTTCTCCTATACAATCATCTTTAATGGCCATTATCTCAATATTATGTTTTATTTGTTTTCCAATACTATTGATTCATTTTGGACGTGTACATAGCGCTTTTTGATGTATAAATTGAAAAAAGGCTGTACCAAACATCTGTTCTGTAAAAACCTTGGACACTAATATGTTGTAAAAAAAGAAACAAAATAAAAAGTGTCTCCCTGTGCCCCTTTACCCTCCAGAACCCGGGACAACTGTACGGGTGTTGCCCTACTTGACGGTGGGTCTGTGGATATCAATAGGTCAAAATATTTTACTCAAAATGCAATGTCTCACCTTAAAGGCCCATAAGGCAAAGTTGGTTTTAAATGTGAATCTGTCTCCTTATCAGTTTAGCCCCTGTCATATTAATAAACAGTGAACACAGGATCAATTGCACAGATGATAGACATCAATTTACAGGATTTACCAACAGCTGCCTGTTGTTAAATTCTGAGGCAGGGTTAATCTCACAGGTGTTCACAAGGTGTGTTCATAGTCTTCTATTCTCACAAGTCAAAGAACAGCAAACAAGCACAGTGAGTCCCTTTGCAGAAACATGCCTGCAGACAGATGTTGAGGCAATGTGCTGCGTGCACCTTTTAGTAGACTTATCGCTCAAAGCTTCCTGTTTACTTAAGCACAAACACTACTACCATCATGCAACGGTGGCTGCAAGAGAAGCTACGGGGCCAACATGCGGTGGTTACTCTGAGTCAGCACTGAGGAGGGACAGTCCCCTAAACATGCACAGCTGGCATTTCTATGCTGTGTAACCCCTTTCTGTTTCAAACCCTGGCTGGTCTTTCAGTGTGTGCAGTGGAAGGCTCAACACCATGCAGTGTTCATGTGAGACACTGCAGGTGAATAGGGAAACATTTTTATAACTTAAAGCTATCATCCAAACAATTACGTTAGCTATTACAATTTTCAGATGTGAAAACAAGATCTAACTTATTATGCGTACATTTTCATCTCTTTGAAAACCAAAATTCTAAGAAGTTGGATATGGCCAGAGTTTAAATCGTTATTTCAATTTTACAACATAAAGAGTCCAAAGATTTTACTGAACAGACTTTTGGATACAGCCTCTTCTGCACGGGACTTGAAAATGCATTTTCAGCATGTTTTCTAAGAAGACATTCATCACAAAATTAACACCATATGAAAAAAAATTTAAAGAAAGAAAGAAAAGTTACTCGATATATACTGTAGATATAGAGCGAGAGAGATTGAGTTGGACCCTACCAATGTAGTAGTATGTGAAGCACATAGTCATGAGGTTTTTGGCCGGGCTGTAGTCGTCCATCTGGTAACACCTGTAAACACAGCAACAACAAAAAAATTACTTTTTGAGATGCACCTGTATGATCCCCAGCCTTATCCGTCACAGTCATGTTTAGTAGGATTAGACAATTAGATCATGTTGGTGTCCAACTAAAGTGGAACACACACTGTTTGGACTCACTCAAAAAGTACCACCGCAAAGGACTGCACCAGCCGGTAGAAGGTGGCTTCACTCACACATTTAGAGTGGCAGCGCTGTCAACACAGGATGGACAGAGATAAAACATTAGTCAAGAAAATAAATGATCCCCATCAGCCTAGTAGTGACAGTAATAAAACACTTAATAGATTCAAAATATAAGCTATTTATTTCTTAAGATATAAATAGCTTATATAAAAAAAGAAACCTCTCTTTTTTTTGCATCAGCATGTGTGAATTTGGATTCAAATCAAGGAAATGAGGAGATCTTGTTAACAGCTTAAAAATATTTCCAATAGGCATTATCTAAAAACTTTGTTGGCAGAGACTGACCTGTGCTGGCTTTCTCAGTGTTTGATTAGGGATTTGGTATAGTGTAGTTACTTGGCATCTGACCAGTTAACATTTCCTTCATTTGCCCATTACTCACCTGTGCGCTGACATATTTGGCAAACCACTCCCTGCCTTTGCCGTTCTCCCCACAGCACAGCTCTCCAAAACGAGCCTTCTCTTCCTGGTCAAAGTCCTCCCTGTCAAATCATGGTCCAAAAAAAGGAACACAGTAAGAAGAAAAAAAAATAGCCAGTCTCTTTACTGCTGCATTTTATTCACTCAATGATATAGGAGGGATGGATTACCACTGAGAAAATGACAGAGGGAAATGTGAGGATGTGACAGGTAAACAGAATGATCACATACACATAATAGAGAAGTCTGTGAGAGACACGTTTTTGGATCGATAGAAAAAAAAAAAAAAACAATAAACAAAAAAAAAAGATACCAAATAACTTCTGTACTGTTAGCTACATCTAGGTGCATGATTAGGATTCTATTACCATGAAAGTTGACTGTATTGTCCTAAAGAACGTCAACTGGGCATAGGTCATCACAAGGACACTGCAGACTTGGGCGTTCCCATTAGGGTTGGGAGGTATTAAGGTATTACCGTATACTGGGGTATTCAAAAATAGCAACGGTATTCCTTTAATTACCGTGGATACCATCATAAAATAAATTGTGGTGTGTAATGCCTGGTGCATGTTTATAATAAATGCCTTAGGAGTGTGTGTGTGTCCATGTCCAGCAGCAACACCAATGCCTGTGTTTAAAGATGGTATGCCTGTACAGTATCTTTATTGTAAGAATGCAGCTTAAAATACCTTACAAGTAAATGACATCCATTCTTTCCCTCATTTGGAACGCAGATTGTGATGTGTTCAAGTGCTGTCAGTAAAAATGAGTATGTGGCGGAGGTAACGTCATAGTGATTAGTTCAATGTTATCTTGTAAAATGTAGCAATAGGAAGCCTATACCAAAAGGTATTACGGTAATTTGGGGAAAGTTTAAAGGTATTAAAAAATGGATACCGCCCAACCCTAGTTCCCATGGCAAGAAATGTATTCTTTTACACAAGATGGATTATGATTTTGCTATCTGTAGGCCCCTGACCAAAGAGGTCGTAGATCAATATATGGAAAAATGACCTGAGAGCATACAGTATTCAGCACGGACTGAAATGACCGGGCCTGCAGCCAGAACAAGTTTAATAAAGGTCCATGAAATCAAATACAAAAGGTCCCCTGATATTTAGAAGCAGCATTTAGCATTTCACCCTGGCCTGCTCACATTGGCTTTCTTGTCAAATGTCCATGCATGGGTCAGACTGCTGTCCCTGAGTCATGGTAATCTCTGATTGGGTGAATGTGTCAACAGAGTTGATCTGAGTAAAAGTGAATACATAGCCTGGAGCAAGAGGAGTTGTCAGCACGCACAACCAGGAGAGGAAAAAAGGCTGGCAAAATGAATGACTGCATAAACCTAGAACATAGAGGACTCCATCCAGCCAAACAACTAACCCTGGCGCAAAAAAAAAATCAGTTCTTTCTTACCTTCCATGGAAGACCTTCTCCACATACGCCTTCATGAAGTTCCTCCTCTCCACTGTCTCAGAGTCAGCGTCCTCTGCACTGTGAGCCGATGAAGAGGAAGACCTCCTCAGCTCCCATGGGTGACAGGCAGGGTCCATGTCGTTCTCACTGTCTGCAGACTCTGTAGCATCACTGTCATTGTCCCTGTCCTCTGGGTGGGGGTGGCTGTGGTTAGAGCTGGGCCTGGCTGGGGCCACGGGCTCTGGCAGTAAGAGTCCAGTGGAAGACACACAGTCAGGGGAGAATATGTCCGGGTAGCCCTGGTGTTGGCCTCCAGGTATGTTCAAAGATATGGTGGCCTCTGAGGGCACATCAAAGTCTATAAGGTTGTCCACTGCTACGCCCTCCATATTGGAAAGAAGTCAGTTCCTTTTCAGCTCCTCATCAGTGTTTTAGAACATGAGGGTGGTCACAGATGGAGGTGCTAGGTTTCAACATGCAGACACTGGTGTTATTGGGTTTGGGTTTGGGTATGGGTTTGGCAGACCCACCAACCCCCTGAGGGTGGGGACATCAAGTGACAAACCAATGCATCTGTGAACAGGAAAACGGGTAGAGAATTAGCATTGTGCTCCCCATTTACAGCACCATTTTACAGAGTCGGCAGACATGCTGGCTAACGTCAAGAAGACTGAGTGGAGGTATGCTGATTGCCATAGTAAAATGGCAGTCCCATACACCGCAGTGCGAACATGGCCAGAAACCCAGAAACTTTGAAAATAAGGCACACGCGGGAGCTTGTGGTGCTGCCTACCGGGAGTAAACTGAGCGGACACAGAGGTTTGCTTTTATCATCATGAAAAGTCAGGTCTATGTTACAGAAGGACAACCTCTACATAATAACATTACCAATGGCTGCAGGCTGTTCTGACTGTCCTGCTGTTGTACATGCTGGCTCACTGGTGTACTCCAATCAAACAAAGTCAGCATTAACCTATTACACAAAAACTTTTTTTTTCTCTCCAACTTTCTGAAAAACCAGTGTTCAAAAACCCCAGTCAGATGTCTGAGGCTGTTTTTCTATTATTTGTGTTTCTTTGGCAGAGGGTCTACAAAGCTCTGATTATTGGAGAAACAGCTGTCAATGAGTACTAGTCTTTTAACAGCAGTCCATAGACATAATTATATTTTCTAATTTAAACCGGGGACAATTTGATCTTCAATTTGGTAAACCAAAATGTATTTATTATTATTTAATTGAAAACTATAAACACAACAACACACAATCATGATAATAATAGACTGATTGATTAATTATTAAAATAATAGTTATGTGACTATGCATCAGACCCTTTAATAGTCACTAATAATACGTTTTAAAAAACATTCTCTCTGTTTTGTTAATGACTTTAAAAAGGGAGAACTTAGCAAGTAATAAAGCAAAACACGTGTGTGAGGCACTTGTGAAACATATCTTTATTTAAATGGCTCTGGTGTGAAAATGAAAATAAGGTTATTTCCTGTAGATACTAATCGGTTTCAACATTCAGCGATCAAGAATGGTAACTGAGCCAGCAAGTTTTGTGGTGAAAAAAAAACCCCGTCCTGATACTCTTGTGTGTTTCCTTCATCAAACGTTGCTAGAAGAGACTGGTGCAGCCTTGTGCCTTGCTTACTTGTTTCCGCAGATATGTTTCCATAGGAAAGGGGAGTGAGGAAATAGGAGGGGGGCATTTTGAAGTAAACTGAACAGAATTTGATTTGATTTCAAAAAAATGTGACTCTGCAGCTGTTCAGCGAGAACAAATTATGATTTTGGCTCATAACGTGCAAGTTCTACATACATAATTTTCCAAATGCAGCTTCAAACCAGTAAAATACAGTTTCCCTTTGATTGTATTAATCAAATCTCAAATGACTATTGAAGGCATAGCTAAGCTTCTAACTAGCTCCTTTTTATTCAGTAGTCAGCATTCGTATCAAGCTAAGAGGAAGTGGAAATCATTGATTGAAAACCACAAAAACAGGAAACTCAAATCTTAAACTTTTATGACCTGAGCTACTCATACAATTTCCCACAATCACAAACTGCCTCTCTATCTATAAATCTATTGAGCAACTCACACATCACTCAATACAGGTCTTATTATGAATAACAGAGCCAGAGATGGCACGGTGAGATACTGACTTGACTCCCACTCAGGGCTGTTCAGCCTGGCCTCATATGCTCTGACCTTGGGCTAATCTACAGTAGCTCCTAAAAAAAAAATCATAGTCAAAACACAATGCAGGCGCGGACACACACACACACACACACACACACACTTTCAAACAAAGGAAAGAAAAAAGAAAAACAAATGATGAAATCACCTTCGGTTAAGCCTAAATCACTGTAATATGTGTATAATCAGCAGCGTTTCAGCTGTTAGTTAATAATGCGTAAAATCTGCTTAAATGATAGATTTCTGGTACAGGAGATTCTTTTGGTTAGTAAACATGATACATTTCTGTCTGTGCTCCTATCACAGGTTTGAACAGGTTGGGGCTCAGTTGGAAATGGGTTGAGTAACTTATGAATCAGAATCTGGTAACAATTGGGTGGGTGAGATTTATTTATTTATTTTAGACTTTGATTGTTGCTCAGTATAACTAATTAATAATGAGCTTTTTTTCACTTTTAAGGGAAAGACATTAGACTTAAAGCGTTTTGATGAAGTTACTTAAATCCGAGGACATAATTTATGCATTTTACAACACAATAGCACAGCTTTGATGTTGCTTCTGCCATAAGTTCCCTAATAATCAATTGAAATTTCTTTACAACAAAAGTGTTTCTCCTTTCAAAACAGGAAAGAACAAATTACAATCCACTATGTGTATTTACACAGGATTATGTAGATGTTCTGTACGCTAATGATGCTGCCACTATACCCTTAAACCTCTGGAAGCCATTTCTCACAGTGCCATTCAATTCAATACTGATGTCACAAGAATATATAAGGCATTAGCAACTTTGTGTGCACTTCATTGATAAATCCTTGCTAACCAGGTTTCCCAGATATTAACAATCCTTTGATAAATTCAATGTGCGCAACCAGGGCACCAAATAGGTTACCTTTATGTTCATACTAACGCTGAACTGAGCAAGACTGGTTTGTGGTATACACATCCTGCAACTGAAATGAACTGCATAAAACACCTAAGTGACTTTAACATCCATGTCTTAATTGTATGATGACTACTATTTGTGTGCTTTGAATCCTTTGTTGAGGTATTCTACATATAAGTAATTGGTTCTCGCGATCTCTGTTGTAACATAATTTGAGACTTCCTGAACAAATGAAGCCTAGAGTTGAAGTGAGATCTCGCCAGAACAGCTGAGCATATGGCCCACAATTCATCAGGCTCACTGCTCGTACTGGAAGTGTGAAATGTGGCCTTTAACATGTTTTCCTCACAGTTTTTTTGTTCCCGATGGCCTGAGCCAATCCCTCTTGGTTCCCTGCTGGGGATGGATGGCAGTGGTACAGTCCCCTGCCGGCCAGTGATGCCTTTTGTCCTTATTGATATGTCCGGTTTTCCTGTCCTGCGCCACAACATATGCGCTTACACACACACACACACACACACACACACACACACACACACACACACACACACACACACACACACACACACACACACACACACACACACACACACACACACACACACACACACACACACACACACACACACACACACACACACACACACACACACACACACACACACACACACACACACACACACACACACACACACACACACACACACACACACACACACACACACACACACACACACACACACACACACACACAAACAGACCCTTCCTGGATTCTTCTCTCATCTTCAGTCAGTGTGTGTTGTGCTTTCCATGATTCAAACTGATACTGAAGCCAGTGCCGTTACACAATGTGTCCCTGTGCCTCTCCGACCTCCAGGAAATATTATTCAGCGCGCTCTTCCGCAAAAACATCAGTTGGGGCGAGATATGAGCGAGGTGCTGTTACCCTCAACACTTTGGCTGTTTCACCGTTCATCTATCTCTGTCACACTGGCTCTGTGTCTAATATGTAAAGCAAAGCAATTAATCTGCTTTTCTTCAATGTCAAATATACAGTGTTATAGAGTATAAATTCAGCATGTGGGCAAGGTTCTTTCAAAGGCCGCTTCCCAATAACAGTGGTTCATTATCCAGAGTGCCCTCTCAAGCATTCCTCCTGAACAAAGCTTGGCCTGATTGAGGTAGAAACCGATACTCTGGGGACTTCCCTGACCCACAGTCCTGCGGTCATTTGAGAGGGTTAATTGTTCTAAATCATTATTGTTGTGTCTGCAGGGATGTCTTGGTAACCCAAACATGAGCACGTTGTCTTGCCACGTTTGATACTTTAGATGAACATGTTGAAAGAGCTGGAAACAAGAATGTTTAGACTGTTACGCCTGGCTCCTGTTCGGAACCACTAACATTTACACCCTGAGCTACAGTATTATATACTTTAGTCTAAACCTTTTTTTTCCCCAATTCTTCATTGTTGTGTCATTTTATGCTAATCTTCCTAAAAATTCCTCCGACATAGTTGGTTTCATTGGAAACTGTTGGACCTCCAATTGATTTCAAACTATTATGTTTGTAAATAGTGTTTGGCTGAGCCCCATGGAATTGTGATGACTGACACATCATTCTTAATTCAAATTAAAAAAAGGTACAGCGATGCACTTACAATGCTCCCTTCACAGTGGGAGCATTAGCATCATGAAGAAAATAATAATATTCTATTCATATCAGTGCCGCATTTACATATAGGCAGCATTTTAATGTTACTGATCAGGATGAAGCTAATTGAACTAGCTTTTATATTGTGGTAGTTGTACGCATAATATATATAGGCTAGGCTAACCATATCTGCAAGTAACTAACAACTATGGCTGCTGAAGTATACGTCACTCTGGAATGAAGTGGAGTTGAAGTTCGAAATAGAATAAAATGGAAATACAGGAATGAAGTCCCTTAAAAAAGTCAGATCATTTTGGTACAACGTGTGTGTTACTTTTCAGATTTGCATGAAACTACAGTTGGCAAGCCTGAACCAGTAGTTGTTCTGTAAACTGTGTGTTTACAAAACGTTTGGGAACTAATTCTACTGTTTGACCTTCGTTATGTCTGCCTTACCTGGGGCTCTGTTTACACTTTGTCTCATCATATGACTGCACATGTTTTTTCACACTACTGAACTTCTTTGTAGAAATTTCATCATGAGCTCTGGAAATACCCTGTTGAGCAAAACATAACTATTTTCTGAAAGGAATGACGGCCAAAGATATTAAAAATAAGACTGAAATAGTCATGAACCAGAATGAGAGTTATTTTGTACCACTGCTCTGAGCCAAGATAAGTCCTCTAAAACTGATAGTGGGTTAGAATTCACTGTGATCCAAGTCAGTCAGTCAGTTAAGTGGAGGTGCAGGAATATCTTGGCCCCTTGTAGAGGGGCTTTGACACTGTGGAGCCTAACCAGACTAGACCCTATCAAAGAGGTGTGTGTGTGTGTGTGTGTGTGTGTGTGTGTGTGTGTGTGTGTGTGTGTGTGTGTGTGTGTGTGTGTGTGTGTGTGTGTGTGTGTGTGTGTGTGTGTGTGTGTGTGTGTGTGTGTGTGTGTGTGTGTGTGTGTGTGTGTGTGTGTGTGTCTGTGTGTGTGTGTGTGTGTGTCTGTGTCTGTTTGTGTCACCTGATCACAGGCCTTAACAAAAGGGAGTCATAACTGTTATCGGCTTCTTCTAACACCAACAAGCAGGAACTCTGCTCTTTGGCATATTTGCTTGATATGACTGACAGCAACAATAGTCAACAATGCACCACCACATAGCCGCAATAGCATTGATTTACTGACTGTCACTGGCATTTTTACGACTTGTACTTTAGTATTTTTTTTGATTGATAAAATGTAAAAAAAAAAAAAAAAAAAAAAGGCTGCATCCAAAATATACTCTATAAAAAACTATGGGTAATATGTAATATGTTTTTAAAAAAAAAAGAAACTCTGGCTTTTTCCAACATCTAGATTCTTCTTTTGAGAGATGCAAATTCACGCATGATTAGCAATATAACATTTCTGAAAAAAATGTAATGCAAAAAATAGTTTAATGTAATTTAATGGAGTTTTAATCAAGCAATCAAGCAATCAACTGGTGATATATAATAGTCAATAAGTTAAAAATTACACCATATTCAGTGACTCAAGTCTGGGGCACACGGCAGCACTACAGTTCCAGAGTGTGGTAGGTGAACTGTGCGACCTCAACATCACATGCTACACTATAGATGTGTGTGACAAGTGAAGTGGCTGATGGGAGATAAGTTGGGTGCAGAACCCCGGCTGAGGTTGGCCAGAGCTCTGGCTGACGGGACGGCACTTACATATGTCATCTGCTCACAACAGGGACAACACACTCCCCAATGCAACAACACAGGACAACCACCTCATCCCACATAACTGTAAAACTATGTCTTATAGTTTTAGAGCAGAGTTTGGTTTTAATGCACCTCCTATTGAAGACACTCACAGGGCACAAACATGTCAACAAGGACACCTTAGGAATGTGTTCAAAGACCCTACTCCACCACATTACTATGATGAGAAACAAGGAACCTTTAGAGAAACAATGTGTGTTTCAACCGCATTATCTAGAAAAAAGTTATTTTAAACATATAGGCTTTAATCCAGATGTGTCTCCTGTGTGTGCAGTGTTATACAGTCCATAGTTATCATGTACTGATGTGCATTGAAATATGGCTATTATCTGCAACCTGATTGTGTCCTCAACACTATACCACTTAAGGAGAGAACATCACACCAGACTCCACATACAAATGTGGTACATTTTCAATACACTGCTAACCCACAGTGCTTACCTGTTAAGCACAACATGATAGTCGTTTCAAACCAGAAAGAGCTATCCTCCAATGCAGCATGCGTAGCAAAGCTATGAAGCAGCACTTATGTTCTAAAACAAGAACATTTTACAATGGAACTCCTACAACCCAGCACGGCACAGAGATTATGTTGTTAAAAGAAGCTGGTTGAACTTAGGTGGAGTCAGCAATTCTGGAGAATGCTTCTTGCCTAAATCACTGTCCAAATCAGTAAATATCTCTATCTCACGATCAGCTACTTTTCCATACTGTGTGATCGCTGAAAATATATCCAGTGATAATACACAGCCTAGGCTCTGTAAATAGGCATGTTGTTAGGAAGGTGGGCCCCCTTTGTTTACATCTAGGCCTACCCTTTGTTTAGCACTTTACAGAGCCCAGGCTGTGTATTAACATTTAAAATGTCACAACGCACACACATGAAGGCAGGTTGCTGATATTCACTGATTTTGACCCAAAAAATATTTTGACAACAAGCCACTCAAGAATCACTGACTCCACCTTTACATGTAGGCCTAGGTCTACACAAATAACAATAGTTGACATTTGGCACAACAACAACAATGCAGATATAAATGACACATCCGCTGAATATTAAAATATGACTGGACAAAATTCACAAAAAGCCTTTTTCCCTATATTTCACTCTGTCAAAATGCAAGGTCACCTTAAAGGCCTACTTCACCGGTTTGAATATGAAGGTGTATTGAATTCTGAGATCCTATGTAGTATAAATGTGCAAAAAAAATTGAAATTGGTTCATCCTAGCCTGAGAAAAGGCAGAAAGAGTGTTTTTTTAACCCTATTTTAATCTTACTGTGACATCACAGTAAGATAAATATAGGGTTAAAAAAAAACCTTACTTTGTAAATATTACTGTGATTTCTCCTACTGTGACATCACAGTAATATTTACAAAGTAATTTTTTTTTTAACCCTATATTTATCTTACTGTGATGTCACAGTAAGATTAATATAGGGTTAAAAAAAACACTCTTTCTGCCTTTTCTCAGGCTAGGATGAACCGATTTCAATTTTTTTCGCACATTTATAGTACATAGGATCTCAGAATTCAATACACCTTCATATTCAAACCGGTGAAGTAGGCCTTTAAATAGTCTATTACAGCCTAACTGAATGAGGTTTGGCTGTCTCCATGAAAGAAAACCAGAATATGTCGTGAATTCACCAACATTACGAACAGTTCAAAACAAATGAAAGGAGCAGGTGCATGCACCCCCACAGTGCGGAGCACAGCTTCTTATTAAGCCCACATGCTGACCAATGACTACAGGCTGCTGGTATTGGAACACTTGACAGCTGATAGGAAGCAGCGCTGAATAAACACAGCAAAAAGGCTGACGTTTCCTGTATCGTTAAACGCTGGCATTTCCAGGGAAACAGGGATAACCTCACGTCAGTCACGAAGGTGGAAGTGCAAGTGAAGCTGAATACACATTAAAACAACTCAGATTAAACAGTTCACGCCAAAATACCCGACAAGCAGAATCATTTCTAAGCCTCTGCTTTCACCCCGGACCCATTCAAATAAACAGTAACGCTATGTAACAATGGCGTCTAAAAGCCTCGGCTGTGTTTTTTTAATAGAGACGATAAGGGAAATGACAGGTGTACGTACATGAAAGGTCCCGCGGTGTCAGGAGGAGAGGGCTGCTCTTGACTGCTTTTGGTGCGTCGTAGGTTTTGGGTTTTTGCTTGAGACTGTGGTCCTGAGGCACGAGAGCGCACGCGCAAACGGAGGGGGAACCCAGTGACGTTGACGAGCAGAACCAGCCAATGAGCGTGACTGAGCTGCTGCGTCAAAATACAGCGTGAATAATACCAGATATTTCCTCCACAATAAAGCATGAGGAGGAAATTTAGACCGACTACTAGACCCATGATTTAGACTTCTTTATAGGTCCATGTTTAGATAAGGTATTTGGTGTTTTGTGCCGCCTTCAAGGCAGCGCAAAACCCCATCGAGCCCCAAGTAAGAAACATTCAAGGAAAACTATAGGGCTATTTATGAGGATTTTATGAGGATCCATATTTTCTTTTTTGACATTGTCTTCCATTTAGCCTACTCCACACCAGACGAAGGGGCTGAAAAACCCAATTACAGTTTGTCTTATTAACTTTGCATAAACGTGTATTTTATTGCAAATTTTAGTCAACCATTCACACTAAAGGAGATTGATAAAAAGCTCTTAAGATATTTTCAAATTTAAAAAAGTATATGGGCTGATATTTACAGTATATCACAATTGGCAATAATGTTTCATGATTTATCGGGGGAAAACCAAGCATTTCCATGTCAAATCAGACATTCAATAGTC
Source organism: Ammodytes marinus (assembly GCF_949987685.1). Classification (NCBI taxonomy): domain Eukaryota; kingdom Metazoa; phylum Chordata; class Actinopteri; order Uranoscopiformes; family Ammodytidae; genus Ammodytes; species Ammodytes marinus. Next base: position 29,401,120 of record NC_137234.1, on the reverse strand, counting down.
GACTATTAGGGGCTACCCTATTGCATTTTAATATAAGCCAATATACTGTATAATATATAACCAAATTCAGTTTGAGCATATCGATGCCGCTTAAACAAACAGTGGGTAAATTTAGTATGTTTCTGTAGATTTGTAGATGTTCCTATAATAATAATTCATGATGTAATTTTCTTTAAAGGAGAATTTAGTCTTAAATCAAATGTGATTGTCTGGGTGTGCAATAGCCATCGTTGCTCCAGTATGGCAGTGCCGGATTGTTTTTGTTTAGTTTTTTTAAGTGCTCTGGTCGGAAATTCTCGTAGAACTCTTCTACATTAAAGCTGGGGTGGAGGATTTCGGGAGAAAATGGCAGTTGGGATAGAGATTTGAATCCAAATACCTCAACCGCTCCACTTTTTCTCTTTGGTCCCTCCCCTATGGTCCCTCCCTGACACGCTCTACACCAGGGGTGTCCAAACTTTTTTCACTGAGGGCCACATACAGAAAGATCAACGAAGGGCCGGGCCACTTTTTTTTTTTAAACCTTTATTTATACAGGTAAATCCCATTGAGACCGAAGACTCTTTTACAAGGGAGACCTGTTTTCCTTTCCCACGTTACCATTCACACACGCATTCATACACCGATAGCAGGCTAACTATCGACATTCACACGAGGCAAGGTGGGTGAAGTGTCTTGCCCAAGGACACAACAACTATGTCACAGGTGGCAGGGCAGGGATCGAACCTCCAACCCTTTGGTCATCAGCCGACCCGCTCTACCAACTGAGCCACAGTCCCCCCACTTTGCAAAAATAACACATTTATCAGGACATGTAGCTGCTCTGATGTTTAGTTTCATAGTGTCTTCGTAAATTGTAATCCTTCTTCACTGCAACACTTTCCTTGCACATTAAACAGACACATTTCCCCTCTTGTTTATATGCCAATGATACACCCAGTGTTTTCTGCCTTTGCGTCCAATGTCCAGCAGGGTGAAAATGGTATCCAGCCGAGGTCCCGACCCTCGTAGGGGGGTCCGGGGGTCTGCCCCCCCGTGAGATTTTTTAAATTTTTTAAAGTGAAATGCATGAATCTGGTGCACTTTGAGAGGGAAATTAAGAGGCTAAATCTGAAGAATTTTGTATGAAAAAAAAAAATGGAGACACTGTGTCAGATGAATTAGAAGCTATTGGAGAAGGACACATAGATTTTCCATAATAATATTAATTTAAAATAAAATATTATTCAGGGTCCTCTGGGATGGGCTTGTTGCTCTTTTTCTTTTATGGGACATATTTCTCAGTAATATAATGAGTGCATTTAAATTATTAAAAAATTAAAAGCGCCATATTACATTATATTTTTTAAATGTGCCACGGGCCAATCAATCAGTGTTTGACACCCCTGCACTAGTGGGTTAACTAAGAAATGCAAAAAAAAATATATATATATATATATTTTTTTTTCCAAAGGGCCATATTACATTATATTTTTAAAATCGGCCGCGGGCCAATAAAAAGCGGGCCGCGGGCCGTAGTTTGGACACCCCTGCTCTACACCAACAAAGTCGTGCCAAAGTGAATGGACAGTCCCAACAGCCAATAAGAACAGAGAATCGGAGTCTCGCTCTGATTGGTCAATGTGTCAGCTCATGTTAACTTTGACCAATCAGAACTCGTATACCCCAGCTTTAACTGGATATGAAGTAAATCCAGATATACACATTTTCACAATAATGATATTTCTTAGACAATGATGATAATATTTTTCTCCATGGTCAATTTTAAAAAGCCAGTTTGAATACTTTGCTTTTTACTTTGCATACAAATCTATCGCTATTTATGGTCAATCTATTTTTGAATTTCAAATTGCAATAGAAAATACCGCTCGCACTCACTGACTTTTATAGTTTCGGTTCTCTCTCAAAAATTATTTCAAACTGCTTAAAAACCATGCAATCCGTGTTTCAAACAGGACACCCGTTTATTAATTTCTTTGCAATGAAAGGAATTCCTTTAAATCACGGCTATGTTACAAAACACATCTATAGAAAAAAGACACTTGGGGGCGCCCTTAGCTCAGTTGGTAGGGCGTCCCCCCCATGGGCCTCGGCCAGCAGCGGACCCGGGTTCGATTCTAGCCCGCGGTCGTTCTCTGCATGTCACTCCCCTCTTTGCCCCATTTCAACTCTGTCTCTACACCATCAATAAAGCATAAAAAATGCCAAAAAAATATCTTAAAAAAAAAAAAAAAAAAGACACTTACATTGAATTCAAAGTTAGAGAAGACATAGATGAGACAAAGACCAGTTAGTTTATGTGATAATGCATACAAACGCTCAAACGTGGGACCTTCATAAACAATACATGAGAGCTTGCACAGACAGGTCAGTTTCCATGTTCGGCTGCTGCTAACTGTGCTAGCTTGTGAGGGAGGGTCACCATGGCGAAGTGGACCCTGGCCTCTCTGAGTTTGAGTCTGACTATAGGGATCAGGTCCAGCTCCATGTACTGCTGCTTCTGCCTGTCATACTGGGGCCAAGACACCAGACAAGGACCGCTGGGGGAGCTGAGGAGGACACATATTCAAACATCACAGATTATTAATGGAATAAGCAAATAGAATCATCCACGTAGCCTATATAGAATGTTTGCCACTGATTTAATACGCCTACAGAAACATGTCTGTTAATATGTATGCATGTGTTTGTCCAAAGCAAATGCCTTATTGTGTAGAATTATAACTAGAATACTAATTGCACGGATCATGTTAACTAGAAAATAATTTCAACGTTATCTATTTTAATTTGTTGCATGAATTGAAAAAGGCAAACATTTTCCATCATGTATTTTACTTTCCCATTGCTCAGTACACCGTGTGTAAGAGCAACATAGGTATCAGCAGGAACCAAACTTTGGTTCCACTGATGTTTCTACCCGGGATTAGATAAAGGATTTTTGACCACACACAGTTATGTCGCGCCACACACCCGCTGCAGTAAGAGTCCTTGTTTGTGCGTTGTTAAACATATAAGAGTTAAGGAAAGTGCATATAAACTTAACAAATGTTTTTAATTGCAAGTAAGACTCAGACTTTCATTCAGGAGATAAAGCGAAAGAGCATCAAGAAGGTAATCCATGGTAGGGGAGAACGGGGTAATTTGTCACACGGGTTGGTTGTCACAATCGTTATATCTCGGAACCAGAAGGCGCTGTCTGTGAAATTTTGGTATGTAAATATCCAGAATTGGGATCAGAGGTCACCTACATAGTCTTCCTTGGAGTTAGACTGCTGAATTTGAGGTGAGACGAGTGTTTGTGTTTTTCATGTCAAATTGAAAATATTTAGCTCCTCAGTATTTTTCTTCTAGGCTTTTACACAATGGGTTTATAACAAAACACTTGTTACCCATACAAAGTGTGAAGGGTAAACTATAGTTTAGATTGTGGTTAGCAAGCTAATTAGTTGTCAGATGGTTGTTGGCCTTGATGCTAGCAAGAAATTCAAGTTGGGGTTGGTCGTCACATTTTTGGGGGGTTGGTTGTCACATGTTACCTCAATGCTGCAGCCAGAAAAGGAACCCAATAACAAAATAAATTGTCAAGCTGTATCCTCACTGACACCCCAGAGAAGGAGAGCATAGAGCAGGAAAAGGCAGCTAGCATGCAAAAGAAAAAAGGACAACAAAATCAAAACAACCCAGTGCATCCCAAGCTAGACCAGCTGCCAAGGCTACAGTAAGTTATGTAGGCCTATTTGTCAACTTGACAATGCAATTAAACTTTCAAATTTAGTTCTACTTTCTTGCCTTCTTTTTAAGATTATTCCCATTAAAATAACATTGTGACAAACAACCCCATATTGTTTGACAACTGACCCCTTGATGGGGTTGGTTGTCACAATGTGTAAGGGTGTCTTTGATGATTAATTTCTTCTTTATTACAATAAGATAGAAAAAGTGAGGGGTACACATTTCAAGCCAACACCTTAAGCTTCAATTTAATGTAGGAATGACTATTGAAAGATGTTTAGGTGATGAGCAATTCTCACTAGAGTAAACAGTGTGCCTACTTACCCCGTTCTCCCCTATAGCCTCTCAGGGCTTAGCCTCTACTGTATACCACATGTTCATATAGACATGTGCATTTCCTTCCTTTGGTGTGCTTGCAACCAAAGTAAAAACATGTACTGCAAAGAAAAGTTCCATGTTGCTGAGCTGTGTCACTGATATAGCTGTTCTCAGTGTGTACTACTCACCCAGTGCGGGCAAAGTTGGCCCAGTAGCCCATCATGGTCCTACAAAGACTTTCATCTTCCTTGTTTGTGTTGCCTGAAGACACAAATGCACACAAACAAAATCAAACACTGAAAATTCCATTATCTGAGTGATTACTCTCCCACCCGCTCATTCTCTTATCTATGACCAAGTCCCAGAGCTTGGGGCATGAAATGACCATGTCTGATCTATAAGTAAATATACTGTAAATAACTGTATTGGCAGAGAAGATTTGGCAAGTTTTTCATGGGCACAATTCACATACTCACCTCTGCTGCTCAACCCACAAAAGCAAATGTGTCACCAGTTAAAAAGGGAAAAAAACACTCTTTCCAACGGTATAGAATGTATTGCCAAGAAGCATTGTTACAACAAAGAAATACTCGACCAAACACAAACCTCCTTACTTTTTCTGCTAACTATATACAGTCATATGAAAAAGTTTGGGAACCCCTCTCAGCCGGCAACATTGCACTGATTTGTTGAACCATGTACAGATACACAATCTGCAGCCAGATGTTCTTGCAGGTCTTTGGAGGTGATCTTTGGGTTGTGTGCAACCATTCTCACAATCCGCCGCATATGCCGCTCTTGTACTTTTCTTGGTCTGCTAGACCTGGGTTTAACTGCAACTGTGCCTGTGTCCTTCCATTCCCTGACAACGTTCCTTACAGTAGAAATTGACAATTGAAACCTTTGGGAAAGCTTCTTGTAGCCTTCCCCTAAACCATGATAATGAATAATCATTGTTTTTAAGATCTTTTGGGAGCAGTTTTGATGATCCCATTCTGTCTCACTTCAGCAGAGAGTCAAAAAGAAGTGCAACTTGCATTTAGGCACCTAAAATACATTTTCTCATGATTAAACAGACATTTCTATGAGGTTCAAGGCTTAACAACATAATCCAACCAACTTTGTGTTTAAAGTCATCAGTTTTACATGCTGTTACAGGCATTAAAATCAACAAAACCACAAGGGTACCCATATTTTTGCACAGCCAGTTTTTCACATTTTATTTTATTTCATACAACCAAATACTGCTTTTCAAAAAATCTTTGTTTGGAAAACATCCCAGTACTTAGCTGTTCCTGGTAAATTAAAGACATACCACTTTTATCTTTTTTTTGTGAAAGCAGAGTCAATTATAATGCCGGCTGAGAGGGGTTCCCAAACTTTTTCATATGATTGTATAATGGTTAGCATATTCCACCGGACCCCACCTGTGATTTTGATGTGTCCGTTCCAGAAACATCCACCGAACATGAAGGCCACATCGTCTGCATGATCTGCCTTCACAAAGCTGGGTCTGCTGTGTTTGTATATCTGGGATTGGTACACAAACTCATACATGTAAACAGGAACACCGGCATCTAAATACACAGAGGAGAGAAGGTCAAGAGTTGTGTGTTTGCTTGGGGCTGTGATGAAGGTTAAAACACTAGAGGAATTAGCTAGACCTTGCAGGTAATTATCGTAGTTCACTGCAGGGCCATGCATTTACACTATTAAGGGCTGCTTTCCTTAAAGGTGCAGTGTGTAATACCTGAATATTTAGTGGCATCAAGTGGTGAAAGTCCTAGATTTCAATGCTCAATTGGTAACCCCCCCCCCCCCCCCCCCTTTCGAATAATTTACAAAAGCTACCGTGGCCTCCACAGACAGGAAGCTAGTTTCTAAAGATGGCATCATCCACCACTGCCTCAAGTCTTTCCACAATATCAAGTGATGAGGTGAAGATGTATTCAGTTATTTATTCTATAGTTATTCTTCTTTCTCTTCCAAGAGGTGCACCAGAGCACCCTTTATATATACTGTATATATCTTAAAAACGTGTAAGGTTGTTAAGTATGTCCGTTTTGTGCTACTGTAGAAACATGGCGGCCTCCATATAAAAGGGTAATCCTAATACAATAAAATAAATCAACTTCTATGATTTTAAAGCGCTTATACACTGATGAAAACACAACATAGGAATATTATAATCCATTTCTACCTAGTCTGTTCTGAAAAGGGCAATACATTCTACACACTGCCCCTTTAAATGTTTGGTGAAAACAAAAAAATTAACAGTAGGACTCACAGCTATTTTCAATAGTGTACATGGAATTTTTGGATGTATAAAATGAAAAAAACGCAAAGCCGAAATGACAGTTAAGGAGCAACACATATCTATCATGTGTGAATTGTGCTAGTGTGGGCCATTGGTTTTGGATGCTGGTTCTGTGGCCCTTCTGACCTAAGTGGTATCCGGCCACCTTGACCACAGGCAGCGTCATCAGCAGGTCTCCCATAATCTCAGTGAACGCGTCTCTGATCTCCTCCGGGGTGTGAGCTTCCTTCAGGTATTCGTCTGCAATGAGGCCGTTGGCAGCAGAGGCCTGGAACAGGTAGAGGAAGGTTGGATCATTTAAAGGGATATTTAACAATGGATGGGCCACTGCCATTCACCTTTTTCTTTGAATCCTATTCAGTTTTTTTTTACTTTTTTATGTGTGTGACAGACTTCTTTCTCTGGGAATTTGTGTACGCTTGCCTCAAAATGGCCCACAAAATCAATTTGGTTATCTATTTTTTTATAGTAAATCATACTAATTACAAAAAAACTTAAAAATAAATATAACTGTCAATAAAACAATAATATTTGAAAACTTGTCTTTTGAAATAACATATTAATTAATATTAAAAAGAAAGAAAAAAAAAAAACTCTTCAATTAAAAATCAATGAATTATAATCATCAACCAGTATGTGGAACTCACCCCTGCAGGATTGAACATGTTCATCACTGCTAGAACTGTCTCTCTGTTCATGCCGTTGAACCAGCCAGGAGGGGCGAAGCTCTGTGAACAACATGACACACCATCAATCAAAATGAGTTCACTAACAAATAATAACCCTCTAAAGCCTCTGTGAACCCAAATCCTTCTAACTATGTTATATGAGGAGTCAGTTGCATGATAGTAAAGCATCTGGAAAGAGTCAGGCATATTTATCTTTCCAAATGAAAGATATTGTCATTTGAGTTTGATAAACCTTTCAGAAATTCGGTTAAGATGAGGCGGGGCTATGCTTTGGTTCTTATTACACAGTAAGTACACTCAACAAAAATATAAACGCAACACTTTTGTTTTTGCTCCCATTTTTCATGAGATGGACTTAAATATCTAAAATTCATTCCAGATACACAATTGTACCATTTCTCTCAAACATTGTTCACAAATCTGTCTAAATGTGTGATAGTGAGCACTTCTGCTTTGCTGAGATAATCCATCCCACCTCACAGGTGTGCCACATCAAGATGCTGATCTGACATCATGATTAGTGCACAGGTGTGCCTTAGACTGTCCACAATAAAAGGCCACCCTGAAATGTGCAGTTTTGTCTCACAGCAAAATGCCACAGATGCCACAAGCTTTGAGGGAGCGTGCAATTGGCATGCTGACAGCAGGAATGTCAACCAGATCTGTTGCTCGTGCATTGAATGTTCATTTCTCCACCATAAGCCGTTTCCAGCAACTTCGCACAGCCATTGAAGAGGAGTGGACCAACATTCCACAGGCCACAATCGACAATCTGATAAACTCTATGCGAAGAAGATGTGTTGCACTGCATGAGGCAAATGGTGGTCACACCAGATACTGACTGGTTCTGAGTCCCCAGACCCCCAATAAAGCAAAAAAATGCACATTTCAGAGTAGCCTTTTATTGTGGACAGTCTAAGGCACTGTGCACTAATCATGATGTCAGATCAGCATCTTGATGTGGCACACCTGTGAGGTGGGATGGATTATCTCAGCAAAGCAGAAGTGCTCACTATCACACATTTAGACAGATTTGTGAACAATGTTTGAGAGAAATGGTACAATTGTGTATCTGGAATGAATTTTAGATCTTTAAGTCCATCTCATGAAAAATGGGAGCAAAAACAAAAGTGTTGCGTTTATATTTTTGTTGAGTGTATTTTGAACCAATCACGGCAGTCCTCTGGCCGAACGTTCTACAAAAACGACAACTATTGCCATTGAGACCGCTTGATATGGCCACACACACACACACACACACACACACACACACACACACACACACACACACACACACACACACACACACACACACACACACACACACACACACACACACACACACACACACACACAGTCTTGTCAAACTGTTTTTTGTTAACAAAGAGTTATAATATTTATGAACTTTTATTTTCGATCAGATTTTTGTAAACGCTTAATATGACAGCCAACTTTGATATCATATATTGATTTATTATTATTTTAGAGCAGGTTTACCGAGGCTATAAAGGCAAAGAGGCTGGGGAAAAGTACATCATATCTGAACATTATTTTAAAATGAAAGCATTGAGAAGTGTGTGAGTGACCTGAGGCAGAATCCATCCAAACTCATGGTTGGTTATCCCCATCATGACTGGGACCTTCAGCACTTCTTTCTTCTTCAGGAGCTCCTCTGCTGTGTCCGTCAGAAACTCTCCATCCACCACGGCTCCCAAGTAAATCCTCATCTGAACACAGGGCCACACTAACTGTTATTCATCAACATCAGTGCAACACTGGCCAAGCGGATGAGGGGGTACCACACTCTCAATGGCTGTTTAGCAGCAGTCTGCCATCTTGTGGCAAAAATTAGGCTTGACACTTGAAATTCTGATGGAGCATTTTTTTACACTAAGGAGAAGCAGCTTTTAGTTATTATGCACCAACAATCTGGAACAAACTCCCAGAGAACTTGAGGTCTGCTGCAACTCTCAGTTCTTTTAAATCGAGTCTGAAGACTTTTTTGTTTCCATTTTAACCTGCAATTTTAATTTTATTTGCTTTTAAATCGAGTTTTCATTTTTTGTTATTTGCTTCTTTTATTCGCTTTTAAATGTTTTATAATGTGTTTTATGTATTCTAAACTTGCCCCTGTAAAGCACTTTGAGTGGCCTTGTGTCTGAATTGTGCTATATAAATAAACTTGCCTTGCCTTGCCTTACACTGAAACTAGACAAACTTCTATCCTTCTATACGTGTGTTGCCCCTCTCTGTAGTTCTAGGGTATGCAAAAAAAATAGTACTGCATAACATTAACAGCATGTTTATTTATAGATAAGGCTGAATTGCTTTTGATATGATGTCAGGAATCAAGTCATTCTCAACTTGCTACTTTTATTTATTTATTTACTTTGGTATAGGTTAATCCTAGTTTTCTCATCACACGTGTTCTGCTTTACTTTGGTCTCTTCCCTTAAATTGAATATTTTGAAAGTTAAAAAGGATAAAAACAATTGCAGGTAATAATAAAACACACACGTTAAGCTAAATACCCCTGTAACATCTACAGTATGTTGTATATCTTCAAAAGACCTTTTACCTTTTTGGCGACTTCAACCAACTCCTCTTGGTTTTTTCCCTTCATACATTGGACCAGTTCCTGTGTGCTACTGCGGTCACATCCAGCATGGCTGGCAGCAATCTAGTAATAAGGAAGAGATGAGTGAAACACAAGTACAAAGTAAATCTATATTAATAATGTAAATCTATTATTTTACTCTGGTGTACATACATTGTTAAATGCTATAAGATTAATATATTGCTTTCAAGACTCCACTTAATTTTCATTATGTCCAGTGCTAAAAATAGTGCTGCAAACAAACAAGACTGAAAATCAAGGTCAAAATGTCAAAGTATCATTCCTAAAAAAGTATTAAGCATATTGATCTAGGCTATTAGCTATCCATTAGCTTGCTTAGGCTACTATTGCTGGAAATGCAACAGTAAGCAACATAGCTGTAAGAAATGTAGAAATGTAAAATGTAAAAAGAGTGTTGGCCTGAGTTGGTGGGGACCACAAAAGAGCTTTAAGAAGAATGAATCTATAAAGTGGATTCAAAAACCGACCCTGATGGTATTCTTCTGTCGCTCTGTGTCTGGGTTTGTAAATAGGCAACTTGTTAACTAACCATATTTATGCATTGAAAATAAATCAATTTAGTTTTTTGGCCTTAATTCCAAAAGCAAATTCCTGTTAATCTACTCATCTTGCAGTACCTTGGTAAGACCCAAAGGTTGTCTTGTAGTGTAGCTGCCAATGGTTGATACGCCACTTTGAAAAATCGCCCTCTGGAACAGTCCTTTTGCTTGTGGAGACAGAGTCTGTTTATTGGGGAAAATGTGTATACAATCACTTCACAAATGGACATGATAAAAAATAAAAATAAAATGTCGAGGAGGATCAGAGGGCAAGTGTGGAAGTCCAACTAGCCGAACAATGATTTCAAAAAGGGAGATTTAGGCACGGTTGCCCCCACTGCATCTCCCTCTGTGCACACCACTGCATGGATTCGTTTCATATATAGATTTTTTTACCAGTATGGATGCACTGATGCCTCCTGCCGATTGTCCTGCGACTGTGACTGTTTGTGGATCTCCGCCGAAGGCCTTAATATTTGCCTGGACCCATCTCAGGGCTGCCAGCTGATCCAAGAAACCCCAGTTACCCCGGGCGTGTTCGTCACCAGTGCTTTGGGAACAGGAAAAGTCAGGATGTGTTGCTTTAATCACATACTTTCAAACTTTTCTCATAGTTTATTATTCCTTTTTTTGAAAGCAGTGACAGAAGTGTGTCAAACAACACTATTCCTTACCTCAGGAATCCCAGAATGCCGAGGCGATACTGTATAACGACCATCACTATGTTTTCATAGGCGGCTAACGGGGCGCCGTCATACTGAGAGGCTGCACCGCTTGACAGATCTCCTCCATGGATCCACACCATCACCTGGGAACACAAACACAACACAGGCATCATTGCCATGCATTACACTAAATACATGTTTACAAGACTGTTCTTTTTAGAGTCACTTAAAAGGTGTGTCCATTAAATACTGTAAACAGTGTGTATGCATTGATCATCATTCATACATTTTCACTGATTTTGAACAAGCGTTCTCCAGAATCAGCATCTCCTCCTTTAAAGCATTCAGACCATATAACATAAACACTTGACATTACTATCCACAGCAGTGCAGCAACGTCAGAAGTTAGTGGCTCCCTTCACAAAGTGAGTCTTTAATGCAGGGCGGCTGTTGCATCGACACTGTACATTTTGTCAACATTTTCGATTCTGTCATTTGTCCACGCTTTTACATGAATACACACAAGCTGTCTCTTTAACCCACCGGTAGTCTGTCACCTTTTGTCGCATTGGCTGGAGTGTAAACGTTCAGATACAGACAGTCCTCTGAAATCTGTGGTGGGGTGGATTGCATGACATTGACATTTACAAATTGTTCTGGATCCTGGATACACCTGGGGAGATGGAAAGAAAGAAAAGTGTGTGTGTGTGTGTGTCATCTAGACAAAGGTGTAAAGAGTAGCTGAAAACTACATTGTGGATTTTTTTTTAATTTTTTTTATTAAGATTATTAAAAGAGAAACCAGCAGATTCTCAAATAGGGATATTGGAACCATGCCATTTTGCATTCACTAGAAAGGACTTTTTTAAAATGTTTCATATGTGCTTTTAGGCCTACATACTGTTGGGTTGTACAGTATATAATATTTTATATATTTTTTTATTTTAACTCTTCATATGTTTTGTGTGCTAAAATCTTAATGTGTAAAGTAACTAGTAACTTAAACTATCAAAGAAATGTAGGGGAGCAAAAAGTTTTTAAAAATTCCACTGAATTGTAGTGGATTATAAAGTAGCATGAAAATAAAATAGTCAAGTTAAGTACAGTACAAGTGCCTCAAACCTGTACTCAAGTAAAGTAGCTACTTGCGTAAATGTAGTTTGTTACATTACACCTCTGCAATTACAGAGCAAATCTTGTAATGTGTTGTTCCCCCTTTTGGTGTCTACCATGCACTCTTACACGGGGGGCTGCTGTGTGCCATCTCTCTCCCCCTCCCAGGGCTCTGCGTCTAGGGGAGCAGCAAAGCGGAGTGATCCCACTGGGGGCCGGGCAAAGGGGATTCCCAGGAACTGCTTGGCCCTCCTCTCGGTGCCTTTCAGCGTCACTTGTTCCCCTCGGATTTTGCCATTTTTCACGGACACAACAAGGTCAGCGCTCCCTGCTGTTGATACAACAAGTGTGGTTTTTGTATGTTAAAAGGACCAGTAGTTTGGCAAGGTTACAATTGAGACTGAAATTGGCACAACCATTACTACTGAAACCTGGGGACAGGCTTGTGAAGAAGCACCTTTAGAGACCAGTTCTAGTATCTGGAGAGAGTTCAGGTGGAAAATTAGATATTTAAGAACTCCACAAGTGACATTTGAATGGAACCAAACAGGCTCATATAATCCCTTGAGAAAATGTGGACAGCACATTGGCAATCACACTCATATTCTGTGGTCGTGTCCAAAATTATGTGACTACTGGATGGATGTATTAGATGCTCTCAAAGGTTTTTCAATATTGGATACCAAACCCAAAGACCCCACAGTAACAATAATAAGTAATATTTAAACAACTACAAAAAACAAAACTGTCTTCAAAACTTTGGCTTTGGAAAAATCCAAAGCCAAAGCCATTTTGGTTTAATTGTTCTTAGCAATCCTTGCGCTGTTAAGACACTATAAAAAGTGTGCAAATGACCTTTATATACCATGCCATACACAGGAACGGTTGCATCAAAAACTCCTTCAAAATGGATTGTTTTCCTACCTGGTGCTGCCCCTGCTATGGCTGTCAGAGCAGGCAGGAGAGAAACAAAGAGCAGCGCTGTTCTCATCCTGACCGGGATCCTGGAGAAAAGACACAGAGATTTACATTGTACTTTCAGAGAAATAACCCTCTGCCCTTTGTGCTGGCCCTCTAGCACCACCCCTCACACACACACACACAAACACACACACACACACACGCTTACAAATCACCCCTTTTTCCGTGTCACATGTTGCACCGTCACACAAACACCACCCGATGCTCAATAAATAAAATAAAAACACACTTTGTTGTGAATGACAAAGTGTGTTGACGCACTTTCAACCTCTAACTCCTACACATAACAAACAAGCTCAGTATGTCACAACCACAGCTCAGCATAAGTAGCATAATCACCATTGACTTAGGTCAGTTGTATGGATAAAGTCTCATCTCCTTATAGTACAGGCATTTTGTGAGAAAATATGGGTGGACCTCTCAAAAATTGCAACAGAAGCAATTTCAACTGTTTTTGACTCATGCATATGTAATTAATAACATACTAAAAGTCTTAAGGAATCCAAGTGGTGGAAAGTTATTTTCTAAGGGGTTTCTTAACCACACCTTTATGTCAATTTTCGGCTTCCTAAAGTACTGTTTTATGGTAGAGGGGATATGTGCAAAATTGTTAACCCCTTCAGAAAAGCTTGAAACTTGGTACACTTATACAGTTTGGGGCTCTGAACATTTTCAGATATTAAGCCATTGCAAAATTGAATCATGGTTGTCATGGAGACCATTTTACTTTCCGCCATAGCCTAATTATGCATTTTTCATCACAACTCCTGAACCAAACATAATACCACATAACTAGTGATGTCTTCATGGTCAGGGATTACTATGATACCACATACAACATCAGAGACAGTTAAGGTCAATAGTTAAGGGTGAATCCAATGTTAATTTTTATTTATTTATACATACATTCTTTTCTGATATCCACACAAATCGTTCATTACTGTCCAAATCAACCGACAACTTTGTTTAACAAGAGATATGGTACAATGCATGTGCAAATAAATGATTAACTATGAAGTCATAATATTCATTTGATTTAATTTTCTTGCCATAAATGTATTAAACGTTTTCAAGATAACAATGTCAAGTTATTTTTGGGTAATTTTTGCCTTTATTAGTTAGAGAGAGAGATCAGAACCATATGACCCAACAGCAGACCTGGAACTCATATGGAAAACTGCCATCCTGTTTGTCTCACAAAGGTCAGCATGGTCTAGTATGATGCAATTTGCACAGCATGGCAATCACCCGGGGAAAACATCCTTTGTGTTTACCCCATTGGTTGATATGAGACGTAGTGACCCTACATGCATCTACTCCGCATGTAAGTTCCTATGTGAACATGCCCACTGCCACAATTCCATCCCAATCATCACATTTTATCAACCACTGGTGGAAGGCCTTTCTTATGAAAGCAGCTGAGCCAGAGGTTAGTGACATGGGGGCTTCCACACTGATATTAGTTGTTGGGGTCCATTGGGCATGTTATGGTTGATGCTGGCAAGAGGAAGTGATAATGGTTTTCTATGCAGCCGTTGTGCATATTATGACAGGGAAGATGCTAGGATTGGATTTGCATTGAAAGAGTCCTTAATTGCCTGATTCTGCCTGATGCACTTGTTGTAACTCCCCATTAGCTGCAAGGAGATCCAAAATACTATGATGAAGAGATGTCATCAGCAGATGATACCTGCTGGAGATCGTATATAAAACTCTGGTGTCAATTAAGTTGCTGCAATATATGCAAAGCTGATAGACGATGTCTGCAGAGAAGGCTTGCCATTCTGATGTGATTCTCAGAATAAGATGACTTCTCAAATGCAAAACTGAATCCTTAAAATCCATTGGTAGACATATTTTGCAAGATTCTGAGAATTGGGAACTTCACCTTGAAACAATATCAGAAATGCTTCCTTTCATGGCAGTATCAGGGCATAATCTCTACACAAAATCAGCTCACATCTACAGTATGTGCAGACAGGGCCGCCCATAAGGGGTAGAAAGTGTGAAAGCTTTCTAGGGCCCAGCCACTTGGGGGGCTCATGGTCTTTGGAAGCCAAGAACCTACCTAGATAACCTTTATTTTTAGATATTTATGTCAATATCTATTCAAAGTTGGGTGTTTACACAGAGCTGCGGCTCCACTTAAAGGCCTACTTCACCGGTTTGAATATGAAGGTGTATTGAATTCTGAGATCCTATGTAGTATAAATGTGCAAAAAAACTTCAAAAAAAAAAAAACTCTTTCTGCCTGAGAAAAGGCAGAAAGAGTGTTTTTTTTAACCCTATATTTCTCTTTCTCGTGACATCACAGAAAGAGAAATATAGGGTTAAAAAAAACGTACTTTGTAAATATTACTGTGATGTCACAGTAAAAGACATCACAGTAATATTTACAAAGTAAGTTTTTTTTTTAACCCTATATTTCTCTTTCTGTGATGTCACGAGAAAGAGAAATATAGGGTTAAAATAAACACTCTTTCTGCCTTTTCTCAGGCTAGGATGAACCGATTTCAATTTTTTCCGCACATTTATACTACATAGGATCTCAGAATTCAATACACCTTCATATTCAAACCGGTGAAGTAGGCCTTTAAGGCCAAAAGTTTTCACAATTTGCACGTTTTCTATGCTACTAGTTTCTGGTATAAGATACATTTACACTAATTGACTGCACCAAATATTGCACTCTTTTGTATTTCTGCACATGACAATAAATCATTCGAAATATTTTGGTGGTATTGTTGAAATAAATAACGCTTAAAAATTAACATCGACAACAAATTCTTCACACAAAAAAGAAAAAAAAGGCGGTTCTCTATATGAATAACCAAACCAACCTACCCTTCAAAATTATAAAGTTGGCCTATATTTGGTTGCAACATTTAAGCTTAGTTCATTCTGCTCTCATCACTGCAAAATTACTGAAAACATTACAAAAAATTTCTTAATCTTTGAACACAAATCTGTTCCTTCAGTTATTTCCAACTTCTTTGTGCCTTGTATCTTTCTTTGCATTAAGAACTTTTTAAGGTCTATTTTCATTTTTTATTTTTAGAAACAATACAGAAAGCAGGACCTTGGTGGTTAGGGCAATAATTAAAACGGGATGATGCTGCTCGTCAGCTTCATTGTGGTATGACCCGGCTGGTTGGTCAATTGGCCAGGTTTCTGAAAAACTGGTCAGGGGCCGGTTTCCCAAAGCCTTCGTAGAGCCTTCTTAACGCTACGTCATTCGTAACCCCTACGTAGAGTTCCTACTTAACATTTCGCCTGTTTCCCGAAACGTTCTTTGCTACGAATCTCTTTCGTACGTCCTACGTTGGTAAGGTTGGTCTGGAGCGCCCGCAGAGCCTTCTAGCTCTACCGTAGGGATGTTTCAGCTCTCATTTGTGTCATTTAACTAATAAATCTGACTGTATTTCATATCAAACGGACACAGCGATGACTGTATTAAATAACAAACTGTTAAAAACGATAACTGTATATAGCGTACATATCACATTTAAAGTAAGCTATATATGTTAGCAGAATACCATTCACTCTGATTCACAAAGTGTTCAAACTATAAGTAGCCTACATAGTCATCTAACTGACTTGACAATCAGCATTAACTGATTGGATGCGATGTCCGTCAATATGAAAATAGGCTACTTTATACGTGATACACTACAGCCTACAGTCGGATCGTTTTTATCAGTTTGATATTTAATACAGTCATCGCTGTGTCCCTTTGATATGAAATACAGTCAGATTTATAAGTTTAATGACAAGTGAAGTCCCTGCGATCGCTGTGGCATCGCCAGAGATAGGCTTGGCTACTACAGACCCCCACATTTCCTTCCGTAAGCACCATGCGTAAAACGGACACGAGTGACATCCCTGTTGTGCATGGAACTGCCACAAGTCATTCATGAAGAAAATAATTGCTGGAAACAATCTTAATCTCCTCCGCTGTTTCTATATTTTTCTATAGCCTAGGCTACCTTTTTTAAATCAGTAGGCCTATAGGCTATGGTAATACGTTCGACCAAGGTTAACACTAGAACCATCGCATTGTGTTCCACACACTGCGGAGCTGTCAGCTGAGCCGGCTCAGCTGACAGCTCCGCAGTGTGCGTCGGATTCTCCGCCTCAAAACATGTAAACGTGTGAAAAAATTATTAATAATCAATTAAAGCTTACCTTAAAATAAGTGTGCCATGTTACTGTTTATTGTATTTAGGATTTTAGCTCATTTGGACGCTGTTTGGGCCGTCTGTTTTTATTGATATAGGCCATTGGCGATATTCTACTTTCAGTTTCCTTACTGACCCACCACGAAACGTGATTATTGTTCTTAAAGATACTTAGATTGTAAAGCAAGAGGTGTTAAATAAATGTTTCGGCTTAGAAGGATTTCTAGTAATCTTTTATTCGCAAAGACTTGTCATGCAGCTTCGCATGAAATAAGGAGGAAATGGAAAATCGAACTCTGAGCCATCGATTTCAGCACTGGACAGCGCCGTGTACGAGCCACGTAGGGACTGTTTCTTAAGAAGACTCCTAAGAGACCGTTCGGGAACCACGACTACAGAGGTAAACAACTTTGGTAAGTCATAACGTAGGAGTCTTCGTAGAGCGCTAAGAGATGACGTTATCGGGAAACCGGCCACAGACCTGGCTGGCCGTGTCAACCTGAAGATTTATGTCAAAGCCTTTTGTTTGTAGACTCAGGACAATGACAGAGTAACTAGCCTGTCCTGTTTATATGAATGTAGAAGAACTACAAAAGGTACCCAACCTGTTTTTTCATGGGGTCCAAATACTTTTCACAACCACACCCAGACACAAGTAGCTTTTCTACTGCTTTTTAAATGGCCTTAAGCGGAGCCGCGGCTCTGTGTAAACACCCAACTTTGAATAGATATTGACATAAATATCTAAAAATAAAGGTTATCTAGGTAGGTTCTTGGCTTCCAAAGACCATGGGCCCCCCAAGTGGCTGGGCCCTAGAAAGCTTTCACACTTGTATACCCCTTATGGGCGGCCCTGTCTGCACATACTGTAGATGTGAGCTGATTTTATGTAGAGATTATGCCCTGATTGTTACAGTGAGGCAGGCAGGCAGGAAAGCAGGACCCAAATGCAAGACAGTAAAACTTGAAGACTATTTATTATCCAAAAATATAACAAAAAAGGCCAACAGGCGAACATCCAAGAGAACAGGAAAACAGGAAAACAGGAAAACAGGAAAACAGGAAAACAGGAAAACAGGAAAACAGGAAAACAGGAAAACATAGCACAGGACAGACTCACCAACAGGATACAATGCTCGGACAGGGAACAAAGAAACACTGGGGGTTATATACACACACTAGACAGGGTAGACAACGAGAGACAGGTGAAACACATTAGGGGCGGGAACAGCAATCAACAAGAGGGAAGCTAGACAGGACATGGGGAGGAAACAAGACAGACATACCAAAATAAAACAGGAAACCACAAAAACCAAGACAGGACAAGACGGACCATGACACTGATACTGTCATGAAAGGAAGCATTTCTGATATTGTTTCCCAATTCTCCGAAACTTGCAAAATATGTCTACCAATGGATTTTAAGGATTCAGTTTTGCATTTGAGAAGTCATCTTATTCTGAGAATCACATCAGAATGGCAAGCCTTCTCTGCAGACATCGTCTATCAGCTTTGCATATATTGCAGCAACTTAATTGACACCAGAGTTTTATAACCGATCTCCAGCAGGTATCATCTGCTGATGACATCTCTTCATCATAGTATTTTGGATCTCCTTGCAGCTAATGGGGAGTTACAACGAGACAAAGCACATGGAGATAAACTTCTAACTTATACGGCAAAATGAAACTCTTGAAACAAAACATAACAATCCCATCTCAAAACTGGTTTTAGCATCAAAACAATACACACACGCACCTTTGAATTACTCTTTCCAAACAGCAACAACACACAGATGTGCTTTATGCAAAACACTGTATTCAGTACTTGGTTTTTGATTTTAGAAGTCTCATACTGATTTTTTTGGTGAAAGATTGATTCACTACAGCTCATCTAGACATATGAAAATAAAAATAAAAAAGCTTCTGGAAAAAAAAGTGTATTTTGCGATGCCATGGTTTTGGCAAAGAAAAAAACCAATAGGTAGGATGCAGTTCAAGAAGCAATTCAGTGTATCACTATACTGTAAACTCTGAAACAATTACGAGAAAATAAAAAAAAACAGTGTTGTAAGGAATGGGGCGGGTGGATGAACCCTTTGGATACCGCCTCACGCTTGCGTCTGGCCACATCGCCTCATCGACATCACATGCAATTTCATCCTTTGAGAGCCAACAGCGAAAAATATTCCTGATGCAATCTAAATGACCTAATTATGGAGCTATTGTGTAGTTGGGCTGGACTTTCTGCCCAGGCTCCTACATTGATAGGCCATGATCTATAACATGGTCCACTATAGTGACCCTGTCTCCGTCTGTTGCCTTCTTTGTCCTCGTCCTCCTACCGCTCTCTCTTGTCCTCTTCCCCTGACTCTTACTGTCTCACAAAGAAGCTGAGCTCACCTGAAGTTTATTTGTAATGCTAAGGCACACACTGATTGGTATTCAATTAGCTTTATTTTGTACATTTCATGTGTGTGAGTCTGTGTGCTTTTCCAAGTTTGGATGTGTTTAGTATTTTACATAGATGTGTTTCCCCAATGATTGCAGGAGATTTCATTTTTGAACAATGTGTCTGGGCAGTAAAACTGGAGGTAAAAGGAGAACCGGACTGCAACTCTCGTGACTTGCACTTCAATTAATCTTTCCCATTAATATTACAACTAAAGACCCAAAATTCCCTTACACAGCTCAACGCCAGAGACCAGCGTTTTTCCCTAATATTTGCTTTGCTTTACACGTAAATATGTGTGGATGTTACTGTATTGTATGTTTCAAACTCTTGCTTGCATTGATGATTCATTCTTTCGTGTACAGGCTTTTTCCTGGCTCAGAATGGGTCTTTGGGGGGTCAGTACACAGACCGACTTTTTTGGGGCAACAGTAAAGGCAAAACAATTGTGTATTTTGGGGCGGGGACGTGCACATGTAGAGCCTTAAGACGGGTGTGGGCAGGGGCGTGCACAGGTAGAGCCTAGTGGTGCTTGAGCATCTGCCCTTTGCCCCGTGGACCAATCAAGTGCCATTGACATCTATAAATACTCGACGATTAAAAAAGTGTGATAATAATATCACGATTCATTTATAATGAAAAAAACATATTTATTTTTTTAATGGCTCAATATAGGCCCCTAATCTTTCAAGGCCCCAAACAATGTTGTATTAAAAAAATCTTCTTGGGGGGGAGGGGGCGGGGTACGGAAATCAGCAGTACGGCAGTGCGGCAGTATATTTTTGTTATTTATTAAATAACATTGTTCAGGGCTCCGAAGATCAGGGGCCTATATTGAGCCAGTAAAAAAAAACGAAGACGAAGACTGCTTTTGGTAATTCTGTGTCTCCAAATTATTCCATAAAATAGAACTAAATAGCTCACATAGGACACAATTGATTTAGCCTCAGTTTTCTTCTCAAAGTGCACAAGATTGATTGAACTTCCTGTGAGAAAAACTGTTATGTGTGTCTGGTTATTAGAAGTCATTAGACCAGGGGGTTGTGTCTATGTCAAATTAACCTTAAAATCATTTGGTCATCCATCAAAAGAAATATTGTGTTATTTGGCTCAGAGATTCCCAATTGCCTGCAGAAAAAGTAGCCTTTTGCCTTGTTGTTATGCTGCACAAAGTGCCCTTATTTTGCACTGAGCATCTGCCCCCCAACATGTTTGTGCACGCCACTGGGTGTGGGGTTATGTGAGGGGAGTTTCTGTCCAGCTCATCAAATATTATTGTCTGGGTGTGCAATAGCCAACGTTGCTCCAGTATGGCAGTGCAGAATTGATATTTTATGTTTAAGTGCTCTGGTCGGAAATTCTCGTAGAACTCTTCTACATTAAAGCTGGGGTGGAGGATTTGGGGAGAAAATGGCAGATGGGATAAAGATTTTAATCCAAATACCTCAACCGCTCCACTTTTTCTCTTTGGTCCCTCTGGTCCCTCCCTGACACGCTCTACACCAACAAAGTCGTGCCAAAGTGAATGGACAGTCCCAACAGCCAATAAGAACAGAGAATCGGAGCCTCGCTCTGATTGGTCAAAGTGTCAGCTCATGTTAACTTTGACCAATCAGAAATCGTATACCCCACCTTTAACTGGATATTACGGTGGTGCTGAGCATTCACCAAATAAAAAAAAGTTTCACAGCTGATGTAGCCGTTAGCACACTCAGGATCTCGTAATTACGAGAAAAGATCTCGTAATTACGAGGTAAGGATCTCATAATTAATAATAATAATAATAATCTCACAAGATCCTGAGTGTGCTAACGGCTACATTAGCATTTGGTTAAATTATATGCAGTTTGTTCATTATGAGCCAACGGAGCCACCGTACTGTGTTGCCTCATCCAATCAGAAAGCCCGGTGGGCTAGTTTGCTTTTACCTCCTGTTTGATACTGTAACGGAGCGCAATTTTATTGAATGCTTTGATTAAATGCAGTCATTTAAACTCGGTGTGATCCTTGACTCATACAAACACATAAGAACGCTCTACAAGGAGGGCATGACAATGAGTATAGCCATGTCAACTTTGCACAGATATGCAGTCACTGGGACTGTTCAGGAGAAAAGCCCAGTCGGACCTCAGCAGCTGATCACGGGCGTAAAGCCGAAAGTCTGTCCCTCAGTATAGGCTACCCGATGCGATCGCTGATTAATGAATGAACAGTCAAAACATATTGTAGCGTTTACAGCCCGACACCGCGGGGGGGCTAGCTAGCGGAATGACGAGGACACAGAGTAGCTGACGTTTAACCGGAGAACCGGGCTTTATTGTGCCTAGTGTACAGGCTAACCCCGGGATAGGAGGAGTGCCCAATACAACAAAGGGGTGATAGCTAACTGCGGTTTCTAGCGGCGTGGCTTGTTAGCTAACTGTGGGTTGTAGGAGTGTGTCTTCTTCTCTGCCTTATTTTCCAAACTGGCGCCTAGTTGGCTCAACTTCCCACTTCTCACGCTGTCCCCACCCCATAACCCAAACTGGCCTATCAGGCTGAACTAGGGCAACTCCTTCCCCCCACAACTCCCCATCAATTCCCCCCATAGTTATGCTGGGTCGCTACACGCCCCCCTCCCCCTCCCTCTAATTCCTCGTCCCTGAGGAAGAGCAAAGTCCTGAAAGCGACCCGGGAGTCGACGTTCTCTCTGTGGCCTCCTTACTCCACCATCCAACAGAGGAGCCCCCGTTGTTGCAGCCGTGTTCCTCGGCACCACAACTCCAAGTGGCGTCACCTCCTCTCTTTGAGGCACATTCTGTTGCTGTCTCGGTGGGGTCCTCCTGGGGCAAGGTGACCTGGCCCGCATCCTGGGAGGTGTCATGCGGAAGGCGGGCTGCTGATTCCCCCGATATGGTGCCATCCTATCCCTGTGCAGCACGACTGTGCGTCCTCTGGGAGCCAGTTTGACCCTATACACAACCTCGCCAACCCTCTCAACCACATAACAGGGGCCAACCCAGTCAACCCGATCTCACGCCGAGGCGTGAGATCCACACGCATGGACCGGCGGCTCTATTACACGCCTTGCCTGGCGGCCGCGGTCGCGCACCTCCCGTTGTCAAGATGGCGGACGCGGTTTTCCGTCAATGTTTTATCTATATTCTAACCTCTCCCTGTCCCCTTGCCCTAACCCTAACCACCCAGGGGGCTGCAGCTAGACAGTATTGAAATGCTGGGAGAACATGTCGTGCTATTCCTGGGAGAACATGTCGGCCCCTGTTGGTGCTATTCCTCCGTTCATTTAGACTATTCCTCCGTTCATTTAGACGGCGGGAGGTGCGCGTGTAACTCACACGCCCTGTCAGGCAAGGCGTGTAATAGAGCCGCCGGTCCATGCGTGTGGATCTCACGCCTCGGCGTGATACCAGGTTAACCCAGTTGCTGTCCAGCTTGGGGCAACAACCTTTTACCCAGACGAGGTCCCCAGCCTGGAAGTCCTGCCCCTTAGCGCTCATGTCGTAGCATCGCTTTTGACGAACCCCTGCCTGCTGGGCCTGGTGCCTGGCGAAACTGTGAGCCGTTTCCAGGCGGTCCTGTAACTGCCTGGCATACTCCGGGCCAGCCATAGCATCTGGTGCATCGGGTGGTCGTCCGTATGCCAGCTCTGGCGGCGTTCTAAGCTCCCTGCCCAACATCAACAATGCAGGAGTACAGCCAGTGGATTCTTGTACTGCACTGCGGCATGCCATAAGAATGAGGGGTAGTTGCAGGTCCCAATCACTCTGATCTGGAGCGGTGGTGAGGGCTAATTGGGCGCCTAGGGTCCACATGAAGCGCTCCACCAACCCGTCGCTTTGAGGGTGAAGTGGGGTGGTTCTTGTCTTCCTGATGCCCAGTTGGCTACACATTGTGGTGAATACTTGCGATTCAAAATTCCGCCCTTGATCAGAGTGGAGCTCTGAGGGGGTTCCAAAGCGGCTGAACATTCCTTGCACCAAGGCTTCGGCCACGGTTGTGGCTTCCTGGTCAGGTAGGGGGTATGCCTCCACCCACTTCGTAAAGTAATCGATGGCGACCAACACATACTTGTTCCCTCTGCCGGTACGGGGAAGTGGGCCCAACACATCGACTGCCATCCTGTCCATCGGTGCCCCGACGCGTTGCTGCTGTAGAGGTGCGCGGGACTGACCTTGGGGGCCTTTATGAGCAGTACAGGAGTCGCAGCGGCGGCAGTAGTCTTCAACATCCCTCCTGCTCTGGCCCCAATAGAATGCCTGCCTTAGCCGTCTCAACGTCTTTGTCACCCCAATGTGGCCTACTCCGGGGGATCCGTGATGTGCCTCCAGCACTTTGTCCCGGAGGTCCTTTGGCACGACCACCTGCCAGCGTGGCTCCCCAGTGGCTGGCTCACGCCAGCACCTCTTCAGGACTCCTTCCTGCAGCTCCACCCCAGGCCATTGGGACCACAGGCCTCTGACTGTGGCCGACTGGGCCACCACATCTTCCCAGGGCGGCCGGTTGTCTGTTTCCAGCCACCCCATGACCGTTTTAAGATCAGGGTCCTCAGTTTGCAGTTCAGCCCATCCCTTAACATCATTGGGTAATAGGGCTCGACAGACCACCTCCCCCGTCTGTAAGTTAGCTGCCTCCCGTTCCTCCTCGCGGTTACAGTGGTGACAGTCTGGGGCACACGGTCGGCGGTAGAGGCTGTCTGCATTTGTGTGACTTTCACCGGCTCTGTGTTGAATGGTGAACTGAAAGTCCTGGAGTTGTTCAATCCATCTGGCAACTTGTCCTTCAGGCTCTTTAAAGGACATGAGCCACTTCAAGGCAGCATGATCAGTTCGAATGGTGAATGGAAGGCCGCAGAGGATGTGCTTGAAATGGTTTACTGCGTCAATCACTGCCAACAGTTCTTTCCGTGTGACACAATAATTCCTCTCCGGCTTATCCAAGGTACGACTGTGGTAAGCAACAACCCGCTCTCCGTCAGGGGTCAGCTGCAAGAGTACAGCGCCAAGGCCTGTGTTGCTAGCGTCCGTGTCAAGGATAAATGGCAACTCCGTGTTAGGTGCAACCAGAACTGGGTCCTTACATAAGGCCTGTTTCAGCTCGTTGAAGGCTGCATTCTGTTGTGGTCCCCATTTGAAAGGTGTGTCTTTGCGCATTAAGACGAACATGGGGGCAGCTACAGTAGAGAACCCAGCCACAAAACGCCTGTAATATGATGCAAGTCCTAAGAAGGATCTCAGTTGGTGGATGTCAGTGGGGGTAGGCCAATCCCTGACGGCTGCTACTTTATCTGGCTCCGTCATGATGCCAGCTCCACTGATCCTGTGACCCAAGAAGGAGACCTCCTGCCGGAGAAAACTGCACTTCCCCGGGTGAAGCTTCAGGCCTGCGCGCTTGATCCGCTCCAGTACCTCCATCAGGCTCTCAAATGCTGAGTCAAAACATGGTCCATGGGCAAGGAGATCATCCAGGTAGACGAGGCAGCGTTCAGGGGGCATATCCACAAGGACCCTTTCCATCAGCCTTTCAAATGTGGCCGGGGCGTTGCATAGCCTGAATGGCATGGTGTTGAACTGCCACAAGCCACGTCCCGTGGTGAAGGCGGTCTTGGCTTTGTCTTCTGGGGCCATGGCCACCTGCCAGTACCCACTCTGGAGGTCCAATGAGGAGAACCATGCCGAACCAGCCGCGTATTCGAGGGACTCATCTATCCGCGGCAGTGGGTAAGAGTCCTTCACAGTTCTGTCATTCAATGGCCGGTAGTCGACACAAAATCTTGAGCTTCCGTCCTTCTTAGGAGCCATTACGACCGGTGACACCCAAGGGCTCTCTGATGGCTCGATAATGCCAGCATCCCTCATCTCTTGCATCATCTGGTCAGCAGCAGCTTGGCGGGCTCTAGACAATCGTCTAGGCCGCTGGCGGATTGGCTGGGCATCCCCTGTTTTGATAAAGTGCTGGACCAAGTGTGTTTGGCCAACGTCGTTGGGGCCAGTGGCAAAACTGTGACGATACTCATACAGGAGATTCCATAACCTATCCTGTTGCTCAGAGTTTAGGCCTTCCCGATTCTTCTCCCAGATGCCCCGGACGGTTTCATCGGCTGCTGACTCTTCCCCAGAGCTGGGGATCACACTTGCGGTTCGCACGACAGCATGTGTAACTGGGCATGTGTGTCTGGTTCTGGGGGTATGAGGTTGTCGTCGGACGGTGGAAGAGGGCTTTCTGCAAAAGGAGCCTCCCAGTGTGGAGGAGCAGTAGGACATGGTGGGTCCCCCTCCTCATCCCCGCTCTCACCGACCTCGTTGGCCATTTCAGGGGGGTGGGGATCATTCAGGAAGGGGATGGTCGTCCCGTCTTTGAACGTTACTGTTCGTGCTTTGAAGTCTAGTGAAATTCCTGCCGCACACAGAAAGTCCATTCCCAATAAACAGTCCTCTTTTATTTCAGCGACCCAGACTGGTTGGCAGGCTGAGTAGGTTTCTATTTCGATCAGAGCCTCCCACCTCCCCAGCATGGGGGCCTTTTCCCCGGTAACTGTGGTGAGTTGAACATCTGTTGTTAGTGTTTGGGTTCCGGCAGGCAGGAGGTCTGGATGTAGGAGCGACGCAGTTGAGCCTGTATCCAGCAGGGCTTGGGTCCATCGGCCATTAACCAACACAGGCACTCTACAGCAGTCGGCGGTGGGTGCGTTATGGGGTAGAAGAGCATGGGTGACAGGGTGGTGAAGCGCTTTTGTAACAGGTTGTGTGATATTGTCTTTTGGGAGCAAAGGGTGGCTCGGGTCGCTCCCTTTTACGCCGAGCCCTGAGCGTTTCCCGGCGCCTGCAGGGCAGAATCAGGCACTGTGCAAAGGCGCCATATGTGACCCCTTTGGTGGCATTTCCAGCAGACTTGACTCTGTCGGTCGTCCGGTGACATCGCTTTACGTTCGGAGCCCGTTGGATACGAGGTAGGTCCCGGAGACTGAACGGCTTGGGTCTTAGGCCGTACAGAGACCTGTCTGGTTTGGTAGTCCAAGCCTTCTGTTAGTATGTCTTCCACTGCCAATGCTTTATCTAGTGCTGCCTCCAATGTCTGTGGGTCAGCGAGTCGGACTTGCTGGCGCAATGGAAGGGGTAAGAGGCCACGAATGAAGGCTTCCTTAGTTAACACCAAGCGTGTCGCATCATCAAAATCGGGAAATCCCCTTTGTGCGAGGTACCGCAGCTCAGCCGCGAACACCCCTAACTTTTCTCCGGATTCCCGCACTCGATCGTTGAACCTCTGTTGCATCACAACTGTCGGGGTGGTGCTTCCAAAACGCCTCTTCAAGGCCCTGAATATAGCCTGTGGATTCCCTAGGCCGGCTGCGGTCATGTCCAACAGTACTCTTCTTGCTTCCGCTTCCAATGCTGAAACTAACTGAACAGCCCTTTCAGCCGGGGACCAGTTATTGGCGGCTGCTAGCAGCTCAAACTGGGCATAATAGGTTTCCCAAGATGTGCGGCCATCATAACGTCCCAATTTTATGCGGCTGCCCCTGGGGGTGGGGTCTGGGGCAGGTTTTTGGAGAGTAACCAAGGCAGCAGTAAGTGCGGTAGTCAGAGCCGGAACCAGGTCACTTTGTTGGTTAGCAGCGGTAGCCATGGAGCTAGACTTGGAATACGGTGCATCGGCGGGAACGTTACCATTACTGTCATTAGCAACTGTTGCATAAGCATCGTTAGCTATGGCTGTGTAGGTGCCAGTATAGTTGTTGCCCATATTTGCATAGTCAGTGTTGGCTTTACTATCACCAGCATTGCTCCCTGCTTCAGGTGGTTTAATAACACAGCCTTGTGATTCTCCCATCATGGACATTATGCTGCTTTTAGAGCCATCAAGGAAATGTCCAAAGGGACGCTCCATTGCAATGCTCATTCTCTGCATGAAGTCATCTTCTATCTTAGCTGTAATGTCTTTTTGTAACTCTGGAATAGAAATTGGTTGGCCAACCACTTTACCTTGAGGATATTTCGGTGTGATGACGTCATCGTTGTCCTGTTGGCCGAAGCCCGGGCTGCATGCATGTAGTTTGTTTACCTCTCTCTGAACGGCGAGTGGCTTGGCCGTGGTAACATGGAAGGGGCTGTGAGCTGCAACATCGGGGACTTCAGTCAGCAAAGTGGCGAGTGGTGAGTGAGACTTTTTTTCTTTTCTCCTCACAACTTGACTTGCATCAGTTGGTTTCCTCATTGGTGTGTCCGGCGGGGTGTATGGGTTGAAGAGGTCGGACTTTCCGATTCGTTCAGCCATCTCGTTCCTGCGGTAGCCGCTAGCGGTGGTAGTCCGCGCGTGTGAGGGGAATGGAGGCTTGGAAATCCCACTTCTGACACCAGTGTAGCGTTTACGGCCCGACACCGCGGGGGGGCTAGCTAGCGGAATGACGAGGACACAGAGTAGCTGACGTTTAACCGGAGAACCGGGCTTTATTGTGCCTAGTGTACAGGCTAACCCCGGGGTTGGAGGAGTGCCCAAAACAACAAAGGGGTGATAGCTAACTGTGGTTTCTAGCGGCGTGGCTTGTTAGCTAACTGTGGGTTGTAGGAGCGTGTCTTCTTCTCTGCCTTATTTTCCGAACTGGCGCCTACTTGGCTCAACTTCCCACTTCTCACGCTGTCCCCACCCCATAACCCAAACTGGCCTATCAGGCTGAACTAGGGCAACTCCTTCCCCCCACAACTCCCCATCAATTCCCCCCATAGTTCGGCTGGGTCGCTACAATATTTAAAATAATTGTATTGATTATGGGGCCAATTGTAGTCCGGAAACCAAGGCAATTGCCTATGTTTGCCTATGGCTAGGTTCACCTCGTCTGCACACAAAGGCCCAATCTAGATCCACCCCCTACACCCTATCCCTATCCACTATCCCTCCGTTTGCGCGTTCGCGGGGAGGGCCCGCCATATTGAGTGCCGTCCCAAACCACCGAGCCTCGAGTGTAAGTGGGTTATAAAGCCCTCGATCACGAGTCTGCATCGATGGAGGCTCAGCCCTACGTTTGACACAGGTGTCCGCCAATCAATGATGTCCGGAATGGAAGAGCCAACCTACAAATGAGAGTTCCATGGAGTTTGTTTCCCGAATTATAAATGAAACGTACTCCTACCTCAAACAGACATTTGATTGATTATTTTTATGCATAGCCCTAAATGACGGAACCGGAGGGTAGCCTACAATATCGGAACGAACATGTTGTTTTACACTTGTTGATTTGATTATGCACGCTAATTAACTGCCGCGATTCGGCGGTCGTAATGGCAGATTAAAGTATCATTAATGATCGAGTGGCACTCCACAGCCGCGAGGGTGACTCCACAGCGAGTGACACTCGCTCACGGAGTGGGAGTGCCAAGGGAGTCATTTGGGATTGGGCCAAACACACACACACATAAGCTGTGTCTTGATTCAGGGGTTGCAGCCTTGGTAGGACGCAGTCTCGCGGTCTATGAAGGCTATAGCCTATGAAGGCCGATTTTAAGGCCAACGAGCCTTGTTAAACGGGACGGTCTCCGCAGGTCTCGGTTTACGAGCATTTCCGGTTTACGTAACAAGCCGTTACCTTGCGTGACGACTCGCCGCTCCTGTGCTGCCTAGCAACCCTGATTGCTGCCAACGGAGACAGCCTTGTCAACAGAGGAAAAAAGAAAAAGAAGTTGCCTACCAGACGAAAAGAAAAAAAAGTACAAGAAAAAAAGAAAGGAAGATAAAAGTTAAGAAGATGGAGCAACACGTTGCTGTTTTGTTATTTTTTATTTTATTTTATGCCACCTCTGAAAAAAACGCAATGAATCTTGGGATATGTTGGGCCACGAAGGATACATCTGATGCAGCCTTCAAAACCGTGAAACGAAGGCTGCATTTCTCGGCCGCATATGAGGAGCCTTGCAAGGAGCCTTGCAAACGGGACAGCCTTTGCGCGCCGCTATGACGCAATCGGTCTTCAAATGCAGCCTACGTAGGGTGCAACCCCTGAATCAAGACACAGCCACAGACATAATAAAGGATAGACGCCGCGTTGGGCGTTGAGCGCGAGAAATGCGGGCGCCATCTTGGACCGGTCAAAACTGATGAAAACAAATGTCCCCACTCGGTGATAGTAAACAAGATGCCAGAGTAAAATCCTTTTATTTCTCTTCGGAGTAAAATGCGATTGTAAGGATGGTTAACTTTATTTTATGCATTTGAGTATTATTGTTTGCTGTTGTTGTTTGATTTTCCCTTAATTTAATAATTTTGATTGCTGTGGTTTTGTATTGAATGTGTTTTTAAATGTACCGCGCTGCAAGTTACGCATTGATTTCCTGTCTGTGTCTGAGGAACCAACTCGAGACTAGACTGAACTTGGTATTCCCCCCCCTAGTATAGAACATTGGACCACCAAGAAGACGTTGCTTTTAAATAATCCCGTCCTCTTTTAAGAGGCAATTGCCTAGCAAGCTTGTGTTTTAAATTAGAGAAATAAAACATATTTTTACATGAACACTCATGTTGTCCTTCTCTTTTAATGAGATATTATATACACTGGTTTTTATTTATATTTAATGCCTTAATGGGAAACATCCACCCTTCATAAGTAGGCTACCATGCTCGACTACTCCCCCTAAATTTCCCCGAGCTAACTCCAGTTTAGGAATAACTGCCTTTTCATGTAGTGCCCCTAATTCATGGAATACTCTGCAGAGCAATTTAAAGATGACTGCTCTTCCTACTCTTGGTTTATTTGAATCTATGATTTCTGAATTTTACACATCTGACTGTAACTGTTTTAGCTGAATTCATTGTTCATGTAGTATTTTATTTTTGCTCTTTTTTGTATTTTGTATAGGCCTACTTTATTTAAATTAATATATTTTATTTAGTTCTCTGTTTGGGTCAATATCGCTGTAGGGTGCCTTTCCACCCTCACAATACTTGAAAATTTTAGTCCTAA
Source organism: Ammodytes marinus (assembly GCF_949987685.1). Taxonomy (NCBI): domain Eukaryota; kingdom Metazoa; phylum Chordata; class Actinopteri; order Uranoscopiformes; family Ammodytidae; genus Ammodytes; species Ammodytes marinus. Next base: position 29,370,551 of record NC_137234.1, on the reverse strand, counting down.
ATTTCCATATCCTTTATGGTTTATCATAAATAGTGGACTCTGAAGTTGTGTAAATATATATTTACGGAGCTCCCACACCTATTTCTAGTTAATTATGACCTGTTTTCAGAGGAATGAGTGTAAGATATGTCCACCCTTTATTATGTCTGTGCACACACAGCCATCGTTATTGATGAATGGGTGGTCCTTAAGGTTCTCGTAATTACGAGATCCTGAGTGTGCTAACGGCTACATTATCTGTGAAACTTTTTTTTATTTGGTGAATGCTCAGCGCCACCGTAGGACATGAAGTAAATCCAGATATACAAATTTTCACAATAATTATATTTCTTAGACAATGATGATAATATTTTTCTCCATGGTCAATTTTAAAAAGCCAGTTTGAATACTTTGCTTTTTACTTTGCATACAAATCTATAGCTATTTATGGTCAATCTATTTTAAATTTCAAATTGCAATAGAAAATACCGCTCGCACTCACTGACTTTTATGATTTCTGTTCTCTCTCAAAAATCATTTCAAACTGCTTACAAACCATGTCAATCCGTGTTTCAAACAGGACACCCATTTATTCATTTCTTTGCAATGAAAGGAATTCCTTTAATCACGACTACGTTACAAAACACATCTATAGAAAAAAGACACTTAGGCCTACATTGAACTAAAAGTTAGAGAAGACACAGATGAGACAAAGGGGTTCTACAGTAATCAATTCAACACCAGTTAGTTTATGTGATAATGCATACAAACGCTCAAACGTGGGACCTTCACAAACAATATGACAGCTTGCACAGACAGGTCAGTTTCCATGTTTGGCTGCTGCTGCTGCTGCTGCTGCTGCTAACTGTGCTAGCTTGTGAGGGAGGGTCACCATGGCGAAGTGGACCCTGGCCTCTCTGAGTTTGTGTCCGACTATGGGGATCAGGTCCAGCTCCATGTACTGCTGCTTCTGCCTGTCATACTGGGGCCAAGACACCAGACCAGGACCGCTGGGGGAGCTGAGGAGGACACATATTCAAACATCACAGATTATTAATAGAATAAGCAAATAGAATCATCCACGTAAATAGAATGTTTGCTACTGATTTAATACGCCTACAGAAACATGTCTGTTAATATGTATGCATGTGTTTGTCCAAAGAAAATGCCTTATTGTGTAGTATTATGACTAGAATACTAATTGCGCATATATATAATTTCAACGTTGTCTATTTTAATTTGCTGCATACATTGAAAAAAGGAAAAATGTTCCATCATGTATTTTACTTTCCCATTGCTCAGTACACCGTGTGTAAGAGCAACATAGGTATCAGCAGGAACCAAACTTTGGTTCCACTGATGTTTCTACCCGGGAAAAGACAAAGAGTTTTTGACCACACACAGTCATGTCGCGCCACACACCCGCTGCAGTAAGGGTCCTTGTTTGTGCGTTGTTAAACATATAAGAGTTAAGGAAAGTGTTTATAAACTTAACAAATGTTTTTAATTTCAAGTAAGACTCAGACTTTCATTCAGGAGATAAGGTGAAAGTGCATCAAAAAGGTAATCCATGGTATAGCCTCTCAGGGCTTAAAGTGTGGGCTTAGCCTCTATACCACATGTTCATATAGACATGTGCATTTCCTTCCGTTGGTGTGCTTGCAACCAAAGTAAAAACATGTACTGCAAAGAAAAGTTCCATGTTGCTGAGCTGTGTCACTGATATAGCTGTTCTCAGTGTGTACTACTCACCCAGTGCGGGCAAAGTTGGCCCAGTAGCCCATCATGGTCCTACAAAGACTTTCATCTTCCTTGGTTATGTTGCCTGAAGACACAAATGCACACAAACAAAATCAAACACTGAAAATTCCATTATCTGAGTGATTAGTCTCCCACCCGCTCATTCTCTTATTTATGACCAAGTCCCAGAGCTTGGGGCATGAAATGACCATGTCTGATCTATAAGTAAATATACTGTATATAACTGTATTGGCAGAGAAGATTTGGCAAGTTTTTCATGGGCACAATTCACATACTCACCTCTGCTGCTCAACCCACAAAAGCAAATGTGTCACCAGTTAAAAAGGGAAAAAACGCTCTTTCCAACGGTATAAGATGTATTGCCAAGAAGCATTGTTACAACAAAGAAATACTCGACCAAACACAAACCTCCTTACTTATTCTGCTAACTCTTTATAATGGGTAGCATATTCCACCGGACCCCACCTGTGATTTTGATGTGTCCATTCCAGAAACATCCACCGAACATGAAGCCCACATCGTCTGCATGATCTGCCTTCACAAAGCTGGGTCTGCTGTGTTTGTGTATCTGGGCTTGGTACACAAACTCATACATGTAAACAGGAACACCGGCATCTAAATACACAGAGGAGAGAAGGTCAAGATTTGTGTGTTTGCTTGGGGCTGTGATGAAGGTTAAAACACTAGAGGAATTAGCTAGACCTTGCAGGTAATTATCGTAGTTCACTGCAGGGCCATGCATTTACACTATTAAGGGCTGCTTTCCTTAAAGGTGCAGTGTGTAATACCTGAATATTAAGTGGCATCAGGTGGTGAAAGTCCTAGATTTCAACGCTCAATTGGTAACCCCTCCCTTTTGATTAATTTACAGAAGCTACCGTGGCCTTCAGGGACAAGAAACTAGTTTCTAAAGATGGAATCATCCACCACTGCCTCAAGTCTTTCCACGACATCAAGTGATGATGTATTCAGTTATTTATTCTATAGTACTTCTTCTTTCTCTTCCAGGAGGTGCACCAGGACACCCTCTATATATATATTTTAAAAAACGCGTAAGGTCGTTAAGTTTGTCTGTTACGTGCTACTGTAGAAACATGGCGGCCTCCGTATGGGGTGAACACTGTCGTGATCAGCTGGCTGCTGTGCGTTCCTCCTCCTCCTTCTGCCACTCCCACTCCCCCTGTCTGTCTCACACCTGGTCTGCATCACCAATCAACCCACCTACTTCCCCTCTGGCTTCCCTGCTGTCGTCGCCAGATCGTACCATGCACTACTATGGTAACTATGCGTGACTGGCTCCAGTTGTTTCTTTTACCTCGCTCTGTTTCTCGCCTTCTTGTAGTTTTTTGTGATCATAATCCTAACGCTGTTTTCCTCTGCCTGCAGTTACCCGGACCACTACCTCCAGCCTACCTACCTGCTTCTCTAACCCCGGCTTCCCCACTCACCACCTGCTCCCCCACCTCTTTAAATAAACCTTTTTCATCAATCCTACTCTGCCTCTGTCTGCTCTTGGGTCCGGTATCAAACCGTAACAGAACGATCTGGCCAAGATGGACCCAGCGGACATGGACAGTATCCGCGGAGCTCTCGCCGCCCAAGGCTCTCAGGTCGCGGAGCACAGCAAAGCCCTCTGGGACGCTATGGAAGCCTTTAAGAATCTCGCTACCCGAGTCACACAGATGGGTGCGCAATTGGACTTACTGGCCTCCCACATCACAGCGCTTCCACTGCCAGCGGCACCTCCGCCTGCTCCCACTCTCCCGTCACACCTGCCACGAGCTCGTGAGCCTTTCATTCCTGCGCCGGAGCGCTACGCTGGGGACATGGGTACTTGCAGAGTTTTTTTGATCCAGCGTTCCCTAGTTTTCAGTCAGCAGCCCCTCACCTACCCCACTGAAAAGGCTAAGATCGCTTACATTATGGGGTCACTTAAGGGTAATGCACTAGCGTGGGCTTCAGCATTATGGGACAGTGATTCCACAGTTAATGACAATTTTGACCTTTTTGTAGCTGAGATGAGGAAAGTGTTTGATCACCCAGTAGAGGGAGGGAACGCCGCCAAGCAGCTTGTTTCATTACGTCAGGGCTTCCGCAGTGTAGCTGAGTTCTCCGTCGAGTTCAGGACCTATGCAGCCAGGTCGGGCTGGAACGACAAGTCTCTACGTGGGCTTTGTCTTTCCGGCCTCAGTGAGTCAATCAAGGATGAGCTGGCTACTAGGGAGGAGGCTGACACTCTCGATGGAATGATCTCCCTTTCCATCCGGCTGGATAATCGCCTACGCGAGCAGCGTAGGGAGAAGACGGGCAGCTCCGTGCCCCCGGCATTCTCCACACTTCCCTGAAACTGCCCTCTCTGCTCCCGTGACACGTGCTGTCACTGAAGAGGAGCCCATGCAGTTGGGGCGCACACGTCTCACCCAGGCAGAGCGGCGTCATCGGATTAAGACCGGAGTGTGTCTGTACTGTGCGCTGCCTGGGCATCTCATCGCCACCTGTCCGTCACTGCCCAAAGGACAGGGCTCAGCCGTGAGACTCGGGGCCTTGCTGAGCCATGCCCCCTCCGTCCCCGTTCCTCACTGTTCTCGCTCACTGCTGGATGCCACTCTCCTGTCCCTCGGTCATCCCTTTCCTGTATCGGCCCTGGTGGATTCTGGAGGGGAGGAGAACTTCATTGACGCCGGCTTCGCGTCTCAGGTTGGCATTAGTTTGGAACAATTACCCTCTCCCTTAAATGTTAACGCCTTAGATGGCCGCCACCTGGCTCTTATTACTCACGTACTAAGCCCCTTGAGTTAATTGTTTCGGGTAATCACCACGAGATGCTTCAGTTTCATGTCATCCTGTCTCCCCTTACTCCCCTGGTTCTGGGTCACCCCTGGCTCAAGCGGCACAATCCCCAATTTGACTGGTCTTCTGGCAAGGTGGTGAGTTGGAGCACTTTTTGCCATTCCACCTGCTTACAATCTGCCCTGTCTCCAGCAGAGGGAGTTGTTCCAATGCCACAGGAACCCCCGACCTCTCCTTGGTTCCCTCACATTATCATGACCTGGGAGAGGTGTTTAGTAAGTGTTGTGCGCTCACCCTGCCCCCTCATCGCCCCTATGACTGTGCCATTGATCTCCTCCCCGGCGCCCCTTTGCCCAGTAGTCACCTGTATAACTTGTCCTGTCCTGAGAGGGAGTCCATGGAGAAGTATATTAAGGATTCTCTTTCGGCTGGCCTCATGAGACCCTCCTCTTCTCCTGTTGGTGCAGGTTTCTTTTTTGTGGACAAAAAGGACAAGTCAATTCGCCCATGTATTGATTTCAGGGGACTCAATAACATTACAGTCAAGAACAAGTTTGCCTTGCCCCTCATCAGTTCCGCATTCGAGCAGCTGCAGGGCGCCACAGTCTTCTCTAAATTGGACCTACGCAATGCCTACCACCTGGTGCGTATCCGTGAAGGCGATGAATGGAAGACGGCCTTTAACACCCCCCCTCGGCCACTTTGAGTACCTCGTCATGCCTTTCGGCCTAACTAATGCCCCTGCTGTGTTCCAGAACCTGATAAACGACGTCCTCCGGGACTTTCTCAACCGCTCAGTTTTTGTCTATTTAGACGACATCCTTATTTTTTCTCGCAACCAGGAGGAACACGTCAAGCATGTCCGGCAGGTTCTTCAGCGGCTGTTGGAGAACAAGTTATATGTGAAGGCCGAGAAGTGTGAGTTCAGTGTCACCTTTGTATCCTTCCTGGGGTTCAGCATTGAGAGCGGGAAGGTGTGGACCTCTCCCGAGAAGGTCAGTGCAGTGACAGACTGGCCCATCCCCGATTCCCGCAAGAAACTGCAGCAGTTTCTGGGATTTGCCAATTTTTTCCGGAAGTTCATCCGTGATTACAGCAGGGTTGCAGCCCCTCTCACCCGTCTCACCTCTCCTGCCCTCCAATTTGCCTGGACGCCTGAGGCGGACGCTGCCTTCTCTGGCCTTAAAAGGCTTTTCTCGTCTGCCCCCATTCTCATCTAACCGGACCCCTCCAGGCAGTTCATCGTGGAGGTTGATGCATCTGACACTGGGGTGGGGGCGGTCCTGTCCCAGCGCTCAGCTTCTGATGAGAAGATTCACCCCTGCGCTTTTTTCTCTCACCGGCTGGTTCCTGCTGAGCGTAACTATGATGTGGGTGACAGAGAACTGCTGGCTGTGAAACTGGCGTTGGAGGAATGGCGGTACTGGCTTGTGGGGGCAGAACAGCCGTTCGTGGTTTGGACCGACCACAAGAATTTGTCTTACATCCAGACAGCTAAGCGCCTAAGTTCCCGCCAAGCCCGGTGGTCCCTGTTTTTTGGGCGGTTTAATTTCACCCTCACCTACCGGCCCGGGTCCCGCAACGTCAAGCCAGACGCCCTCTCTTGTCAGTTCTACACTGTGAACACATCGGCCCCCCCTGACACCATCCTCTCTCCTTCCTGCCTCAAGCTGGCCTGCATGGTTTGTGCTCGGGTCAAGTCCTCCCTTCAACCCTCTGCTGGCCTGCTACGCCCCCTTCCTGTTCCTGGCCGGCCCTGGTCTCACATTGGCCTTGATTTCGTGACTGGTCTTCCCCTCTCTAATGGCCACACAGTCCATCCCCATGTGCCTTTCAAGCACCATGTGCCTAATCCCCATGTGCCCGTCAAGCACCCTGTGCCTCATCCCCATGTGCCCGTCAAGGACTCTGTGCATCTGCCCGTGGAGCCTCCTGGGTATTAATCCCCAGTTTCCCCTCTGTGACCCTGAGCCTCATCCCCAGGTGGTCAAGGACCAAGAGCCTCTTCCCCAGTTTCCAGCCGGGGATTCAGAGCCCTCATTTAAAATAATAGACCCCGTGCTTGAGCTCCATGCTCCCGTCCCTGAGCCCGAGCCTCATCCCCAGGTGTTCAAGGACCAAGAGCCTCATCTCCTGTTTCCTGTCGGGGATTCCGAGCCCTCGTTTCCAGTGACTGACCCTGAGCCTCAGCCCAACGTTCCCCTCTCTGAGCCAGAGCCTCATCCGGATGTGGTCAAGGACTCTGAACCTCTTCCCCAGGTGGTCAAGGAGACCAGGCCCATTCAGATAAGCCTAGGCCGCCAAGAGGCGTCCATTGAGGAGGGGGGTCCTGTCGTGATCAGCTGGCTGCTGTGCGTTCCTCCTCCTCCTTCTGCCACTCCCACTCCCCCTGTCTGTCTCACACCTGGTCTGCATCACCAATCAACCCACCTACTTCACCTCTGGCTTCCCTGCTGTCGTCGCCAGATCGTACCATGCACTACTATGGTAACTATGCGTGACTGGCTCCAGTTGTTTCTTTTACCTCGCTCTGTTTCTCGCCTTCTTGTAGTTTTTTGTGATCATAATCCTAACGCTGTTTTCCTCTGCCTGCAGTTACCCGGACCACTACCTCCAGCCTACCTACCTGCTTCTCTACCCCCGGCTTCCCCACTCACCACCTGCTCCCCCACCTCGTTAAATAAACCTTTTTCATCAATCCTACTCTGCCTCTGTCTGCTCTTGGGTCCAGTATCAAACCGTAACAGAAACTCCTATTTAGATATAAAAGGGTCATTCTAATAAAATAAAATAAAACAACTTATATTATCTTAAAGCACTTATACACTGATGAAAACATAACATAGGAATATTATAATCCATTTCTACCTAGTCTGTTCTGAAAAGGGCAATACATTCTACACACTGCCCCTTTAAATGTTTGGTGAAAACAAAAAAATTAACAGTAGGACTCACGGCTATTTTCAATAGTGTACATGGAATTTTTGGATGTATAAAATGAAAAAAACGCAAAGCCGAAATGACAGTTAAGGAGCAACACATATCATGTGTGAATTGTGCCAGTGTTGGACATTGGTTTTGGATGCTGGTTCTGTGGCCCTTCTGACCTAAGTGGTATCCGGCCACCTTGACCACAGGCAGCGTCATCAGCAGGTCTCCCATAATCTCAGTGAACGCGTCTCTGATCTCCTCCGGGGTGTGAGCTTCCTTCAGGTATTCGTCTGCAATGAGGCCGTTGGCAGCAGAGGCCTGGAACAGGTAGAGGAAGGTTGGATCATTTAAAGGGATATTTAACAATGGATGGGCCACTGCCATTCACCTTTTTCTTTCAATCCTATTCATTTTTTTTTAACTTTTTTATGTGTGTGACAGACTTCTTTCTCTGGGTATTTGTGTGCTTGCCTCAAAATGGCCCACAAAATCAATCAATTCGGTTATATATTTTTTTTATTGTAAATCATACTAATTACAAAAAAACTTAACAATAAATATAACCGTCAATAAAACAATACCATTTGAAAACTTGTCTTTTGAAATAACATATTAATTAATATTAAAAAAAAAAAAAAAAACTCTTCAATTAAAAATCAGTGAATTATAATCATCAACCAGTATGACTGGAACTCACCCCTGCAGGATTGAACATGTTCATCACTGCTAGAACTGTCTCTCTGTTCATGCCGTTGACCCAGCCAGGAGGGGCGAAGCTCTGTGAACAACATGACACACCATCAATCAAAATGAGTTCACTAACAAATAATAACCCTCTAAAGCCTCTGTGAACCCAAATCCTTCTAACTATGTAATATGAGGAGTCAGTTGCATGATAGTAAAGCATCTGGAAAGAGTCAGGCAAATTTATCATTCCAAATGAAAGATATTGTCATTTGAGTTTGATAAACCTTTCAGAAATTCGGTTAAGATGAGGCGGGGTTATGCTTTGGTTCTTATTACACAGTAAGTATTTTGAACCAATCACGGCAGTTCTCTGGCCGAACGTTCTACAAAAACGACAACTATTGCCATTGAGACCGCTTGATATGGCCACACACACACACACACACACACACACACACACACACACACACACACACACACACACACACACACACACACACACACACACACACACACACACACACACACACACACACACACACACACACACACACACACACACACACACACACACACACACACACACACACACACACACACACACACACACACACACACACACACACACACAGTCTTGTCAAACTGTTTTTTGTTAACAGAGAGTTATAATATTTATGAACTTTTATTTTCGATCAGATTTTTGTAAACGCTTAATATGACAGCCAACTTTGATATCATATATTGATTTATTATTATTTTAGAGCAGGTTTACCGAGGCTATAAAGGCAAAGAGGTACATCATATCTGAACATTATTTTAAAATGAAAGCATTGAGAAGTGTGTGAGTGACCTGAGGCAGAATCCATCCAAACTCATGGTTGGTTATCCCCATCATGACTGGGACCTTCAGCACTTCTTTCTTCTTCAGGAGCTCCTCTGCTGTGTCCGTCAGAAACTCTCCATCCACCACGGCTCCCAGGGAAATCCTCATCTGAACACAGGGCCACACTAACTGTTATTCATCAACATCAGCGCAATACTGGCCAAGCGGATGAGGGGGTACCACACTCTCAATGGCTGTTTAGCAGCAGTCTGCCATCTTGTGGCAAAAATTAGGCTTGACACATGACATTCTGATGGAGCATTTTTTTACGCTGAAACTAGACAAACTTCTATCCTATTTCTATACGTGTTGCCCAACTTGCCCCTCTCTGTAGTTCTAGGGTATGCAAAAAAAATAGTACTGCATAACAGTAACAGCATGTTTATTTATAAATAAGGCTGATTGCTTTTGATATGATGTCAGGAATCAAGTCATTCTCAACTTGCTACTTTTATTTATTTATTTACTTTGGTGTAGGTTAATCCTAGTTTTCTCATCACACGTGTTCTGCTTTACTTTGGTCTCTTCCCTTAATTTGAATAATTTGAAAGTTAAAAAGGATAAAAAAAAGTTGCAGGTAAGAATAAAACACACACGTTAAGCTAAATACCCCTGTAACATCTACAGTATGTTGTATATCTTCAAAAGACCTTTTACCTTTTTGGTTGCTTCAACCAACTCCTCTTGGTTTTTTCCCTTCATACATTGGACCAGTTCCTCTGTGCTACTGCGGTCACATCCAGCATGGCTGGCAGCAATCTAGTAATAAGGAAGAGATGAGTGAAACACAAGTACAAAGTAAATCTATATTAAAAATGTAAATCTATTATTTTACTCTGGTGTACATACATTGTTAAATGCTATAAGATTAATACAGGTCCTTCTCATATAATTAGCATATTGTGATAAAGTTGATTATTTTCCATAATGTAATGATAATTGAACTTTCATATATTTTAGATTCAATGCACACCAACTGAAATATTTCAGGTCTTTTGTTGTTTTAATACTGATGATTTTGGCATACAGGTCATGAAAACCCCAAATTCCCATCTCAAAAAATTAGCATATTTCATCCGACCAATAAAAGAAAAGTGTTTTTAATACAAAAAAGTCAACCTTCAAATAATTATGTTCAGTTATGCACTCAATACTTGGTCGGGAATCCTTTCGCAGAAATGACTGCTTCAATGCGGCGTGGCATGGAGGCAATCAGCCTGTGGCACTGCTGAGGTGTTATGGAGGCCCAGGATGCTTCGATAGCGGCCTTAAGCTCATCCACAGTGTTGGGTCTGGTGTCTCTCAACTTCCTCTTCACAATATCCCACAGATTCTCTATGGGGTTCAGGTCAGGAGAGTTGGCAGGCCAATTGAGCACAGTAATACCATGGTCAGTAAACCATTTACCAGTGGTTTTGGCACTGTGAGCAGGTGCCAGGTCTTGTTGAAAAATTAAATCTTCATCTCCATAAAGCTTTTCAGCAGATGGAAGCATGAAGTGCTCCAAAATCTCCTGATAGCTAGCTGCATTGACCCTGCCTTTGATAAAACACAGTGGACCAACACCAGCAGCTGACATGGCACCCCAGACCATCACTGACTGTGGGTACTTGACACTGGACTTCAGGCATTTTGGCATTTCCTTCTCCCCAGTCTTCCTCCAGACTCCGAATGACATGCAAAATTTGCTTTCATCCGAAAAAAGTACTTTGGACCACTGCTGCTTCTCTGTAGCCCAGGTCAGGCGCTTCTGCCGCTGTTTCTGGTTCAAAAGTGGCTTGACCTGGGGAATGCAGCACCTGAAGCCCATTTCCTGCACACGCCTGTCCACGGTGGCTCTGGATGTTTCTACTCCAGACTCAGTCCACTGCTTCCGCAGGTCCCCCAAGGTCTGGAATCGGCCCTTCTCCACAATCCTCCTCAGGGTCCGGTCACCTCTTCTGGTTGTGCAGCGTTTTCTGCCACACTTTTTCCTTCCCACAGACTTCCCACTGAGGTGCCTTGATACAGCACTCTGGGAACAGCCTATTCGCTCAGAAATTTCTTTCTGTGTCTTACCCTCTTGCTTGAGGGTGTCAATGATGGCCTTCTGGACAGCAGTCAGGTCGGCAGTCTTACCCATGATTGCGGTTTTGAGTAATGAACCAGGCTGGGAGTTTTTAAAAGCCTCAGGAATCTTTTGCAGGTGTTTAGAGTTAATTAGTTGATTCAGATGATTAGGTTAAGAGCTCCTTTAGAGTACCTTTTCATGATATGCTAATTTTTTGAGATAGGAATTTGGGGTTTTCATGAGCTGTATGCCAAAATCATCAGTATTAAAACAACAAAAGACCTGAAATATTTCAATTGGTGTGCAATGAATCTAAAATATATGAAAGTTCAATTATTATCATTACATTATGGAAAATAATCAACTTCATCACAATATGTTAATTATATGAGAAGGACCTGTATATTGCTTTCAAGACTCCACTTAATTTTCATTATGTCCAGTGTTAAAAATAGTGCTGCAAACAAACAAGACTGAAAATCAAGGTCAAAATGTCAAAGTATCATTCCTAAAAAAGTATTAAGCATATTGATCTAGGCTATTAGCTATCCATTAGCTTGCTTAGGCTACTATTGCTGGAAATGCAACAGTAAGCAACATAGCTGTAAGAAATGTAGAAATGTAAAATGTAAAAAGAGTGTTGGCCTGAGTTGGTGGACCACAAAAGAGCTTTAAGAAGAATTAATCTATGAAGTGGATTCAAAAACCGACCCTGATGGTATTCTTCTGTCGCTCTGTGTCTGGGTTTGTAAATAGGCAACTTGTTAACTAACCATCTTTATGCATTGAAAATAAATCAATTTTGTTTTTTGGCCTTAATTCCAAAAGCAAATTCCTGTTAATCTACTCATCTTGCAGTACCTTGGTAAGGCCCAAAGGTTGTCTTGTAGTGTAGCTGCCAATGGTTGATACGCCACTTTGAAAAATCGCCCTCTGGAACAGTCCTTTTGCTTGTGGAGACAGAGTCTGTTTATTGGGGAAAATGTGTATACAATCACTTCACAAATGGACATGATAAAAAAAAGGAGGATCATAGGGCAAGTGTGGAAGTCCAACTAGCCGAACAATGATTTCAAAAAGGGACATTTAGGCACGGTTGCCCCCACTGCATCTCCCTCTGTGCACACCACTGCATGGATTCGTTTTATATAGAACATTTTTACCAGTATGGATGCACTGATGCCTCCTGCCGATTCTCCTGCGACTGTGACTGTTTGTGGATCTCCGCCGAAGGCCTCAATATTTGCCTGGACCCATCTCAGGGCTGCCAGCTGATCCAAGAAACCCCAGTTACCCCGGGCGTGTTCGTCACCAGTGCTTTGGGAACAGGAAAAGTCAGGATGTGTTGCTTTAATCACATACTTTCAAACTTTTCTCATAGTTTATTACTCCTTTTTTTGAAAGCAGTGACAGAAGTGTGTCAAACAACACTATTCCTTACCTCAGGAATCCCAGAATGCCGAGGCGATACTGTATAACAACCATCACTATGTTTTCATAGGCGGCTAACGGGGCGCCGTCATACTGAGAGGCTGCACCGTTTGACAGACCTCCTCCATGGATCCACACCATCACCTGGGAACACAAACACAACACAGGCATCATTGCCATGCATTACACTAAATACATGTTTACAAGACTGTTCTTTTTAGAGTCACTTAAAAGGTGTGTCCATTAAATACTGTAAACAGTGTGTATGCATTGATCATCATTCATACATTTTCACTGATTTTGAACAAGCGTTCTCCAGAATCAGCATTTCCTCCTATAAAGCATTCTGACCATATAACATAAACACTTGACATTACTATCCACAGCAGTGCAGCAACGTCAGAAGTTAGTGGCTCCCTTCACAAAGTGAGTCTTTAATGCAGGGCGGCTGTTGCATCGACACTGTACATTTTGTCAACATTTTCGATTCTGTCATTTGTCCACGCTTTTACATGAATACACACAAGCTGTCTCTTTAACCCACCGGTAGTCTGTCACCTTTTGTCGCATTGGCTGGAGTGTAAACGTTCAGATACAGACAGTCCTCTGAAATCTGTGGTGGGGCGTATTGCATGGACGTGCTCCTAGAGACATTTACAACTATTTCTGGATCCTGGATACACCTGGGGAGATGGAAAGAAAGAAAAGTGTGTGTGTGTCATCTAGACAAAGGTGTAAAGAGTAGCTGAAAACTACATTGTGGATTTTTTTATTAATTTTTTTTTATTAATATTATTAAAAGGGAAACCAGCAGATTCTCAAATAGGGATATTGGAACCATGACATTTTGCATTCACTAGAAAGGACTTTTTTTTAAATGTTTCATATGTGCTTTTAGGCCTACACTGTTGGGTTGTACAGTATATAATATTTTATATATTTTTTTATTTTAACTCTTCATATGTTTCGTGTGCTAAAATCTTAATGTGTAAAGTAACTAGTAACTTAAACTATCAAAGAAATGTAGGGGAGCAAAAAGTTTAAACGATTCCACTGAATTGAAGTGGATTATAAAGTAGCATGAAAATAAAATAGTCAAGTTAAGTACAGTACAAGTGCCTCAAACCTGTACTCAAGTAAAGTAGCTACTTGAGTAAATGTAGTTTGTTACATTACACCTCTGCAATTACAGAGCAAATCTTGTAATGTTTTGTTCCCCCTTTTGGTGTCTACCATGCACTCTTACATGGGGGGCTGCTGTGTGCCATCTCTCTCCCCCTCCCAGGGCTCTGCGTCTAGGGGAGCAGCAAAGCGGAGTGATCCCACTGGGGGCCGGGCAAAGGGGATTCCCAGGAACTGCTTGGCCCTCCTCTCGGTGCCTTTCAGCGTCACTTGTTCCCCTCGGATTTTGCCATTTTTCACGGACACAACAAGGTCAGCGCTCCCTGCTGTTGATACAACAAGTGTGGTTTTTGTATGTTAAAAGTACCAGTAGTTTGGCAAGGTTACAATTGAGACTGAAATTGGCACAACCATTACTACTGAAACCTGGGGACAGGCTTGTGAAGAAGCACCTTTAGTGACCAGGGGCCGTATTCACAAAACATTTTATCTTAGCGCTAAGAGTACTCCTAAGGAGCACTAAAAGTTCTTAGTAAGGAGTAATTTCTTAAAACCTATTCACAAAGCTGATAAGACCAACTTTTACTAAGGAATGGGAGGGACTCCTTAGCTAAGACTAGAGGGCGGTGTTGACCCTGTTGCTATGGATGATGTCATGTTCATACCTTCTATGCCCACAGTGATTGGCTGAGAGGGAATGAGAGCTAAGAGTGAATTTATGATGGAAACACTGTGGGAGATATCCATATCGTGTCGCTGTATTAAAGTAAAGAGTTTTTATATACAATTAATGACAAGTGACACTGATTTAACATGAAACCAAGATACTGCAGGGTTTCCCACACATTTGTTCACAATTAACCTACAATAGCGCCACATAGGTCTATTCATTTTAAATTTTACAATGATTTGAATCGGAAAAATATCCTCATTGAACAGCTGCACGCCATGCACTCTCACTGTATTTCTCTCAATGGCGGACTATGCAGCAATAGTCAGACAGCAACAAACCAGGAAATTCACAATTTAGAAACAACAGCCGGCGAAATCGTACAGAACATGCGGAAGGAAAAAGGCGAGACGCGCAACTATACAGTAGCGGATCTGTGGAACGGAGGAGATGCTGCGAAGCGCCACATATAGGCCTACTCTAGTAGGAAATTAAACCCAAACGTGACACCAACAGTAACTTTCAGTGCATCATAAACCCAAAGCAACTGGAGGAAAATTAACTTAATATTTTTTTATAACAATATAATAAATATAAATATGTCTATACTTTCTAAATATAGCTTTACTAAGATCATTAAACCCTTACAGCTATTAAAGGTACCTTTTATAAAGCTCACTAGCATTAAATCTCTCCAAAACACCATCAAATGGTTGTCTGTGATTTACTCTTAGTGACTTAGGAGTCCTCTCGAGGACTCCTAGCTTTTCATAGATTTAGGAGCTAGTTTTAGCGCTAAAATGCTTTGTGAATTACACTTATCTTAAAAAGTTAGGAGTCCTAAAATTAGGAGTGAAACGCCCCTTATTTTTGAGAGTTACTCCTAAATCAGCACGTTAGGACCTACTCTTAGCCTTAAAATGTTTTGTGAATACGGCCCCAGTTCTAGTATCTGGAGAGAGTTCAGGTGGAAAATTAGATATTTAGGAACTCCACAAGTGACATTTGAATGGAACCAAACAGGCTCATATAATCCCTTGAGAAAATGTGGACAGCACATTGGCAATCACACTCATATTCTGTGGTCGTGTCCAAAATTAAGTGACTACTGGATGGATGTATTAGATGCTCTCAAAGGTTTTTCAATATTGGATACCAAACCCAAAGACCCCACAGTAACAATAATAAGTAATATTTAAACAACTACAAAAAACAAAACTGTCTTCAAAACTTTGGCTTTGGAAAAATCCTTTGTCGTCCAGTTCTTACAAGTTCTTTTATCGTCCAGGTCCTACAAAGCTGTTGTTGGTACAGTAGCTCATGAAAAGTTGACCACTGGAACAATGAGGATTTGCCTTCATCATATGTCATTTTGGTTTAATTGTTCATAGCCATCTTTGCGCTGTTAAGACACTATAAAAAGTGTGCAAATGTCCTTTATATACCATGCCATACACAGGAACTGTTGCATCAAAAACTCCTTCAAAATGGATTGTTTTCCTACCTGGTGCTGCCCCTGCTATGGCTGTCAGAGCAGGCAGGAGAGAAACAAAGAGCAGCGCTGTTCTCATCCTGACCGGGATCCTGGAGAAAAGACACAGAGATTTACAGTGTACTTTCAGAGAAATAACCCTCTGCCCTTTGTGCTGGCCCTCTAGCACCACCCCTCACACACACACACACACACACACAAACACACACACACGCTTACAAATCACCCCTTTTTCCGTGTCACATGTTGCACCGTCACACAAACACCACCCGATGCTCAATAAATAAAATAAAAACACACTTTGTTGCGAATGACAAAGTGTGTTGACGCACTTTCAACCTCAAACTCCTACACATAACAAACAAGCTCAGTATGTCACAACCACAGCTCAGCATAAGTAGCATAATCACCATTGACTTAGGTCAGTTGTATGGATAAAGTCTCATCTCCTTATAGTACAGGCATTTTGTGAGAAAATATGGGTGGACCTCTCAAAAATTGCAACAGAAGCCATTTCAACTGTTTTTGACTCATGCATATGTAATTAATAACATACTAAAAGTCTTAAGGAATCCAAGTGGTGGAAAGTTATTTTCTAAGGGGTTTCTTAACCACACCTTTATGTCAATTTTCGGCTTCCTAAATGTTTTATGGTAGAGGGGATATGTGCAAAATTGTTAACCCCTTCAGAAAAGCTTGAAACTTGGTACACTTATACAGTTTGGGGCTCTGAACATTTTCAGATATTAAGCCATTGCAAAATTGAATCATGGTTGTCATGGAGACCATTTTACTTTCCGCCATAGCCTAATTATGCATTTTTCATCACAACTCCTGAACCAAACATAATACCACATAACTAGTGATGTCTTCATGGTCAGGGATTACTATGATACCACATACAACATCAGAGACAGTTAAGGTCAATAGTTAAGGGTGAATCCAATGTTAATTTTTTTTATACATACATTCTTTTCTGATATCCACACAAATCGTTCATTACTGTCCAAATCAACCGACAACTTTGTTTAACAAGAGATATGGTGCAATCAGGGCCGCTGCTATGCTTTTGGGTGCCCTAAGCAGAAATTGTCAGTGATGATTTTTTTGCCCTTGCAAGATCTCTGCGACTGCTTTTTGGCACATTTGCCAGCATTTACTAACAGAAAGAACAGCTTAACTTGTGAAAAAACTGCCTTTGCAAAGGAATTGAGTGATAGGATCATAGACTGATTATGAGATAATGGGCCCCTGGGCTTACACTCTTAAAGGGCCCCCCACTTGTCCCTATCCAGTCAGGTACACTGAATTTTCTACACGGATACATACAATTAATGGCAAAAACATATTAAGGAAGTCAGTGTTTCCCACAGGATTTTGGGGTATTGTTGGAGGGACCCTGTACCTTGTTGGGGGGTGGGTGGATTTTTTTTACCTTTTTAAAGTAAAATGCATCAACCTGGTGCACTTTGTGAGGATGCGGACTTCTGAGATGCAGAAGGAACATTATTTTTCAGATTTTTCTTAAACAGGTAGCACTCTTTACTCTGCAACTGTAAAAACAGTAGATTGGTCTGCAGACCCATGTTCTATGATGGAGAGGCCCATTTCAACAGATAAAGGGTGGATATGAACAATTTAGAATTCACACATATAAAGTTTATTTGTGTATGTGTGAGGGGGCCTTCAACCCCCTTAGACAGAGTTGCTGTTGTTTTTAACTTGCTTTTGTATTTCTCCCCTACTAGTTGAGGGGCCCATGATGATTTCTATCTTGTTACATTTTAATGAGTATTTATATTTAGGCTATTCCTTTTTGGACCCTGTTATTGACATCAGTGACTGAGCTCTTTGACTATGCAACATGAAAAGTTACTATCAGTATCTCTGGCTAAGGGCCCCCCTGAGCCCTTGGGCCCCTGGGCCTGTGCCCGGTGTGCCTGTGCAGTAATCCACCCCTGGATAGGTTACACAATTAAGAAAAAACAACGATGGGCCTGTTCATAACTAATTTATATATTTTTTGTAATGTAATGATTATCATGAACTTTAAAAAAATATATATATATTTTGGGGGGCCCCCGGACCATCTCTTTTTCCTTTTTAATAAAAAAAAAATAAAATAAAAAAAATATATATAATTTTTTTTTTGGGGTGCCCCCCCAGGAACTTGGTGCCCTACGCAGTCTGCGTACTCTGCGTATAGGGAGCGGCGGCCCTGGGTGCAATGCATGTGAAAATAAATGATTAACTATGAAGTCATAATATTAATTTGATTTAATTTTCTTGCCATAAATGTATTAAACGTTTTCAAGATAACAATGTCAAGTTATTTTTGGGTAATTTTTGCCTTTATTAGTTAGAGAGAGAGATCAGGGGCCGTATTCACAAAACATTTTAAGGCTAAGAGTAGGTCCTAACGTGCTGATTTAGGAGTAACTCTCAAAAATATAGTAAAGCTATATTTAGAAAGTATAGACACATTTATATTTATTATATTTCTATAAAAAAATATTTATTAAGTTCCTTTTCCTCCAGTTGCTTTGGGTTTACGATGCACTGAAAGTTACTGTTGGTGTCACGTTTGGGTTTAATTTCCTACTAGAGTAGGCCTATATGTGGCACTTCCCAGCATCTCCTCCATTCCACAGGTCTGTTACTGTATAGTTGCGCGTCTCGCCTTTTTCCTTCCTCATGCACTTTACGATTTTGCCGGCTGTTGTTTCTAAATTGTGAATTTCCTGGTTTGTCGCTGTCTGACTATTGCTGCATAGTCCACCATTGAGAGAAATACAGTGAGAGTGCATGGCGTGCAGCTGTTCAATGAGGATATTTTTTCCCATTCAAATCATTGTAAAATTTTAAATGAATAGACCTACGTGGCGCTATTGTAGGTTAATTGTGAACAAATGTGTGGGAAACCCTGCAGTATCTTGGTTTCATGTTAAATCAGTGTCACTTGTCATTAATTGTATATAAAAACTCTTTACTTTAATACAGCGACACGATATGGATATCTCCCACAGTGTTTCCATCATAAATTCACTCTTAGCTCTCATTCCCTCTCAGCCAATCACTGTGGGCATAGAAGGTATGAACATGACATCATCCATAGCAACAGGGTCAACACCGCCCTCTAGTCTTAGCTAAGGAGTCCCTCCCATTCCTTAGTAAAAGTTGGTCTTATCAGCTTTGTGAATAGGTTTTAAGAAATTACTCCTTACTAAGAACTTTTAGTGCTCCTTAGGAGTACTCTTAGTGCTAAGATAAAATGTTTTGTGAATACGGCCCCTGAACCATATGACCCGACAGCAGACCTGGAACTCATATGGAAAACTGCCATCCTGTTTGTCTCACAAAGGCCAGCATGGTCTAGTATGATGCAATTTGCACAGCATGGCAATCACCCGGGGAAAACATCCTTTGTGTTTACCCCATTGGTTGATATGAGACGTAGTGACCCTACATGCATCTACTCCGCATGTAAGTTCCTATGTGAACATGCCCACTGCCACAATTCCACCCCAATCATCACATTTTATCAATCACTGGTGGAAGGCCTTTCTTATGAAAGCAGCTGAGCCAGAGGTTAGTGACTTGGGGGCTTCCACACTGATATTAGTTGTTGGGGTCCATTGGGCATGTTATGGTTGATGCTGGCAAGAGGAAGTGATAATGGTTTTCTATGCAGCCGTTGTGCACATTATGACAGGGAAGATGCTAGGATTGGATTTGCATTGAAAGAGTCCCTAATTGCCTGACTCTGCCTGATGCACTTGTTGTAACTCCCCATTAGCTGCAAGGAGATCCAAAATACTATGATGAAGAGATGTCATCAGCAGATGATACCTGCTGGAGATCGTATATAAAACTCTGGTGTCAATTAAGTTGCTGCAATATATGCAAAGCTGATAGACGATGTCTGCAGAGAAGGCTTGCCATTCTGATATGATTCTCAGAATAAGATGACTTCTCAAATGCAAAACTGAATCCTTAAAATCCATTGGTAGACATATTTTGCAAGATTCTGAGAATTGGGAACTTCACCTTGAAACAATATCAGAAATGCTTCCTTTCATGGCAGTATCAGGGCATAATCTCTACACAAAATCAGCTCACATCTACAGTATGTGCAGACAGGGCCGCCCATAAGGGGTAGAAAGTGTGAAAGCTTTCTAGGGCCCAGCCACTTGGGGGGCTCATGGTCTTTGGAAGCCAAGAACCTACCTAGATAACCTTTATTTTTAGATATTTATGTCAATATCTATTCAAAGTTGGGTGTTTACACAGAGCTGCGGCTCCACTTAAAGGCCTACTTCACCGGTTTGAATATGAAGGTGTATTGAATTCTGAGATCCTATGTAGTATAAATGTGCAAAAAAAATTAAAATCGGTTCATCCTAGCCTGAGAAAAGGCAGAAAGAGTGTTTTTTTTAACCCTATATTTCTCTTTCTCGTGACATCACAGAAAGAGAAATATAGGGTTAAAAAAAACGTACTTTGTAAATATTACTGTGATGTCACAGTAAAAGACATCACAGTAATATTTACAAAGTAAGTGTGGTAGCCGAATCCCCCGTTGCGACTAAGACAAAGGGTGAGGCCAGGACAATCATCATTGTGGTTCAAAGAGGTTTATTTCAGGAGATTTCCATCAGACATCAGACATAGGATTTCATGGTAGCAGTAGCAGCAGGCTGAGGCCGCAATGGCACTGAAGTTGCTAGTTACAGGACCCGTTTATATCTGTGTGTGTGGGGTATCATGTGTCTTAATATCTGCAAATAGTTTCATTGCTTGTGCAACACCGAGTCAAACACACGTCCATCTAGGGATCTGACGTTAACCTTTAGAGTCTATCTGCTCAGCACTCTTGATGAATACCATTCAAATCTACCACATTCCTCCATTTAGAAGTAAATACTTCTACCAAAATCAGATGTAACCAAACATATTTGAATGGCCTAACAGAAACCTCCAAGAAAACACAAAAACACTCTTTATGAGTAATGTAGAAGACAATGCATAGGTGTAACACATTACTGCAGCAAACTACATATGAATGGGACCAACAATGCAACTGCTTAAACACTGAACGAAGATAAAATGAGAATAGGGTGCGAGAGCCCTCTGCAGCCGAATCTCAAGAGTCTCAAGTTCAGATATTTTTAGGCGTGATCAGCTTGCATGGGAAATGTAGTCCATCCAACTTTGGCACAGAGGATGGCTCCTCCATTTAATAATTGGCAGACTCCGCCAGACGTGGAATTTTGCTGGCCAGCGGCCCAGGAAAGTCCAAGCTGGTATGCGGTTGGTATGCGTTTGGCCATCTCCTCTATCAGCCATGACCACGGAATGCACTTGCGACAGCGCGGGGGCAGTAACCCGAGCAGTCAGCTTTCTTGATGACAGACATTGGTCTCCAATCTTTTTCCTCATTTTCTTAGCGTACAGAAAGCACAGAGCGACGTAACAAGCTCGAATCCAGTCCAGCCTTTTTCCCAAAGTCTTAGTCAATAAAACTTGCACACGGTTTTTTCATATAACAGTGGAACTACTGGATACCTGGCCATAACGGAGCCTCTGTGTCGTCCCCCAGACCGGACGCTCACGCCGTGACCTTGAACTTGGCACAGAGCACTCTCAGCCGTTTACACATTATTTCCCGTAGCAGTTCTCAGTTATTTTTAGATACTGGAACAGACATGAACCTTTCAACTTGGACGTTCATCTGGGATTCCCACTTTGTTCTGCATTTCTCTTTTCATCAGATGATTTCCGTCCAAGTACAGGTAGATTCATCGTGTTCCTGTTATATCCTGTTCGTGACGCCAAATGTGGTAGCCGAATCCCCCGTTGCGACTAAGACAAAGGGTGAGGCCAGGACAATCATCATTGTGGTTCAAAGAGGTTTATTTCAGGAGATTTCCATCAGACATCAGACATAGGATTTCATGGTAGCAGTAGCAGCAGGCTGAGGCCGCAATGGCACTGAAGTTGCTAGTTACAGGACCCGTTTATATCTGTGTGTGTGGGGTATCATGTGTCTTAATATCTGCAAATAGACATATCGTTTCATTGCTTGTGCAACACCGAGTCAAACACACGTCCATCTAGGGATCTGACGTTAACCTTTAGAGTCTATCTGCTCAGCACTCTTGATGAATACCATTCAAATCTACCACATAAGTTTTTTTTTAACCCTATATTTCTCTTTCTGTGATGTCATGAGAAAGAGAAATATAGGGTTAAAAAAAACACTCTTTCTGCCTTTTCTCAGGCTAGGATGAACCGATTTCAATTTTTTTCGCACATTTATACTACATAGGATCTCAGAATTCAATACACCTTCATATTCAAACCGGTGAAGTAGGCCTTTAAGGCCAAAAGTTTTTTCACAATTTGCACGTTTTCTATGCTACTAGTTTCTGGTATAAGATACATTTACACTAATTGACTGCACCAAATATTGCACTCTTTTGTATTTCTGCACATGACGATAAATCATTTGAAATATTTTGGTGGTATTGTTGAAATAAATAACGCTTAAAAATTAACATCGACAACAAATTCTTCACACAAAAAAGAAAAAAAAGGCGGTTCTCTACATGAATAACCAAACCAACCTACCCTTCAAAATTATAAAGTTGGCCTATATTTGGTTGCAACATTTAGGCTTAGTTCATTCTGCTCTCATCACTGCAAAATTACTGAAAACATTACTGAAATCATTACAAAAAATGTCTTAATCTTTGAACACAAATCTGTTCCTTCAGTTATTTCCAACTTCTTTGTGCCTTGTATCTTTCTTTGCATTAAGAACTTTTTAAGGTCTATTTTCATTTTTTATTTTTAGAAACAATACAGAAAGCAGGACCTTGGTGGTTACGGCAATAATTAAAACGGGATGATGCTGCTCGTCAGCTTCATTGTGACCCGGCTGGTTGGTCAATTGGCCAGGTTTCTGAAAAACTGGTCAGGGGCCGGTTTCCCAAAGCCTTCGTAGAGCCTTCTTAACGCTACGTCATTCGTAACCCCTACGTAGAGTTCCTACTTAACATTTCGCCTGTTTCCCGAAACGTTCTTTGCTACGAATCTCTTTCGTACGTCCTACGTTGGTAAGGTTGGTCTGGAGCGCCCGCAGAGCCTTCTTAGCTCTACCGTAGGGATGTTTCAGCTCTCATTTGTGTCATTTAACTAATAAATCTGACTGTATTTCATATCAAACGGACACAGCGATGACTGTATTAAATAACAAACTGTTAAAAACGATAACTGTATATAGCGTACATATCACATTTAAAGTAAGCTAAATATGTTAGCAGAATACCATTCACTCTGATTCACAAAGTGTTCAAACTATAAGTAGCCTACATAGTCATCTAACTGACTTGACAATCAGCATTAACTGATTGGATGCGATGTCCGTCAATATGAAAATAGGCTACTTTATACGTGATACACTACAGCCTACAGTCGGATCGTTTTTATCAGTTTGATATTTAATACAGTCATCGCTGTGTCCCTTTGATATGAAATACAGTCAGATTTATAAGTTTAATGACAAGTGAAGTCCCTGCGATCGCTGTGGCATCGCCAGAGATAGGCTTGGCTACTACAGACCCCCACATTTCCTTCCGTAAGCACCATGCGTAAAACGGACACGAGTGACATCCCTGTTGCGCATGGAACTGCCACAAGTCATTCATGAAGAAAATAATTGCTGGAAACAATCTTAATCTCCTCCGCTGTTTCTATATTTTTCTATAGCCTAGGCTACCTTTTTTAAATCAGTAGGCCTATAGGCTATGGTAATACGTTCGACCAAGGTTAACACTAGAACCATCGCATTGTGTTCCACACACTGCGGAGCTGTCAGCTGAGCCGGCTCAGCTGACAGCTCCGCAGTGTGCGTCGGATTCTCCGCCTCAAAACATGTAAACGTGTGAAAAAATTAATGAATAATCAATTAAAGCTTACCTTAAAATAAGTGTGCCATGTTACTGTTTATTGTATTTAGGATTTTAGCTCATTTGGACGCTGTTTGGGCCGTCTGTTTTTATTGATATAGGCCATTGGCGATATTCTACTTTCAGTTTCCTTACTGACCCACCACGAAACGTGATTATTGTTCTTAAAGATACTTAGATTATAAAGCAAGAGGTGTTAAATAAATGTTTCGGCTTAGAAGGATTTCTAGTAATCTTTTATTCGCAAAGACTTGTCATGCAGCTTCGCATGAAATAAGCAGGAAATGGAAAATCGAACTCTGAGCCATCGATTTCAGCACTGGACAGCGCCGTGTACGAGCCACGTAGGAACTGTTTCTTAAGAAGACTCCTAAGAGACCGTTCGGGAACCACGACTACAGAGGTAAACAACTTTGGTAAGTCATAACGTAGGAGTCTCCGTAGCGCGCTAAGAGATGACGTTATCGGGAAACCGGCCCCAGACCTGGCTGGCCGTGTCAACCTGAAGATTTATGTCAAAGCCTTTTGTTTGTAGACTCAGGACAATGACAGAGTAACTAGCCTGTCCTGTTTATAAGAATGTAGAAGAACTACAAAAGGTACCCAACCTGTTTTTTCATGGGGTCCAAATACTTTTCACAACCACACCCAGACACAAGTAGCTTTTCTACTGCTTTTTAAATGGCCTTAAGCGGAGCCGCGGCTCTGTGTAAACACCCAACTTTGAATAGATATTGACATAAATATCTAAAAATAAAGGTTATCTAGGTAGGTTCTTGGCTTCCAAAGACCATGGGCCCCCCAAGTGGCTGGGCCCTAGAAAGCTTTCACACTTGTATACCCCTTATGGGCGGCCCTGTCTGCACATACTGTAGATGTGAGCTGATTTTGTGTAGAGATTATGCCCTGATTGTTACAGTGAGGCAGACAGGCAGGCAGGAAAGCAGGACCCAAATGCAAGACAGTAAAACTTGAAGACTATTTATTATCCAAAAATATAACAAAAAAGGCCAACAGGCAAACATCCAAGAGAACAGGAGAACAGGAAAACATAGAACATGCACAGGACAGACTCACCAACAGGATACAATGCTCGGACAGGGAACAAAGAAACACTGGGGGTTATATACACACTAGACAGGGTAGACAACGAGAGACAGGTGAAACACATTAGGGGCGGGAACAGCAATCAACAAGAGGGAAGCTAGACAGGACATGGGGAGGAAACAAGACAGACATACCAAAATAAAACAGGAAACCACAAAAACCAAGACAGGACAAGACGGACCATGACACTGATACCGTCATGAAAGGAAGCATTTCTGATATTGTTTCCCAATTCTCAGAAACTTGCAAAATATGTCTACCAATGGATTTTAAGGATTCAGTTTTGCATTTGAGAAGTCATCTTATTCTGAGAATCACATCAGAATGGCAAGCCTTCTCTGCAGACATCATCTATCAGCTTTGCATATATTGCAGCAACTTAATTGACACCAGACTTTTATAAACGATCTCCAGCAGGTATCATCATGACATCTCTTCATCATAGTATTTTGGATCTCCTTGCAGCTAATGGGGAGTTACAACAAGTGCATCAGGCAGAATCAGGCAATTAGGGACTCTTTCAATGCAAATCCAATCCTAGCATCTTCCCTGTCATAATGTGCACAACGGCTGCATAGAAAATCATTATCACTTCCTCTTGCCTTTGTGAGACAAACAGGATGGCAGTTTTCCATATGAGTTCCAGGTCTGCTGTCGGGTCATATGGTTCTGATCTCTCTCTCTCTAACTAATAAAGGCAAAAATTACCCAAAAATAACTTGACATTGTTATCTTAAACGTTTCATAAATGTATGGCAAGAAAATTAAATCAAATGAATATTATGACTTCATAGTTAATCATTTATTTGCACATGCATTGCACCATATCTCATTAGGGGCGGGAACAGCAATCAACAAGAGGGAAGCTAGACAGGACATGGGGAGGAAACAAGACAGACATACCAAAATAAAACAGGAAACCACAAAAACCAAGACAGGACAAGACGGACCATGACAGTACCCCCCCCTAAAAGGTCGACTTCCAGGCGACCACACTGGAAGAAAAAAAAAGTCAAACCCAACCAGGGTGGGTGGAGGGGAGCCAGGAGGAGGGAAACAAAAAAAACATGGCCTGGGGCAGAGCTCAGGGGTGACCGGCTGGACAGGGAACTGGAGTGGGGCAGATTGGAGGGGTTTCAGGCGGCCGACCTGGGGGGTAAGCAGGGACACGGCAGGGAGCTTCAGGCGGACGGCCTGGACGGTGAGGGCTCAGTCCCTCTGGAGGCCTGCAGCGACGAAGACGAGGAACCCCTTCTGGAGGACAGCAAGGGCGGAACCACTCAGGAGGCCGGTTGCGACGAAGATGAAGGCGAGGGAACCCTTCTGGAGACCGGCCTCGGCGACGAAGATGACGATGGAACCCTCCTGGAGGCCGGCGGCGAAGGCGATATCCCCCTTCTGGAGACCGGCGACGAGGTCGATATCCCCCTTCTGGAGGCCGCCGGCGAAGGCGATATCCCCCTTCTGGAGACCGGCGACGAGGTCGATATCCCCCTTCTGGAGGCCGCCGGCGAAGGCGATATCCCCCTTCTGGAGGCCGGCGAGGCAGAGGGCGGTCCCCCTCGAGCAGGAATAGGGGGCAGGACCCCTCAGGCAGGGATAGGAGGCTGGGCCCCTCAGGCGTTAACAGGGGGTTGGGCCCTCATGAAATATTTTCCTATTACAGTTTTTGCCTAATGCTTACACACTGATAGTGGTTGCTAGGCCCAAAGCATCACAACCTCTAACTTTGGTGACCATGCCCTAAACACAAGCACCAACCCCACAAACACAAAATATGCTTTGCACTGTGTTTGAAATTCTCCAAAACACTTCTTGCAAAACACTACACACAGTTTTTTACATAAGACACATTGTTCAAAAATGAAATCTCCTGCAATCATTGGGAAAACACATCTATGTAAAATACTAAACACATCCAAACTTGGAAAAGCACACAGACTCACACACGACATGTACAAAATAAAGCTAATTGAATACCAATCAGTGTGTGCCTTAGCATTACAAATAGACTTCAGGTGAGCTCAGCTTCTTTGTGAGACAGTAAGAGTCAGGGGAAGAGGACAAGAGAGAGCGGTAGGAGGACGAGGACAAAGAAGGCAACAGACGGAGACAGGGTCACTATAGTGGACCATGTTATAGATCATGGCCTATCAATGTAGGAGCCTGGGCAGAAAGTCCAGCCCAACTACACAATAGCTCCATAATTAGGTCATTTAGACTGGATATCAGGAATATTTTTCGCTGTTGGCTCTCAAAGGATGAAATTGCATGTGATGTCGATGAGGCGATGTGGCCAGACGCAAGCGTGAGGCGGTATCCAAAGGGTTCATAATCCACCCGCCCCATTCCTTACAACACTGTTTTTTTTATTTTCTCGTAATTGTTTCAGAGTTTACAGTATAGTAGTGATACACTGAATTGCTTCTTGAACTGCATCCTACCTATTGGTTTTTTTCTTTGCCAAAACCATGGCATCGCAAAATACACTTTTTTTTCCAGAAGCTTTTTTATTTTTATTTTCATATGTCTAGATGAGCTGTAGTGAATCAATCTTTCACAAAAAAAAAAATCAGTATGAGACTTCTAAAATCAAAAACCATCCCAAGTACTGAATACAGCTGTGTTTTGCATAAAGCACATCTGTGTGTTGTTGCTGTTTGGAAAGAGTAATTCAAAGGTGCGTGTGTGTATTGTTTTGATGCTAAAACCAGTTTTGAGATGGGATTGTTAGGTTTTGTTTCAAGAGTTTCATTTTGCCGTATAAGTTAGAAGTTTATCTCCATGTGCTTTGTCTCATTCGGCCTAACATTCTGGAGTCTAAGGAGATGAGACTTTATCTATACAACTGACCTCCTAACTGTCTCCTAACAGGCTCCAAGGCTGACCTAGAGTCTGAGAGACAGACACACAGGATAAGCATATATGGCCTATTACAGTTTTGTCGATTGCTTACACACATGTTGCAGACTTTGGCCCACTGTGTCAAAACTTAACACGCAGGCCGAATGAGACAAAGCACATGGAGATAAACTTCTAACTTATACGGCAAAATGAAACTCTTGAAACAAAACCTAACAATCCCATCTCAAAACTGGTTTTAGCATCAAAACAATACACACACGCACCTTTGAATTACTCTTTCCAAACAGCAACAACACACAGATGTGCTTTATGCAAAACACTGTATTCAGTACTTTGGATGGTTTTTGATTTTAGAAGTCTCATACTGATTTTTTTGGTGAAAGATTGATTCACTACAGCTCATCTAGACATATGAAAATAAAAATAAAAAAGCTTCTGGAAAAAAAAGTGTATTTTGCGATGCCATGGTTTTGGCAAAGAAAAAAACCAATAGGTAGGATGCAGTTCAAGAAGCAATTCAGTGTATCACTATACTGTAAACTCTGAAACAATTACGAGAAAAAAAAAAAAAAAACAGTGTTGTAAGGAATGGGGCGGGTGGATGAACCCTTTGGATACCGCCTCACGCTTGCGTCTGGCCACATCGCCTCATCGACATCACATGCAATTTCATCCTTTGAGAGCCAACAGCGAAAAATATTCCTGATATCTAGTCTAAATTACCTAATTATGGAGCTATTGTGTAGTTGGGCTGGACTTTCTGCCCAGGCTCCTACATTGATAGGCCATGATCTATAACATGGTCCACTATAGTGACCCTGTCTCCGTCTGTTGCCTTCTTTGTCCTCGTCCTCCTACCGCTCTCTCTTGTCCTCTTCCCCTGACTCTTACTGTCTCACAAAGAAGCTGAGCTCACCTGAAGTTTATTTGTAATGCTAAGGCACACACTGATTGGTATTCAATTAGCTTTATTTTGTACATTTCATGTGTGTGAGTCTGTGTGCTTTTCCAAGTTTGGATGTGTTTAGTATTTTACATAGATGTGTTTCCCCAATGATTGCAGGAGATTTCATTTTTGAACAATGTGTCTGGGCAGTAAAACTGGAGGTAAAAGGAGAACCGGACTGCAACTCTCGTGACTTGCACTTCAATTAATCTTTCCCATTAATATTACAACTAAAGACCCAAAATTCCCTTACACAGCTCAACGCCAGAGACCAGCGTTTTTCCCTAATATTTGCTTTGCTTTACACGTAAATATGTGTGGATGTTACTGTATTGTATGTTTCAAACTCTTGCTTGCATTGATGATTCATTCTTTCGTGTACAGGCTTTTTCCTGGCTCAGAATGGGTCTTTGGGGGGTCAGTACACAGACCGACTTTTTTGGGGCAACAGTAAAGGCAAAACAATTGTGTATTTTGGGGCGGGGACGTGCACATGTAGAGCCTTAAGACGGGTGTGGGCAGGGGCGTGCACAGGTAGAGCCTAGTGGTGCTTGAGCATCTGCCCTTTGCCCCGTGGACCAATCAAGTGCCATTGACATCTATAAATACTCGACGATTAAAAAAGTGTGATAATAATATCACGATTCATTTAATGAAAAAAATATATTAATTTTTTTAATGGCTCAATATAGGCCCCTAATCTTTCAAGGCCCCAAACAATGTTGTATTAAAAAAATCTTCTTGGGGGGAGGGGGCGGGGTACGGAAATCAGCAGTACGGCAGTGCGGCAGTATATTTTTGTTATTTATTAAATAACATTGTTCAGGGCTCCGAAGATCAGGGGCCTATATTGAGCCAGTAAAAAAAAACGAAGACGAAGACTGCTTTTGGTAATTCTGTGTCTCCAAATTATTCCATAAAATAGAACTAAATAGCTCACATAGGACACAATTGATTTAGCCTCAGTTTTCTTCTCAAAGTGCACAAGATTGATTGAACTTCCTGTGAGAAAAACTGTTATGTGTGTCTGGTTATTAGAAGTCATTAGACCAGGGGGTTGTGTCTATGTCAAATTAACCTTAAAATCATTTGGTCATCCATCAAAAGAAATATTGTGTTATTTGGCTCAGAGATTCCCAATTGCCTGCAGAAAAAGTAGCCTTTTGCCTTGTTGTTATGCTGCACAAAGTGCCCTTATTTTGCACTGAGCATCTGCCCCCCAACATGTTTGTGCACGCCACTGGGTGTGGGGTTATGTGAGGGGAGTTTCTGTCCAGCTCATCAAATATTATTGTCTGGGTGTGCAATAGCCAACGTTGCTCCAGTATGGCAGTGCAGAATTGATATTTTATGTTTAAGTGCTCTGGTCGGAAATTCTCGTAGAACTCTTCTACATTAAAGCTGGGGTGGAGGATTTGGGGAGAAAATGGCAGATGGGATAAAGATTTGAATCCAAATACCTCAACCGCTCCACTTTTTCTCTTTGGTCCCTCTGGTCCCTCCCTGACACGCTCTACACCAACAAAGTCGTGCCAAAGTGAATGGACAGTCCCAACAGCCAATAAGAACAGAGAATCGGAGCCTCGCTCTGATTGGTCAAAGTGTCAGCTCATGTTAACTTTGACCAATCAGAAATCGTATACCCCACCTTTAACTGGATATTACGGTGGTGCTGAGCATTCACCAAATAAAAAAAAGTTTCACAGCTGATGTAGCCGTTAGCACACTCAGGATCTCGTAATTACGAGAAAAGATCTCGTAATTACGAGGTAAGGATCTCATAATTAATAATAATAATAATAATATCACAAGATCCTGAGTGTGCTAACGGCTACATTAGCATTTGGTTAAATTATATGCAGTTTGTTCATTATGAGCCAACGGAGCCACCGTACTGTGTTGCCTCATCCAATCAGAAAGCCCGGTGGGCTAGTTCGCTTTTACCTCCTGTTTGACACTGTAACGGAGCGCAATTTTATTGAATGCTTTGATTAAATGCAGTCATTTAAACTCGGTGTGATCCTTGACTCATACAAACACATAAGAACGCTCTACAAGGAGGGCATGACAATGAGTATAGCCATGTCAACTTTGCGCAGATATGCAGTCACTGGGACTGTTCAGGAGAAAAGCCCAGTCGGACCTCAGCAGCTGATCACGGGCGTAAAGCCGAAAGTCTGTCCCTCAGTATAGGCTACCCGATGCGATCGCTGATTAATGAATGAACAGTCAAAACATATTGTAGCGTTTACAGCCCGACACCGCGGGGGGGCTAGCTAGCGGAATGACGAGGACACAGAGTAGCTGACGTTTAACCGGAGAACCGGGCTTTATTGTGCCTAGTGTACAGGCTAATCCCGGGGTTGGAGGAGTGCCCAAAACAACAAAGGGGTGATAGCTAACTGCGGTTTCTAGCGGCGTGGCTTGTTAGCTAACTGTGGGTTGTAGGAGTGTGTCTTCTTCTCTGCCTTATTTTCCAAACTGGCGCCTAGTTGGCTCAACTTCCCACTTCTCACGCTGTCCCCACCCCATAACCCAAACTGGCCTATCAGGCTGAACTAGGGCAACTCCTTCCCCCCACAACTCCCCATCAATTCCCCCCATAGTTCGGCTGGGTCGCTACAATATTTAAAATAATTGTATTGATTATGGGGCCAATTGTAGTCCGGAAACCAAGGCAATTGCCTATGTTTGCCTATGGCTAGGTTCACCTCGTCTGCACACAAAGGCCCAATCTAGATCCACCCCCTACACCCTATCCCTATCCACTATCCCTCCGTTTGCGCGTTCGCGGGGAGGGCCCGCCATATTGAGTGCCGTCCCAAACCACCGAGCCTCGAGTGTAAGTGGGTTATAAAGCCCTCGATCACGAGTCTGCATCGATGGAGGCTCAGCCCTACGTTTGACACAGGTGTCCGCCAATCAATGATGTCCGGAATGGAAGAGCCAACCTACAAATGAGAGTTCCATGGAGTTTGTTTCCCGAATTATAAATGAAACGTACTCCTACCTCAAACAGACATTTGATTGATTATTTTTATGCATAGCCCTAAATGACGGAACCGGAGGGTAGCCTACAATATCGGAACGAACATGTTGTTTTACACTTGTTGATTTGATTATGCACGCTAATTAACTGCCGCGATTCGGCGGTCGTAATGGCAGATTAACGTATCATTAATGATCGAGTGGCACTCCACAGCCGCGAGGGTGACTCCACAGCGAGTGACACTCGCTCACGGAGTGGGAGTGCCAAGGGAGTCATTTGGGATTGGGCCAAACACACACACACATAAGCTGTGTCTTGATTCAGGGGTTGCAGCCTTGGTAGGACGCAGTCTCGTGGTCTATGAAGGCTATAGCCTATGAAGGCCGATTTTAAGGCCAACGAGCCTTGTTAAACGGGACGGTCTCCGCAGGTCTCGGTTTACGAGCATTTCCGGTTTACGTAACAAGCCGTTACCTTGCGTGACGACTCGCCGCTCCTGTGCTGCCTAGCAACCCTGATTGCTGCCAACGGAGACAGCCTTGTCAACAGAGGAAAAAAGAAAAAGAAGTTGCCTACCAGACGAAAAGAAAAAAAAGTACAAGAAAAAAAGAAAGGAAGATAAAAGTTAAGAAGATGGAGCAACACGTTGCTGTTTTGTTATTTTTTATTTTATTTTATGCCACCTCTGAAAAAAACGCAATGAATCTTGGGATATGTTGGGCCACGAAGGATACATCTGATGCAGCCTTCAAAACCGTGAAACGAAGGCTGCATTTCTCGGCCGCATATGAGGAGCCTTGCAAGGAGCCTTGCAAACGGGACAGCCTTTGCGCGCCGCTATGACGCAATCGGTCTTCAAATGCAGCCTACGTAGGGTGCAACCCCTGAATCAAGACACAGCCACAGACATAATAAAGGATAGACGCCGCGTTGGGCGTTGAGCGCGAGAAATGCGGGCGCCATCTTGGACCGGTCAAAACTGATGAAAACAAATGTCCCCACTCGGTGATAGTAAACAAGATGCCAGAGTAAAATCCTTTTATTTCTCTTCGGAGTAAAATGCGATTGTAAGGATGGTTAACTTTATTTTATGCATTTGAGTATTATTGTTTGCTGTTGTTGTTTGATTTTCCCTTAATTTAATAATTTTGATTGCTGTGGTTTTGTATTGAATGTGTTTTTAAATGTACCGCGCTGCAAGTTACGCATTGATTTCCTGTCTGTGTCTGAGGAACCAACTCGAGACTAGACTGAACTTGGTATTCCCCCCCCTAGTATAGAACATTGGACCACCAAGAAGACGTTGCTTTTAAATAATCCCGTCCTCTTTTAAGAGGCAATTGCCTAGCAAGCTTGTGTTTTAAATTAGAGAAATAAAACATATTTTTACATGAACACTCATGTTGTCCTTCTCTTTTAATGAGATATTATATACACTGGTTTTTATTTATATTTAATGCCTTCATGGGAAACATCCACCCTTCATAAGTAGGCTACCATGCTCGACTACTCCCCCTAAATTTCCCCGAGCTAACTCCAGTTTAGGAATAACTGCCTTTTCATGTAGTGCCCCTAATTCATGGAATACTCTGCAGAGCAATTTAAAGATGACTGCTCTTCCTACTCTTGGTTTATTTGAATCTATGATTTCTGAATTTTACACATCTGACTGTAACTGTTTTAGCTGAATTCATTGTTCATGTAGTATTTTATTTTTGCTCTTTTTTGTATTTTGTATAGGCCTACTTTATTTAAATTAATATATTTTATTTAGTTCTCTGTTTGGGTCAATATCGCTGTAGGGTGCCTTTCCACCCTCACAATACTTGAAAATTTCAGTCCTAAATTTCCATATCCTTTATGGTTTATCATAAATAGTGGACTCTGAAGTTGTGTAAATATATATTTACGGAGCTCCCACACCTATTTCTAGTTAATTATGACCTGTTTTCAGAGGAATGAGTGTAAGATATGTCCACCCTTTATTATGTCTGTGCACACACAGCCATCGTTATTGATGAATGGGTGGTCCTTAAGGTTCTCGTAATTACGAGATCCTGAGTGTGCTAACGGCTACATTATCTGTGAAACTTTTTTTTATTTGGTGAATGCTCAGCGCCACCGTAGGACATGAAGTAAATCCAGATATACAAATTTTCACAATAATTATATTTCTTAGACAATGATGATAATATTTTTCTCCATGGTCAATTTTAAAAAGCCAGTTTGAATACTTTGCTTTTTACTTTGCATACAAATCTATCGCTATGTATGGTCAATCTATTTTAAATTTCAAATTGCAATAGAAAATACCGCTCGCACTCACTGACTTTTATGATTTCTGTTCTCTCTCAAAAATCATTTCAAACTGCTTACAAACCATGTCAATCCGTGTTTCAAACAGGACACCCATTTATTCATTTCTTTGCAATGAAAGGAATTCCTTTAATCACGACTACGTTACAAAACACATTTATAGAAAAAAGACACTTAGGCCTACATTGAACTAAAAGTTAGAGAAGACACAGATGAGACAAAGGGGTTCTACAGTAATCAATTCAACACCAGTTAGTTTATGAGATAATGCATACAAACGCTCAAACGTGGGACCTTCACAAACAATATGACAGCTTGCACAGACAGGTCAGTTTCCATGTTAGGCTGCTGCTGCTGCTGCTGCTGCTGCTAACTGTGCTAGCTTGTGAGGGAGGGTCACCATGGCGAAGTGGACCCTGGCCTCTCTGAGTTTGTGTCTGACTGTGGGGGTCAGGTCCAGCTCCATGTACTGCTGCTTCTGCCTGTCATACTGGGGCCAAGACACCAGACCAGGACCGCTGGGGGAGCTGAGGAGGACACATATTCAAACAGCAAAGATTATTAATAGAATAAGCAAATAGAATCATCCACGTAAATAGAATGTTTGCTACTGATTTAATACGCCTACAGAAACATGTCTGTTAATATGTATGCATGTGTTTGTCCAAAGAAAATGCCTTATTGTGTAGTATTATGACTAGGATACTAATTGCGCATATATATAATTTCAACGTTGTCTATTTAAATTTGTTGCATAAATTGAAAAAAGGAAAAATGTTCCATCATGTATTTTACTTTCCCATTGCTCAGTACACCATGTGTAAGAGCAACATAGGTATCAGCAGGAACCAAACTTTGGTTCCACTGATGTTTCTACCCGGGAAAAGACAAAGAGTTTTTGACCACACACAGTTATGTCGCGCCACACACCCGCTGCAGTAAGAGTCCTTGTTTGTGCGTTGTTGAACATATAAGAGTTAAGGAAAGTGTTTATAAACTTAACAAATGTTTTTAATTGCAAGTAAGACTCAGACTTTCATTCAGGAGATAAGGTGAAAGTGCATCAAAAAGGTAATCCATGGTATAGCCTCTCTGGGCTTAAAGTGTGGGCTTAGCCTCTATACCACATGTTCATATAGACATGTGCATTTCCTTCCGTTGGTGTACTTGCAACCAAAGTAAAAACATGTACTGCAAAGAAAAGTTCCATGTTGCTGAGCTGTGTCACTGATATAGCTGTTCTCAGTGTGTACTACTCACCCAGTGCGGGCAAAGTTGGCCCAGTAGCCCATCATGGTCCTACAAAGACTTTCATCTTCCTTGGTTATGTTGCCTGAAGACACAAATGCACACAAACAAAATCAAACACTGAAAATTCCATTATCTGAGTGATTAGTCTCCCACCCGCTCATTCTCTTATTTATGACCAAGTCCCAGAGCTTGGGGCATGAAATGACCATGTCTGATCTATAAGTAAATATACTGTATATAACTGTATTGGCAGAGAAGATTTGGCAAGTTTTTCATGGGCACAATTCACATACTCACCTCTGCTGCTCAACCCACAAAAGCAAATGTGTCACCAGTTAAAAAGGGAAAAAACGCTCTTTCCAACGGTATAAGATGTATTGCCAAGAAGCATTGTTACAACAAAGAAATACTCGACCAAACACAAACCTCCTTACTTTTTCTGCTAACTATATATAATGGTTAGCATATTCCACCGGACCCCACCTGTGATTTTGATGTGTCCATTCCAGAAACATCCACCGAACATGAAGCCCACATCGTCTGCATGATCTGCCTTCACAAAGCTGGGTCTGCTGTGTTTGTGTATCTGGGCTTGGTACACAAACTCATACATGTAAACAGGAACACCGGCATCTAAATACACAGAGGAGAGAAGGTCAAGAGTTGTGTGTTTGCTTGGGGCTGTGATGAAGGTTAAAACACTAGAGGAATTAGCTAGACCTTGCAGGTAATTATCGTAGTTCACTGCAGGGCCATGCATTTACACTATTAAGGGCTGCTTTCCTTAAAGGTGCAGTGTGTAATACCTGAATATTAAGTGGCATCAGGTGGTGAAAGTCCTAGATTTCAACGCTCAATTGGTAACCCCTCCCTTTTGATTAATTTACAGAAGCTACCGTGGCCTTCAGGGACAAGAAGCTAGTTTCTAAAGATGGAATCATCCACCACTGCCTCAAGTCTTTCCACGACATCAAGTGATGATGTATTCAGTTATTTATTCTATAGTACTTCTTCTTTCTCTTCTAGGAGGTGCACCAGGACACCCTCTATATATATATTTTAAAAAACGCGTAAGGTCGTTAAGTTTGTCTGTTACGTGCTACTGTAGAAACATGGCGGCCTCCGTATGGGGTGAACACTGTCGTGATCAGCTGGCTGCTGTGCGTTCCTCCTCCTCCTTCTGCCACTCCCACTCCCCCTGTCTGTCTCACACCTGGTCTGCATCACCAATCAACCCACCTACTTCCCCTCTGGCTTCCCTGCTGTCGTCGCCAGATCGTACCATGCACTACTATGGTAACTATGCGTGACTGGCTCCAGTTGTTTCTTTTACCTCGCTCTGTTTCTCGCCTTCTTGTAGTTTTTTGTGATCATAATCCTAACGCTGTTTTCCTCTGCCTGCAGTTACCCGGACCACTACCTCCAGCCTACCTACCTGCTTCTCTAACCCCGGCTTCCCCACTCACCACCTGCTCCCCCACCTCTTTAAATAAACCTTTTTCATCAATCCTACTCTGCCTCTGTCTGCTCTTGGGTCCGGTATCAAACCGTAACAGAACGATCTGGCCAAGATGGACCCAGCGGACATGGACAGTATCCGCGGAGCTCTCGCCGCCCAAGGCTCTCAGGTCGCGGACCACAGCAAAGCCCTCTGGGACGCTATGGAAGCCTTTAAGAATCTCGCTACCCGAGTCACACAGATGGGTGCGCAATTGGACTTACTGGCCTCCCACATCACAGCGCTTCCACTGCCAGCGGCACCTCCGCCTGCTCCCACTCTCCCGTCACACCTGCCACGAGCTCGTGAGCCTTTCATTCCTGCGCCGGAGCGCTACGCTGGGGACATGGGTACGTGCAGAGTTTTTTTGATCCAGTGTTCCCCAGTTTTCAGTCAGCAGCCCCTCACCTACCCCACTGAAAAGGCTAAGATCGCTTACATTATGGGGTCACTTAAGGGTAATGCACTAGCGTGGGCTTCAGCATTATGGGACAGTGATTCCCCAGTTAATGACAATTTTGACCTTTTTGTAGCTGAGATGAGGAAAGTGTTTGATCACCCAGTAGAGGGAGGGAACGCCGCCAAGCGGCTTGTTTCATTACGTCAGGGCTTCCGCAGTGTAGCTGAGTTCTCCGTCGAGTTCAGGACCTATGCAGCCAGGTCGGGCTGGAACGACAAGTCTCTACGTGGGCTTTGTCTTTCCGGCCTCAGTGAGTCAATCAAGGATGAGCTGGCTACTAGGGAGGAGGCTGACACTCTCGATGGAATGATCTCCCTTTCCATCCGGCTGGATAATCGCCTACGCGAGCAGCGTAGGGAGAAGACGGGCAGCTCCGTGCCCCCGGCATTCTCCACACTTCCCTGAAACTGCCCTCTCTGCTCCCGTGACACGTGCTGTCACTGAAGAGGAACCCATGCAGTTGGGGCGCACACGTCTCACCCAGGCAGAGCGGCGTCATCGGATTAAGACCGGAGTGTGTCTGTACTGTGCGCTGCCCGGGCATCTCATCTCCACCTGTCCGTCACTGCCCAAAGGACAGGGCTCAGCCGTGAGACTCGGGGCCTTGCTGAGCCATGCCCCCTCCGTCCCCGTTCCTCACTGTTCTCGCTCACTGCTGGATGCCACTCTCCTGTCCCTCGGTCATCCCTTTCCTGTATCGGCCTTGGTGGATTCTGGAGCGGAGGAGAACTTCATTGACGCCGGCTTCGCGTCTCAGGTTGGCATTAGTTTGGAACAATTACCCTCTCCCTTAAATGTTAACGCCTTAGATGGCCGCCACCTGGCTCTTATTACTCACCGTACTAAGCCCCTTGAGTTAATTGTTTCGGGTAATCACCACGAGATGCTTCAGTTTCATGTCATCCTGTCTCCCCTTACTCCCCTGGTTCTGGGTCACCCCTGGCTCAAGCGGCACAATCCCCAATTTGACTGGTCTTCTGGCAAGGTGGTGAGTTGGAGCACTTTTTGCCATTCCACCTGCTTACAATCTGCCCTGTCTCCAGCAGAGGGAGTTGTTCCAATGCCACAGGAACCCCCGACCTCTCCTTGGTTCCCTCACATTATCATGACCTGGGAGAGGTGTTTAGTAAGTGTTGTGCGCTCACCCTGCCCCCTCATCGCCCCTATGACTGTGCCATTGATCTCCTCCCCGGCGCCCCTTTGCCCAGTAGTCGCCTGTATAACTTGTCCTGTCCTGAGAGGGAGTCCATGGAGAAGTATATTAAGGATTCTCTTTCGGCTGGCCTCATGAGACCCTCCTCTTCTCCTGTTGGTGCAGGTTTCTTTTTTGTGGACAAAAAGGACAAGTCAATTCGCCCATGTATTGATTTCAGGGGACTCAATAACATTACAGTCAAGAACAAGTTTGCCTTGCCCCTCATCAGTTCCGCATTCGAGCCGCTGCAGGGCGCTACAGTCTTCTCTAAATTGGACCTACGCAATGCCTACCACCTGGTGCGTATCCGTGAAGGCGATGAATGGAAGACGGCCTTTAACACCCCCCTCGGCCACTTTGAGTACCTCGTCATGCCTTTCGGCCTAACTAATGCCCCTGCTGTGTTCCAGAACCTGATAAACGACGTCCTCCGGGACTTTCTCAACCGCTCAGTTTTTGTCTATTTAGACGACATCCTTATTTTTTCTCGCAACCAGGAGGAACACGTCCAGCATGTCCGGCAAGTTCTTCAGCGGCTGTTGGAGAACAAGTTATATGTGAAGGCCGAGAAGTGTGAGTTCAGTGTCACCTCTGTATCCTTCCTGGGGTTCAGCATTGAGAGCGGGAAGGTGTGGACCTCTCCCGAGAAGGTCAGTGCAGTGACAGACTGGCCCATCCCCGATTCCCGCAAGAAACTGCAGCAGTTTCTGGGATTTGCCAATTTTTTCCGGAAGTTCATCCGTGATTACAGCAGGGTTGCAGCCCCTCTCACCCGTCTCACCTCTCCTGCCCTCCCATTTGCCTGGACGCCTGAGGCGGACGCTGCCTTCTCTGGCCTTAAAAGGCTTTTCTCGTCTGCCCCCATTCTCATCTAACCGGACCCCTCCAGGCACTTCATCGTGGAGGTTGATGCATCTGACACTGGGGTGGGGGCGGTCCTGTCCCAGCGCTCAGCTTCTGATGAGAAGATTCACCCCTGCGCTTTTTTCTCTCACCGGCTGGTTCCTGCTGAGCGTAACTATGATGTGGGTGACAGAGAACTGCTGGCTGTGAAACTGGCGTTGGAGGAATGGCGGTACTGGCTTGTGGGGGCAGAACAGCCGTTCGTGGTTTGGACCGACCACAAGAATTTGTCTTACATCCAGACAGCTAAGCGCCTAAGTTCCCGCCAAGCCCGGTGGTCCCTGTTTTTTGGGCGGTTTAATTTCACCCTCACCTACCGGCCCGGGTCCCGCAACGTCAAGCCAGACGCCCTCTCTTGTCAGTTCTACACTGTGAACACATCGGCCCCCCCTGACACCATCCTCTCTCCTTCCTGCCTCAAGCTGGCCTGCATGGTTTGTGCTCGGGTCAAGTCCTCCCTTCAACCCTCTGCTGGCCTGCTACGCCCCCTTCCTGTTCCTGGCCGGCCCTGGTCTCACATTGGCCTTGATTTCGTGACTGGTCTTCCCCTCTCTAATGGCCACACAGTCCATCCCCATGTGCCTTTCAAGCACCCTGTGCCTAATCCCCATGTGCCCGTCAAGCACCCTGTGCCTCATCCCCATGTGCCCGTCAAGGACTCTGTGCATCTGCCCGTGGAGCCTCCTGGGTATTAATCCCCAGTTTCCCCTCTGTGACCCTGAGCCTCATCCCCAGGTGGTCAAGGACCAAGAGCCTCTTCCCCAGTTTCCAGCCGGGGATTCAGAGCCCTCATTTAAAATAATAGACCCCGTGCTTGAGCTCCATGCTCCCGTCCCTGAGCCCGAGCCTCATCCCCAGGTGTTCAAGGACCAAGAGCCTCATCTCCTGTTTCCTGTCGGGGATTCCGAGCCCTCGTTTCCAGTGACTGACCCTGAGCCTCAGCCCAACGTTCCCCTCTCTGAGCCAGAGCCTCATCCGGATGTGGTCAAGGACTCTGAACCTCTTCCCCAGGTGGTCAAGGAGACCGGGCCCATTCAGATAAGCCTAGGCCGCCAAGAGGCGTCCATTGAGGAGGGGGGTCCTGTCGTGATCAGCTGGCTGCTGTGCGTTCCTCCTCCTCCTTCTGCCACTCCCACTCCCCCT
This sequence comes from Ammodytes marinus, assembly GCF_949987685.1. NCBI lineage: Eukaryota > Metazoa > Chordata > Actinopteri > Uranoscopiformes > Ammodytidae > Ammodytes > Ammodytes marinus. The sequence continues at coordinate 29,330,112 of NC_137234.1, read as the reverse complement.
GTCTGTCTCACACCTGGTCTGCATCACCAATCAACCCACCTACTTCACCTCTGGCTTCCCTGCTGTCGTCGCCAGATCGTACCATGCACTACTATGGTAACTATGCGTGACTGGCTCCAGTTGTTTCTTTTACCTCGCTCTGTTTCTCGCCTTCTTGTAGTTTTCTGTGATCATAATCCTAACGCTGTTTTCCTCTGCCTGCAGTTACCCGGACCACTACCTCCAGCCTACCTACCTGCTTCTCTACCCCCGGCTTCCCCACTCACCACCTGCTCCCCCACCTCGTTAAATAAACCTTTTTCATCAATCCTACTCTGCCTCTGTCTGCTCTTGGGTCCAGTATCAAACCGTAACAGAAACTCCTATTTAGATATAAAAGGGTCATTCTAATAAAATAAAATAAAACAACTTATATTATCTTAAAGCACTTATACACTGATGAAAACATAACATAGGAATAGTATAATCCATTTCTACCTAGTCTGTTCTGAAAAGGGCAATACATTCTACACTCTGCCCCTTTAAATGTTTGGTGAAAACAAAAAAATTAACAGTAGGACTCACGGCTATTTTCAATAGTGTACATGGAATTTTTGGATGTATAAAATGAAAAAAACGCAAAGCCGAAATGACAGTTAAGGAGCAACACATATCTATCATGTGTGAATTGTGCCAGTGTTGGACATTGGTTTTGGATGCTGGCTCTGTGACCCTTCTGACCTAAGTGGTATCCGGCCACCTTGACCACAGACAGCGTCATCAGCAGGTCTCCCATCATCTCAGTGAACGCGTCTCTGATCTCCTCCGGGGTGTGAGCTTCCTTCAGGTATTTGTCTGCAATGAGGCCGTTGGCAGCAGAGGCCTGGAACAGGTAGAGGAAGGTTGGATCATTTAAAGGGATATTTAACAATGGATGGGCCACTGCCATTCACCTTTTTCTTTCAATCCTATTATTTTTTTTTAAACTTTTTTATGTGTGTGACAGACTTCTTTCTCTGGGTATTTGTGTACGCTTGCCTCAAAATGGCCCACAAAATCAATCAATTCGGTTATATATTTTTTTTATTGTAAATCATACTAATTACAAAAAAACTTAACAATAAATATAACCGTCAATAAAACAATAACATTTGAAAACTTGTCTTTTGAAATAACATATTAATTAATATTAAAAAGAAAGAAAAAAAACTCTTCAATTAAAAATCAATGAATTATAATCATCAACCAGTATGTGGAACTCACCCCTGCAGGATTGAACATGTTCATCACTGCTAGAACTGTCTCTCTGTTCATGCCGTTGAACCAGCCAGGAGGGGCGAAGCTCTGTGAACAACATGACACACCATCAATCAAAATGAGTTCACTAACAAATAATAACCCTCTAAAGCCTCTGTGAACCCAAATCCTTCTAACTATGTTATATGAGGAGTCAGTTGCATGATAGTAAAGCATCTGGAAAGAGTCAGGCATATTTATCTTTCCAAATGAAAGATATTGTCATTTGAGTTTGATAAACCTTTCAGAAATTCGGTTAAGATGAGGCGGGGCTATGCTTTGGTTCTTATTACACAGTAAGTACACTCAACAAAAATATAAACGCAACACTTTTGTTTTTGCTCCCATTTTTCATGAGATGGACTTAAAGATCTAAAATTCATTCCAGATACACAATTGTACCATTTCTCTCAAACATTGTTCACAAATCTGTCTAAATGTGTGATAGTGAGCACTTCTGCTTTGCTGAGATAATCCATCCCACCTCACAGGTGTGCCACATCAAGATGCTGATCTGACATCATGATTAGTGCACAGGTGTGCCTTAGACTGTCCACAATAAAAGGCCACCCTGAAATGTGCAGTTTTGTCTCACAGCAAAATGCCACAGATGCCACAAGCATTGAGGGAGCGTGCAATTGGCATGCTGACAGCAGGAATGTCAACCAGATCTGTTGCTCGTGCATTGAATGTTCATTTCTCCACCATAAGCCGTCTCCAGCAACTTCGCACAGCCATTGAAGAGGAGTGGACCAACATTCCACAGGCCACAATCGACAATCTGATAAACTCTATGCGAAGAAGATGTGTTGCACTGCATGAGGCAAATGGTGGTCACACCAGATACTGACTGGTTCTGAGTCCCCAGACCCCCAATAAAGCAAAAAAATGCACATTTCAGAGTGGCCTTTTATTGTGGACAGTCTAAGGCACTGTGCACTAATCATGATGTCAGATCAGCATCTTGATGTGGCACACCTGTGAGGTGGGATGGATTATGTCAGCAAAGCAGAAGTGCTCACTATCACACATTTAGACAGATTTGTGAACAATGTTTGAGAGAAATGGTACAATTGTGTATCTGGAATGAATTTTAGATCTTTAAGTCCATCTCATGAAAAATGGGAGCAAAAACAAAAGTGTTGCGTTTATATTTTTGTTGAGTGTATTTTGAACCAATCACGGCAGTTCTCTGGCCGAACGTTCTACAAAAACGACGACTATTGCCATTGAGACCGCTTGATATGGCCACACACACACACACACACAGTCTTGTCAAACTGTTTTTTGTTAACAAAGAGTTATAATATTTATGAACTTTTATTTTCGATCAGTTTTTGTAAACGCTTAATATGACAGCCAACTTTGATATCATATATACTACGATTTATATGTGTAAATTCTATGCTGTTCATAAAAAGTAGCTATCCACCCTGTATCTGTTGAAATGAGTCTCTCCATCATAGAACATGAGTCTGCAGACCAATCTACTGTACTGTTTTTACAGTAGCAGAGTAAAGAGTGCTGCCTGATTAAGAAAAATCTGAAAAATAATGTTCCTGCTGCATCTCAGGATTTGATATAGCCTCTAAATTTCCCCTCAAAGTGCACCAGATTGATGCATTTTAATTCAAAAGGCCCAAATTTTCTTCCGGGGGGATGCCCCCGGACCCCCCAACAAGGACCAGGGTCCCTCCCACAGTATCCCTAAATCCTGTGAGAAAAACTGACTTCATTAATATGTTTTACCATTAATTGTATATGTGCTGAAAAGTCAGTGTACCTGACTGGATAGGTAGGAGTGGGGGGGCCCTTTAAGAGTCTGCACCCAGTGGCCCATCATCTCATAAAACTCTACAATCTGTTTTCTTTTTGCGGGAAGCATGCACAAGCATGCACAAGAAATATGTTTAAAAAAAAAATAATAATAAAAAATTAAGATTTTTTTTTTTCAAGAAAATACAAAAAAAGTGGGGGGCCCCACACTAGGTCTTGAATTGGGCCCCCAGATCGTTAAGGCTGCCCCTGCATATATTGATTTATTATTATTTTAGAGCAGGTTTACCGAGGCTATAAAGGCAAAGAGGCTGGGGAAAAGTACATCATATCTGAACATTATTTTAAAATGAAAGCATTGAGAAGTGTGTGAGTGACCTGAGGCAGAATCCATCCAAACTCATGGTTGGTTATCCCCATCATGACTGGGACCTTCAGCACTTCTTTCTTCTTCAGGAGCTCCTCTGCTGTGTCCGTCAGAAACTCTCCATCCACCACGGCTCCCAGGTAAATCCTCATCTGAACACAGGGCCACACTAACTGTTATTCATCAACATCAGTGCAACACTGGCCAAGCGGATGAGGGGGTACCACCATAGACATTATAAAGGATCCTTTATAATGTCTATGGGTACCACACTCTCAATGGCTGTTTAGCAGCAGTCTGCTATCTTGTGGCAAAAATTAGGCTTGACACTTGAAATTCTGATGGAGCATTTTTTTACAATAAGGAGAAGCAGCTTTTAGTTATTATGCACCAACAATCTGGAACAAACTCCCAGAGAACTTGAGGTCTGCTGCAACTCTCAGTTCTTTTAAATCGAGTCTGAAGACTTTTTTGTTTCCATTTTAACCTGCAATTTTCATTTTATTTGCTTCTTTTATTTGCTTTTAAATGTTTTTAAATCGAGTTTTCATTTTTTGTTATTTGCTTCTTTTATTCGCTTTTAAATGTTTTATAATGTGTTTTATGTATTCTAATCTTGCCCCTGTAAAGCACTTTGAGTGGCCTTGTGTCTGAATTGTGCTATATAAATAAACTTGCCTTGCCTTGCCTTGCCTTGCCTTACACTGAAACTAGACAAACTTCTATCCTATTTCTATACGCGTGTTGCCCCTCTCTGTAGTTCTAGGGTATGCAAAAAAAATAGTACTGCATAACATTAACAGCATGTTTATTTATAAATAAGGCTGATTGCTTTTGATATGATGTCAGGAATCAAGTCATTCTCAACTTGCTACTTTTATTTATTTATTTACTTTGGTGTAGGTTAATCCTAGTTTTCTCATCACACGTGTTCTGCTTTACTTTGGTCTCTTCCCTTAAATTGAATAATTAAAAAGTTGGAAGGATAAAAAAACAATTGCAGGTAAGAATAAAACACACACGTTAAGCTAAATACCCCTGTAACATCTACAGTATGTTGTATATCTTCAAAAGACCTTTTACCTTTTTGGTTGCTTCAACCAACTCCTCTTGGTTTTTTCCCTTCATACATTGGACCAGTTCCTCTGTGCTACTGCGGTCACATCCAGCATGGCTGGCAGCAATCTAGTAATAAGGAAGAGATGAGTGAAACACAAGTACAAAGTAAATCTATATTAAAAATGTAAATCTATTATTTTACTCTGGTGTACATACATTGTTAAATGCTATAAGATTAATATATTGCTTTCAAGACTCCACTTAATTTTCATTATGTCCAGTGTTAAAAATAGTGCTGCAAACAAACAAGACTGAAAATCAAGGTCAAAATGTCAAAGTATCATTCCTAAAAAAGTATTAAGCATATTGATTTTGTTGGCCTAAATTCCTGTTAATCTACTCATCTTGCAGTACCTTGGTAGGACCCAAAGGTTGGCTTGTAGTGTAGCTGCCAAGGGTTGATACGCCACTTTGAAAAATCGCCCTCTGGAACAGTCCTTTTGCTTGTGGAGACAGAGTCTGTTTATTGGGGAAAATGTGTATACAATCACTTCACAAATGGACATGATAAAAAATAAAAATAAAATGTCGAGGAGGATCAGAGGGCAAGTGTGGAAGTCCAACTAGCCGAACAATGATTTGAAAAAGGGACATTTAGGCACGGTTGCCCCCACTGCATCTCCCTCTGTGCACACCACTGCATGGATTCGTTTTATATATAACATTTTTACCAGTATGGATGCACTGATGCCTCCTGCAGATTCTCCTGCGACTGTGACTGTTTGTGGATCTCCGCCGAAGGCCTCAATATTTGCCTGGACCCATCTCAGGGCTGCCAGCTGATCCAAGAAACCCCAGTTACCCCGGGCGTGTTCGTCACCAGTGCTTTGGGAACAGGAAAAGTCAGGATGTGTTGCTTTAATCACATACTTTCAAACTTTTCTCATAGTTTATTATTCCTTTTTTTGAAAGCAGTGACAGAAGTGTGTCAAACAACACTATTCCTTACCTCAGGAATCCCAGAATGCCGAGGCGATACTGTATAACGACCATCACTATGTTTTCATAGGCGGCTAACGGGGCGCCGTCATACTGAGAGGCTGCACCGTTTGACAGACCTCCTCCATGGATCCACACCATCACCTGGGAACACAAACACAACACAGGCATCATTTATTTATTTATTATTATTCTTTCGGACAATTCCACACAATACACAATTATCTCTTTCACATCATACATCTTAATTTGTGTTGTCCGAAGGGTGACGGAAGAAGCCTAAGGCTTATCGAGTCCCGCCCCCAAGGGGCCATGCATTACACTAAATACATGTTTACAAGACTGTTCTTTTTAGAGTCACTTAAAAGGTGTGTCCATTAAATACTGTAAACAGTGTGTATGCATTGATCATCATTCATACATTTTCACTGATTTTGAACAAGCGTTCTCCAGAATCAGCATTTCCTCCTTTAAAGCATTCAGACCATATAACATAAACACTTGATATTACTATCCACAGCAGTGCAGCAACGTCAGAAGTTAGTGGCTCCCTTCACAAAGTGAGTCTTTAATGCAGGGCGGCTGTTGCATCGACACTGTACATTTTGTCAACATGTTCGATTCTGTCATTTGTCCACGCTTTTACATGAATACACACAAGCTGTCTCTTTAACCCACCGGTAGTCTGTCACCTTTTGTCGCATTGGCTGGAGTGTAAACGTTCAGATACAGACAGTCCTCTGAAATCTGTGGTGGGGTGTATTGCATGGACATGCTCCTAGAGACATTTACAACTATTTCTGGATCCTGGATACACCTGGGGAGATGGAAAGAAAGAAAAGTGTGTGTGTGTGTGTGTGTGTCATCTAGACAAAGGTGTAAAGAGTAGCTGAAAACTACATTGTGGATTTAATTTTTTATTAAGATTATTAAAAGAGAAACCAGCAGATTCTCAAATAGGGATATTGGAACCATGACATTTTGCATTTTCTTTTTTCATATGTGCTTTTAGGCCTACATACTGTTGGGTTGTACAGTATATAATATTTTATATATTTTTTTATTTTAACTCTTCATATGTTTCGTGTGCTAAAATCTTAATGTGTAAATTAACTAGTAACTTAAACTATCAAAGAAATGTAGGGGAGCAAAAAGTTTTTAAAAATTCCACTGAATTGTAGTGGATTATAAAGTAGCATGAAAATAAAATAGTCAAGTTAAGTACAGTACAAGTGCCTCAAACCTGTACTCAAGTAAAGTAGCTACTTGAGTAAATGTAGTTTGTTACATGTAGTGAGAAAAGTGAGATCTTAAAGGCCAGGACACACCAGTCCGACACGTTCCGACTACCCAAAAACTGGAGTCGCCGTTTCAGGAAGCTCCAGTCTTTCCGTCGCGGTCAAAAAACACACCGAGACGACTGCTTATTTTCCGTACGCTCTGCGCTTGCGCGGGACGTAATGTCTCCACAACAGCAGGCGGCGCTAATCTGTATTGTGGCCCGAAAAAATACGAAAGCCGGAAATGATGGGACAGCTCTCTAGAGCATAAACATAGATAGAAATACGTATTTATATTTATGGATCATAAGAGCACAATTTTTAGCAGAGAGTGTCGAGCATGGTGTCGAGCAGTCAACAAGGGTTGATGCATGTGAGTACTCGCAAAACGAAACGAACAAACACATTAAAACGATGGCTAGCTGTTGTTAGCTGTTTGTGCTACCCGCCTCACTTCCGGGCTTCACTGATTCGCTAGCCCTCCACCAATCAAATTGCTCCAAATGAAAGACGGTCGGCCAAAACAAGCCCGACTACCTCTACGTCGGCCGACGTCACGGCACACACCAAACAGATTCGTGTCCCGACCCCCTACCGACACTACGACGGCGATTATCTGGCCGGTGTGTCCTGGCCTTAAGACTGTAATAATCAAACAAAGTGTATTAATAATCAAGCAAGGAGTATTCAATCAAACAACAGAGGCTTCATGTTCTATCCAGTAAGAAGTTGAACATGGAGGTCCATTCGACCCAGCAAGCCCCGCAATGACTTTCTGAGCAGAATGGCCCCGATCAGATGGCAAGTCACATCTTAAGGCCAGGACACACCAGTCCGACTACCCGCAAATGGAGACTGCCGATTCAGGGAGCTCCAGTCTTCCCGTCGCGGACGAAAAAGTGCAAAGAACACACCAAACCGACTGCTGACTTTCCGTACGCTCTGCGCTTGCGCGGGACGTAATGTCTCCATAACAGCAGGCGGCGCTAATCTGTATTGTGGCCCGAAAAAATACGGAAGCCGGAAATGATGGGACGGCTCTCTAGACCATAAACATAGGTTGCGTTCCGAATCGCATACTCTTTCTTTTTTCTATTCTACATACTACATCCGACGATAAACATTATCTAGTTAGGATGCAGTAGGCATACTATTGGGACATACTTTACTCTCTTATTTCATCATAACATTGCGCCTTGATCTTGCCTCTTGCTTTTATATCCGTCGCATCCCCGTTTGTTTTCATATGGGTTGCGTTCCGAATCGCATACTTTCTACTATATAGTATGTAGAAAAAAGATTTAGGATGTCCCGATTCTTGTGGCCAGATTTAGGATGGTTAGAAGTACCCGGATGTCCTACTTCATGCGGCCAAGATTGTTAGTGTTGAAAAGTGCATCCTATTTGGGAAATTCTGACCCACAATCCAGTGCACACGTGAAGTGACGTAACATCGACGAAGCCTCCATATGAAAACAAACGGGGATGCGACGGATATAAAAGCAAGAGGCAAGATCAAGGCGCAATGTTATGATGATATAAGAGAGTAAAGTATGTCCCAATAGTATGCCTACTGCATCCTAACTAGATTATTTTTATCGTCGGATGTAGTATGTAGAATAGAAAAAAGAAAGAGTATGCGATTCGGAACGCAACCATGGTCTGGAGGCTTCGTCGATGTGACGTCACTTCACGTGCGCACTGGATTGTGGGTCAGAATCGCCCCAATAGGATGCACTTTTCAACACTAACAATCTTGGCCGCATGAAGTAGGACATCCGGGTACATCTAACCATCCTAAATCTGGCCACAAGAATCGGGACATCCTAAATCTTTTTTCTACATACTATATAGTAGAAAGTATGCGATTCGGAACGCAACCCTAGATAGAAATACGTATTTATATTTATGGACCTTAAAGAGCACCATTTTTAGCAGAGAGTGTTGAGCATGGTGTCGAGCAGTCAACAAAGGTTGATGCATGTGAGTACTCGCTGAACGAAACAAACAAACACATTAAAACGATTGCTAACTGTTGTTAGCTGTTTGTGCTACCCGCCTCACTTCCGGGCTTCACTGATTCGCTAGCCCTCCACAAATCAAATTGCTCCAACTGAAAGACTGCCCGCCGCCGATTGAACATGTTCAATTTCACGGCACACCAAACAGATTTGTGTCCCCGCCCCCTCCCGACTCTACAACGGCGATTATCGGGCCGGTGTGTCCTGGCCTTTAAATACAAGTCAGATCAGCATGAAGAATAGTGTTGTGTGCTTCAATTGGCAGTCGGGGGAGGGGGTGGTTGAGGGCTCAGTGACAGACTGTTTACTGTTGCAGGGGGGGTATCCAAGGGAGGGGGGGGGTTGGGGAGGTACAGTCTGAGTACTCTTCAATACACATTTGAGGAATTTAACCTTAGACATACAGGAGTAATACAAGATAAATACAATGTTTCCTATTACATTAATAAGCATTCCAACATTCAATATCTGCCACCACATTACATTACACCTCTGCAATTACAGAGCAAATCTTGTAATGTTTTGTTCCACCTTTTGGTGTCTACCATGCACTCTTACATGGGCGGCTGCTGTGTGCCATCTCTCTCCCCCTCCCAGGGCTCTGCGTCTAGGGGAGCAGCAAAGCGGAGTGATCCCACTGGGGGCCGGGCAAAGGGGATTCCCAGGAACTGCTTGGCTCTCCTCTCGGTGCCTTTCAGCGTCACTTGTTCCCCTCGGATTTTGCCATTTTTCACGGACACAACAAGGTCAGCGCTCCCTGCTGTTGATACAACAAGTGTGGCTTTTGTATGTTAAAAGGACCAGTAGTTTGGCAAGGTTACAATTGAGACTGAAATTGGCACAACCATTACTACTGAAACCTGGGGACAGGCTTGTGAAGAAGCACCTTTAGTGACCAGTTCTAGTATCTGGAGAGAGTTCAGGTGGAAAATTAGATATTTAAGAACTCCACAAGTGACATTTGAATGGAACCAAACAGGCTCATATAATCCGTTGAGAAAATGTGGACAGCCCCTTGGCCACGGCACACTTGGGAGAGGTGTGCCGTGGCCAAAGTACAGATGCTAATGAGATGACACGCGCACAAGGAAGCACACAGGCGGCGTTCCTGACGTGAATTTATTAAGGATGCATTGTCCGTTAACGTCGACCGCTGCCTTTCTAGTCGGCACCAGAATTGCCCACCACTTGGACTGTAACTACATAAAATGTGTGAGAATTAACGTGTGTGTAGGCCTAGGTGTGGGCTAGTAAAAGAGGGAGAGAGTTAAATAGGTGAGCGCAGAAAGCAAAGCAAAAAGGTTTTCGTGTTTACTCACGTTCGTCAGATGATTTTTTTCTTTTTCCTCCCGTCAGCTGTCATAATACTGTCTTTACGCATGGCGGTGGAGACGAACACATAACACACAACGGGACTCCGCGGCCCGGTGATAAGGAAACAGTAGCCTACACTAAGGTTTAACAAGAAACTTTATAAAGACACTTAAAAAAACGATCTCTGCCCATACAAAAAGTTCTGACTTGGATTACTTGATGGAGCGATCGATGTGTATAAAACCATCCGGTACGTATGGTCTGATGACGGGCCGTTATATTAATAATAAACAGCGTGCTGCACAAATATGAGACTGTCCATCGCGACCTATTACGTCAAGGCTACATTTAAAAAAAAAAAACAATAGATTAAGGATTCTCGTTGCTCTAATTAGGAAGTGGAATATTTGATGCAAATTTGGCCGGATGAAAATATTCACACAGTCGTATAGCCTACAAGTCGACTACGCTCCGAATCCTAAACACGCACGGTGACGTAGGCAAGGTGCAATCGTGTCCCAGGCCACGAGCAGTGTGACCACGGGCAAGCGGGGGGAGTGGGTAGGGGGGGGGGGGGGGGAATCGTGCAGAATCTTCCTGCAGCACGGAACAGGCAAATGGCCCTAGTGTGAGTGGGCCCTCATCATATTCTGTGGTCGTGTCCGAAATTAAGTGTCTACTGGATGGATGCATTAGATGCTCTCAAAGGTTTTTCAACATTGGATACCAAACCCAAAGACCCCACAGTAACAATAATAAGTAATATTTAAACAACTACAAAAAACAAAACTGTCTTCAAAACTTTGGCTTTGGAAAAATCCTTTGTCGTCCAGTTCCTACAAGTTCTTTTATCGTCCAGGTCCTACAAAGCTGTTGTTGGTACAGTAGCTCATGAAAAGTTGACCACTGGAACAATGAGGATTTGCCTTCATCATATGTCATTTTGGTTTAATTGTTCTTAGCAATCCTTGCGCTGTTAAGACACTATAAAAAGTGTGCAAATGACCTTTATATACCATGCCATACACAGGAACGGTTGCATAAAAAACGCCTTCTAAATGGATTGTTTTCCTACCTGGTGCTGCCCCTGCTATCGCTGTCAGAGCAGGCAGGAGAGAAACAAAGAGCAGCGCTGTTCTCATCCTGACCGGGATCCTGCAGAAAAGACAGAGATTTACAGTGTACTTTCAGAGAAATAACCCTCTGCCCTTTGTGCTGGCCCTCTAGCACCACCCCTCACACACACACACACACACACACACAAACACACACACACACACGTTTACAAACCCCTTCTCGACCAATCACCCCTTTTTCCGTGTCACATGTTGCACCGTAACACACACACCACCCGATGCTCACGGCATGTTCAATTAAGTATTTATTCTGTAGTCTTTCATCATTTCAATCTTCCGCCGCTCTGCATTGCAAAAGACCCTAAAACCAGTTAAACAGTGTGGTGGCAGATATTGAATGTTGGAATGCTTATTAATGTAATAGGAAACATTGTATTTATCTTGTATTACTCCTGTATGTTAAAGGTTAAATTCCTCAAATGTGTATTGAAGAGTACTCAGACTGTACCTCCCCAAGCCCCCCCCCCCCTCCCTTGGATACCCCCCCTGCAACAGTAAACAGTCTGTCACTGAGCCCTCTGAATGACAAAGTGTGTTGATGCACTTTCAACCTCTAACTCCAACACATAACAAACAAGCTCAGTATGTCACAACCACAGCTCAGCATTAGTAGCATAATCACCATTGACTTAACCACCAGTGAACCACAGGCAGAACCCTGACCGCTCAGTCAACAATGACTAAAGCCTGCCCTTTGACCACTACAGCTCAACGCCTGTGTATGTTGCCCATGCTGACATGAACATCTATAAATACTCGACGATTAAAAAAGTGTGATAATAATATCACGATTCATTTAGGGGAGAGTGGCCTAAGTTGTGCAACTTTTCACTCAAAGTGACTTTAAAGTAAGGCCTTGACAGTAAAGTCTCCAACTCAAATATGTACATATATTTCAGAGTGTTGTGCATCCCTGGCAATAAAAACTTTGGATCTGGAATAAACTGTTGAAGAAATAAAGCTTTCGGAAAAAAAGTTGTCTTGATGCACAACTTGCCCCCGGTGTGGTGTAAGTTGTGCGGTTGGAGAGAATACCATGGGGTGAATTGTGCCATTGATATATATCTCATAAACTGCAATGCAAGACAAATCCATTAGACAATCACTTATTTAAGGTGTATTTAAAGTAAATAAAGTAAATAGTTGACAAAGATTGAAGGACAATTTTCTTAAACAAGGCCTAGCAGATCTAATGGTTTTACCTGCAAAGCTCACAATGACAAAGTCACCATCATCATCTTTCTGGCCATCTGAACTCTCATCAGTGGTGTCGTTAAGTGGAATTGAGATGTCACTCTCTTCTGAGCTACTGTAGACAATCACTTTCTTTTGGTGACCAGCGTATACAGCCATGCCACTGGCACAACTCTCAGAAATGTACTTTGCACTAGTTGCTCCGTGCTTGTGGAACCAACTGCCACCTGACAAATGTGATTCCCCTCCATTTCTGCCTTTAAATCAAGGCTCAAAACCCATATGTACACCCTGGTGTTTCCTCCCCATTAACTATCTTACCTCTGCACTACTATCTGTGTTTATGTGGATGTATGGGCTTTACGTCTTTTATTTTGGTTATTGTTATTTTACCTTCATTGTTTACCTACTGAATGCACTATGTACAGCACTTTGGACAGTGCAAACTGTCATAAATGTGCTTTTATAAATACATTTTACTTACTTACTTACTTATAACTCACCCAGGCCCTTTGGCACAAATCACCCCAATCCCAGAAATTTGGATAATAAGCATGATGCAGCAATTTAGGGCTGACATCGTGCTAACTGTATAGACTCAAAATGTAGCATACCAAAGCACTAAAACATGTGTCAAATGTTTTCAAACTTGTCTATAATTGTTCAGACACAATAATCAAAAAACCTTGATCATGGAAATTTTACTTTGAAAGGCAAAATACAGTTTTTTGAGCTTAAATGTGCTTATATCTTATTCCTTGTGTCTCCCTTCTTTACAGGATGAGTCAAATGGATGGCTCTTCTTAAATATGTGGTCACATTTCCAATTTCTTCCACGGTTTTCTAGAAACAAGGGGTGGCACAACTTCCAAAATGCACAACTTAGGCCACTCTCCCCTATAATGAAAAAATATATATTTATTTTTTTAATGGCTCAATATAGGCCCCTAATTTTTCAAGGCCCCGAACAATGTTATATTAAAAAAATCTTCCTGGGGGACAGGGGGCGTGGTACGGAAATCAGCAGTACGGCAGTGCGGCAGTATATTTTTGTTATTTATTAAATAACATTGTTCAGGGCTCCGAAGATCAGGGGCCTATATTGAGCCAGTAAAAAAAAAACGAAGACGAAGACTGCTTTTGGTAATTCTGTGTCTCCAAATTATTCCATAAAATAGAACTAAATAGCTCACACAGGACACAATTGATTTAGCCTCAGTTTTCTTCTCAAAGTGCACAAGATTGATTGAACTTCCTGTGAGAAAAACTGTTATGTGTGTCTGGTTATTAGAAGTCATTAGACCAGGGGGTTGTGTCTATGTAAAATTAACCTTAAAATCATTTGGTCATCCATCAAAAGAAATATTGTGTTATTTCGCTCAGAGATTCCCAATTGCCTGCAGAAAAAGTAGCCTTTTGCCTTGTTGTTATGCTGCACAAAGTGCCCTTATTTTGCACTGAGCACCTGGCCCCCAAAATGTTTGTGCACGCCACTGGGTGTGGGGTTAGGAGAGGGGAGTTTCTGTCCAGCTAAAGAGCATTTCAGTCAGCCTCTCAATCACTGTGTTACCATGGAGCTTGAAAGGTACGTGTAAAAATGCCTATTTATGAAGGAAAAAAGACTATGGAGACAGGTGTAAAAATCCAGGATCTAAGGCCTCAGTATTTATTTGAGTAAATTGACAAGGCATGTTGACAGGACAGAAAAGCAGGAAGAAGAGACGACTTTCCCCACATCACAGTATTATATTGTCTAACATGTCTCCTGATTGGTTGGATCTTGTTGTCAGGCAGATCTCAGAGTCCGTCCTCTTGTTCTCTGACCGAAACCAGAGACCATGGATGCTTTCCTCCCCCGGCCCTGAGAAGTTACCAAGTCTTTGTTCTAACTTAGGAATGTATCTTATCTCTGGGAGATCAGCTTCAGTTTTATGGCTTAGTGTCTTACTATGAGTGTCCAAACACCCAGACTGGAAGGAGAGCTTTATTAGAGTAAAATGTGAAGAATATACACTTGTTTAAATGATTATATATTGGTAAATGCAAATTAAAGAGGGGGGGGGCATAATATCATACAAATTAGGGTTTATTTTTCTAACAAGCTCACTCACTCTCCATGAAATCAAAATCAAAAGCCTGTAGATATGAAGTCAAAATGTTAATTACAACCTGTTTAATAATGTAGTTGATTATAATTTAAAGCATGGAATATGCAAGGTTGGGCTGCCCGATTATGACAGAGGTCAGGTTTGGTAACACTGTTTATCTTTGTATAATCAGTTGAAAAACAGTGCGTTCCATAAGGCCAAGCAAACATGGTGAGCTGTGTGAACTTGATTTGGCGGGGGGCACCTAGTTTGTGTTGTTGTAAATATTCAACCTCATTCTGCTGTATGATGGGTGATTCACTCGGTAGGCGTATTGCTTTACAGGAAGCTTATCTGCATCTTGTTGCAGGAAGTTGGTTTGGCAAACATACTACTAGGTCCTAGCATTTCACAATGGATATCAATAGACCTTTTACAGCAGACACTTTGACGTGTCACAACAGGTGAAACGGGTGTAACTAATATCATTAATAACCAATAACATAATTTAAAGCAAGTCAGAAAAATATAATGAGAACATTTATGGTAAAGCATTATATAAAAGGGAGCTATTGCTCATGACCCTGTCTAACCAAGACATTCAAGTGTGCTAACATTCACAAAACGATTAGCTCTGGAACTGCCCTATTTAAAACTGACCGCAGCTCTCTTTAATCGATGGTATTTATTACACCTGCTTATCCTGTTAATACAAGTCAAAATGTCTTCCATAATAAATGCCTATTAAAGGTCACATTTTATGCAAATTTTCCATAATTTTTTTTTAATTTGGCTTCCTTTCAAAGGTTTTTTTATTGAATAACAGTTGCAAAACAGTTGCAGCACAATGAAATACAAATTTTTTCCCCTTTTTTAACCCCGCACACACCCCACCCACCTCCCACCCTCACACCCAACCACACACAATCCGAAACAAAACAAAATACACACTTCAAAGAAACAAAAACAAACAATCAACATGAAACAAAAAACATAAAGAAATAAAATGTAATTAAATAAAAGAGGGGAGGGGGTAGCTACTCTTCTATTGTTGTCGTTGTTTTTTTGAAATAATTTAAGAAGGGACGCCAAATTCTGTCAAATTTATTCTCAGATCCCTGGGTAGTGTAACGTATCTTCTCTAGATTCATGCATGACATAATGTCCTAATCCAATGTGAGTGGGAAGGAGGAGCAGGATCTTTCCACTTGAGTAAGATAACCCTACGAGCAAGTAATGAAGTAAAGGCCAGTACCTTCAGCTTCACTTTAGGCAAGCCCGGATTTGGAGCAATGCCAAAAATTGCAGTGAAAGGGTTCGGCTCAATTTAATGCTGAAGTACTTCAGAAATTGTTTGAAAAACTGATGTCCAGAACTCAGTCAAGGTGGGACACAACCAGTACATGTGAAAGAGTGATGCCGGTGCGCTCTTACAGCTATCACAGGTCGGGTCTACATCGGGGAACATACGAGCTAATTTAGTTTTAGATATGTGGATATGATGTACTACTTTAAATTGCAGAAGAGCATGTCGGGCGCACATGGAGGTAGAGTGTATCCGATCCAGGACTGAATCCCACATGTGATCTGTGAAGGCAGAACCATAGGTCCTGCTCCCACAGGGTTCTTATAGCTGCTAAAGAGGGGTTATGCAACTTTGAAATGAGGTTGAAAAACACAGAAATTGAGCCTTTTAATGTGGGGTTTACAGAAAGAAACAAATCGACATGATTGGCTGGCGGTTTATAAGGGAATTGGGGAATTAACTTCTGCGTAAAATGCCTGATTTGCAGAAATCGGAAAAAATTAGTCTTTTCGATACCAAAATGTTGTCAATTGAGAAAAACTAGCAAATAGTTAATTAATAAATAAATCACCGATGCTTTTTAAGCCTTTTTTATGCCAGATCTTGAATGCACCATCCACCGTCGATGGAGTAAACAAATGATTAGCTGCAATTGGGCTGAAAAGTGAAAAATTCTGCATTCCAAAATTCTTCCTAAATTGGGTCCAGATTCGAAGGGAGTGCTTAATCACGGGATTGCTGTTGGGAATAGCCGAAGAGAGTGGAAGTGCGGCGCTTAAGAGGGCAGATAGAGACAATGGGCTAATAGCGCTGGACTCCATTGTTACCCAGACTGGGGCTGAGTCGTCAAGGTGAAAATGCACCCAATACATTAAAGAACGGATATTAGCAACCCAGTAATAGTATTGGAAATTAGGGAGGGCCATTCCACCTGTTTGTTTGGGTCTTTGAAGAAAAGCTTTCCGTAACCGAGGGTGTTTACCATTCCAAATATAATTTATCATTAAAGAGTCAAGGGCCTGAAAAAAGGATTTGGGGAGAAAGATGGGGAGACATTGGAATAGATATAGGAACTTTGGGAGTAATGTCATTTTAATTGAATTTATTCTACCTATGAGAGAGAAAGCCAGAGGAGACCACTTCGATAATATTTGCTTCGCCTGATCCAATACTTTGAGGAAGTTCGATTTAAATAGGTTTTTAAAATTTCTGGTAAAACATACCCCAAGGTAACTCAGCTGATCTGTCACCACTTTGAGTGGGAGAGCTGTATAATCAAGTTTAAGAGCTTCTTTATTAATCGGAAAGAGTTCGCTCTTACTCAGGTTAAGTTTATAGCCAGAAAACTGACTAAAGACCTCCAACACAGAAAGTGCCTCCGGTAAAGAGGTGGCTGGCTTGGCGACAAACAAAAGTAAATCATCGGTGTATAATGATACCTTATGTTCAATTCCTCCTCTCCATGTCCCCTGAATCTGTTTGTTACCGCGAATGGCAATCGCAAGTAGTTCGATTGCAATAGCAAAAAGGAGCGGGCTCAAAGGACAACCCTGCCGGGTCCCACGGTGCAGATCAAAACTACTTGAGTTACAGCTGTTTGTTAATACTGAGGCAGAAGGGCATGCATATAATAATTTAACCCAAGAAGTGAAAACAGGACCCAAACCGAATTTTTCAAGGGTGAAAAACAAATAATTCCATTCTACTCTATCAAATGCTTTTTCAGCATCCATAGAAGCGAGGCATTCTGATTCAATATTTCTGGGGGAATATAAAATGTTCATTAGCCGGCGGATATTATAAAATGATTGGCGTCCCTTTATAAACCCAGTTTGGTCGGGGGATATGATAGAGGGGAGAACATCCTCCAATCTGTGGGCGAGAATTTTAGCAAGTATCTTCACATCTGTATTTAATAGTGAAATTGGTCGGTGTGATGCACAATCTAGAGGATCTTTATCCTTTTTTAACAACAGGGAAATACAGGCCTGGTAGAACGAAGGCGGGAGTTTACTTGAGTCAAATGAGTCTGAGAATACTGAACATAAAAAAGGCGACAATTCGGCTTAAAATTTCTTAAAAACGTCAGATGGAAGTCCGTCTGGACCAGGAGATTTGCCTGATTGCATAGATGTTATTGCTGCAATAATTTCCTTCTGAGTAATAGGTGCCTCAAGGCTATGTCTCAGGTCTTGAGAAAGGGAAGGCATGTTTAGGTTACTGAAAAAGGTTTCCATCACCGTTGCGTCTACTGTACAATCAGAACTATACAAATTTGAATAGAATGTTTTGAACTTTTCGTTTATCAATTTCTGATCTGATGTTGTACACCCACTGTCTGTCCGTATTCCAGGGATGAGTTGCTTCGCTCTAAATCCGCGCAGTTGATTGGCCAGGAGTTTGCCAATCTTGTCACCATGCTCGTAAAAAGTACCTCTGCTCCTAAGCAACTGGTCTGCAACCTGACGAGAGGAAAGAAGGTTGAATTCTGTCTGAAGTTTTAAACGTTCTTTGTAAAGTTCAGATGAAGGTGAATTAGCATATTGTCTGTCTATGTTCAGAATCTGATCAGCAATTTCAGTTTGTTTCAGTTTTGTACACTTATTTTTGTATGCTGCAAATGATATAATTTCACCTCTCAAATAGGCTTTCAGGGCTTCCCAAATTGTTGCATTGGACACATCTGGTGTTTTTTTATACTCAAAAAAGTTTTAATATGTGTAGAGGTGTGTGAAAGAAAACTCTCATCTGTGAGCAACAATGGATCCAGTCTCCACTGCCTTCTTGTATGCTCAACGTCAGGGAAAGCCAGTTGAAGGAGCAGAGGAGCGTGATCTGAGATCACAATACTTTCACAACTGCATGACTTTAGGTCTGACATCAATGAATTATCAACAAAAAAATAATCAATTCGGGTGTAAGTGTGGTGGACATGAAAAGAATGAATATTCTCTTCCTGTGGGGTATAAAAACCTGTATGGATCAGAGAGGCTATAATCAGCAAGAAATTATTTGATATAACCTGCAGATCTGCTAAGAGTGGCAGGTTTGGGGGAAGAGCGATCTAAGACTGGATCTAGATAACAATTAAAATCCCCACCAAGAATAAGAGAATGGGAATTGAGATCGGGGAGTTGAGAAAAAAATCTCTTAAAGAATTCTACATCATCGACGTTAGGCGCGTAGACGTTAGCCAAGATGACTGACTTATTGTAAAGTTTGCCTGAAACAATAATAAAACGTCCATTTTTATCTGATATAATGTTTGAGGACTCAAAAGGAATATTACTATCAATAAGGATAGCTGTGCCCCTAGCCTTGCCCCTGAAATTAGAATGAAAAAATTGTCAGCATTTACTTAATCGCCCATGGTCAGAGTCATGTAAGTGGGTTTCTTGAAGGAAAACTATTCCAGCCCTGAGCCGTTTTAGGTGGGTTAAGACCTTACCCCTTTTCACTTGGTGATTTAGCCCCTTGATATTCCAACTAATTAAATTAAGATTGCCCTTCATCTAGCTCAGTTATAGTGAGAATAAAAAGAGTTGCTCCGATAAGAAAAAGAGTAGCAAAATATAGAGGGAAAGAAAAACACACAAAAAAAAGGAAAACACAAATAACTGAAAACACAGCAGGTGATGACTTATCAGCTAAACCCCCAGTTAACACCACCCCATCCCACCCCATATATTGCTCTAAACAGCAAACCCCAAAAGACCCTTACTAGTCTCACAACAAACATTCCAAGCCTTAACTTTCTGACCTGTGCTAGCTTCCCACATAAGTCTTGTACAATTCACCCCATAACAGCTAGTAACACTATGAACAATCCAGCAAACTGTCAAAATGACAACACACTAAACAAACATACCGTGCTCACCCAACAAATTCGAAATACAAAAAAAGAACAAGGCGTGAGTTAGACAATCTGTCCAAATGGCAAAAAAATTAAAATAAAAAAAATATAGAACAGACACGCTTATCTAGCCGTTTTAAAATAGAGATACAAATAAAAAAAGCTAGACAATACGTCAAAATGACAAGCAACAAAAATGTCACGTTCACCCAGCTAATTTACTCATTTTAAAAAAGGGAGAAAAAATGCGTGTAATACCATCAGTCTGAGAGTTTGGCTGGGGATATGAAAAGAGCATTTGTCCACATTGTATACTCACAGCAGGCAATCGTATTTACTACGGACTCACACCCAATGTAGATATGTAGTTAGATGCTTCAGAGACAGATCGCAACCACTTTCTCTCGCCACTCTGGAGAGTAATCAGAAGCCTCGCAGGATGAAGAAGAGAGGGACGGAGACCACGCTGATAAAGCTCAGCCAAGACCCCCCTGTATTCAGCCCGCTGCTTCACGACCTCCGCGCTGTAGTCCTCTTAGAACCGGAGCTTGTGGCCATAGTATTCCAGCTCACCCTGTTTACGTGCCTCTCTCATGATCCGGTCTTTAGTCTGGTATCGGTGAAAGCAGATGACGACGGGTCGCGGCCTCTCATGCGGGCCCGGTTTGGGTGCCAGAGTGCGGTGAGCTCTGTCCAGCTCCGGGGGAGAAGGGAGAACTTGATCACCAAAAACCTTGACGAGGAGCTCGGAGAAAAAGGCGGTGGGGCGTGCACCCTCAAGTGACTCTGGTAAGCCCACGATACGAACGTTCTGTCTCCTGCTTCTCCCTTCCAAATCCGATAGTTTAGCTTTCAACAGCTTGTTATCTTCCTGCAGTGAGGAGCACGTAGCCTCAAGTTGCTCCAGGCGTCCGCAAACAGTTTCTGCATTCTCCTCGAGATCGGTTATACGTTTCCCCTGGCCTGAGACCACGGCCTGGATGTTGTCCAGCTTAGTGTCCATGCTGGCGAACGATGATTTAAACTCAGCGGCTATGGATTTAAACTCAGCGGTGGCTGCTCTATGCTGCTCAAGCAGATCCGAAATGGAAGCCATTGAGCTAACACCAACATCCATGCTAACCACGCTGTCCGAGGACATATCTGACTCTGCCGAATCTCTTTTTGCGTTTTTCTTGCTTCTAGGCATTTCTCTAAAACAGTATCAGTGTTACCGGCAACACAAGCACAAAAAAAATCGATGAAAATAGGGTTTAATCAGTTAGGTCTGAAATAGTTAGTGGGAGCTATAGAGCGATCGCACCTACCCCATGCTCTGTAACCCGGAAGTCTTAATTTGGCTTTCTACTAGAAACTGTTTTCATGGTGTAGTGTTCAAAAACACCTTTGTATTTCTCACAATACTATTGCTCCTCCTCTTTTCAGCCTCTGTTTGAAACGCTCAGTTTTAGAGCCTGTCTCTTTAAAGCCACTACAAATAACATGGCACGTTGGCGTCCCCTTTGGACAAAAGCGGTAGTATTTTTACAACGCCAGCTGTCGTGAAGCTGTTTTCTAGCTCGTGCCAGGCGTGCAAGATTCAAATGATCAGGAAGCAATATAGTGCATGTCCGTGTGTTGAAAGTGTGAGGGCACCGGACTCTTTTCGGCTCCGTGAGAGTGGTTAGTGACACAGCATCAACTAATGCCAGTCAGTGCTACACACACCTGATTGCAATGAGTTGATGCAGTGTCACCTCTCACGGAGCTGAAAGATTACGTGTCCTCACAGAAAGCGAATGAACGAGAGACGGCAGTTAGTAGCCTATGGATCACGATGAGGTAATGTGTTTATGTTGTTGTAAATAATGACTATTTCAGATGAATAATGGTCATCTGATGATGCTGGTGAGCAGTGGTGTAGTGGTGCCTGGAGAAGTGGGTATACTCTAAGTTGTACTGCGCGCGCATCCACTTTTGCCGGTCCTATATTTCCCATAATTGCGCTGCCTCACACAGCCACTCGCGAGTAGTGGTCCAACACAGGCCTAATGCATGAATAGCCTATAAGATATAGAGAGCGTAGCTGGCAGAACGGCTATATGTTTAGCCTCCGTGTCCGCTCCATTTACAGCCATTAGTGCGAGTGGGGGGGAGTTCACTGTCCTGACAGCTGACTGCCGCTACGGTCTGCCGGACCATCACTGTTTGCACAGTAGGCTAAATAGGGAGACTGAGGTGGGGACCCTGGACCTTCTAGGGGGGGTCCGGGGGAATGCTCCCCCGGAAGAAAAAAATGCAACCTTTTAAAGTAAAATTCATCAATCTGGTGCACTTTGAGAAGAAAACTGCATGCAACCAGGCCCAGGGGCCCAAGGGCTCAGGGGGGCCCTAAGCCAGAGATACTGATAGTAACTTTACATGTCGCATTGTCAAAGAGCTCAGTCACTCATGTCAATAACAGCCTAGGGTCCAAAAAGGAATAGGAAATAAATCATCATGGCCCCTAGCAGGTGAAAAATAGAAAAGCAAGTGCAAAACAAAAGCATTATTAGCTATGTCTTATGGGCTTCATAAGGGGCCTCTAAGGCCCCCACACACATACAGGAATAAGCTTTATACGTGTAAATTCTATACTGTTCATAAAAAGTAGCTTTCCACCCTGTATCTGTTGCAATGGGCCCCTCCATCATATAACATGGGTCTGCAGACCAATCTACTGAAATGTTTTTACAGTTGCAGAGTAAAGAGTGCTGCCTGTTTAAGAAAAATAATGTTCCTTCTGCAGCTCAAGATTTGATTTAAATCTAAATTTTCCTCTGAAAGTGCATCAGATTGATGCATTTTACTTTAAATCTCATAATCCGTCTATGAACCAACTGGTTTCCACAATATTTTTTATTTTTGCTGGGAGCATGCACAAGCATTATTCATAGAAAAAAAAATGTGGGGGCCCCCCACAGGGTCTTGAAACGGGCCCCGAGATCGTTAAGACCGCCCCTGCACGCTTGCCGCCTTCTCTCTGCCCGCTCGCCTCTCTATTGAGAATGCATTAGTGGGCGAAACAAACGCCTCGGCCCGTGTGAAACGGCCTGAACTGCTGAACGAAGGAAATCAAATGAGGTTCTGGCATTTTCCCCAAAAAACGGGACAAATTGTGTCCCGGGAGAGATTTTTCTTTTCCCGGGACAGCTGGTGAAAAAAAGAGAACAATTTCGGGGAAAACGGGACGGGTGGCAACAAGTCCCGCAGTCGCGGCCGTTAGAAGTGGGTATACGCAATGTCGCCTGAAAAATAAGTGGGTATACGCCGTATACCTGCGTATACCCCCCACTACACCACTGCTGGTGAGCAGTGTTGGGAACGTTACTTTAAAAAAGTAATTAGTTATAGTTACTCACTACTTGTTCCAAAAAGTAACTGAGTTAGTAACTGAATTACTTTATAATAGAAGTAACTAATTACCAGGGAAAGTAACTATTTGCCTACTGTAAAAAAAAAAAAAAAAAAAAGTTGCTAGGCCTAGGCTATATGTCAACACATTTGGATTTTTCTGAGCAGTTTTCACAAGTCAGTTGAAATGAGTAGAACAGACAGGTAGGCCTACTTGTAGGCTACATAACCTTCAATATTTATTGCACATCAACAGACAGCAATAGGTTTATCCTGCACTTCAAGTATTTTATTCTCAACAAAAGTAGCCTAGTAGAGGAAACTGCTGAATGTAGGCTACCGTGCTGATCTGCTATATCACTGGATTCACTTCAGGGGTGTCGGCTAAAACACCACTTAAGGCCAAAAACGTCAGACTATGAAGCATGAGACGATGAGAGGAGGAGTAAGGATTTATCCTATGTTTATTTCCTTCTTTAACATGCACAGCAGCATACAGATCCCAGGAAAATAACAGTAGCAATATTCGTCTCGTGATGACACGCTAAACAGCTGTTGCAACCGGCGAATCGCGGCCGTTTAATAACGTGCATAAATTATAATTTATAGAGATCGGGAAACTCCATGCACTTACTCACAAGGGCGACGCAAACAAACGCAGGGAGAGCACGTTTCAACCGTGGATTGATAGGTGGTTACTGCGGCAACGTACGGTACACGCTCACACAACAGAGAGAGAAAGAAAAAGAAACTTCACTAAACAGGCGCTCCGGCTGACTGATGTGACGGCGCTAACTGACAGTTATGTCATCCACACTGAATAAAACACAACTTAAAACACACCGGTCTCCTCACTAGCAGTTTGTGTAGTATGGAGCCAGGGGTGCGTTCGGATTACACAGTTTATTCAATCAATTCATAGTAACGCACCGCATTTAACGTTCAGTAACGATAACGGCGTTGTAACGACGGAAAAAGTAATTAGTTAGATTACCCCGTTACTGAAAAAAGATCGGCGTTACCTAACGCCGTTATTTTAAACGGCGTTATTCCCAACACTGCTGGTGAGGCAAAGTAAACTTTGTTTTAGTAGGCTACCGCTCATTCATTTAGGAGTCTAATTAGCTCCCGTGAAATTGTGTATACGTTGCTTGGCAACGCCCTCCCGCCCGCCTATCTCTCCCTTTTAGCTTTTCTTCATTGCATTTTCTTTTTTTTCTTTGATGGTTCAGCCCCGTTATCAGTCATTATGACGACAAACAACTGTCTCAAACAAGGCTCCCGCTCCCCTTCCCTCACCTGGAGGGATAGGCTTCTCAAATCGCGTTGTTGCGCCACACTGAAATCTGCGACCAATACGGATATGTGACCATAGAGCATGCACGCGTGAACCGAAAATCGGACTGGGGGTGCGACCAGACCAAATGCAGTAATAAAAACTATATAAAAACGTCTTTCTTTGCACTGATGGTCTCGTTTGCTGTTAAAGGTAATTTATGATTATGTGAGGAAATATGAGGCTGTTTAAAAGATATTTAAATGTTACTCGGAGCTGCTTTAAGCCACACCTTCCAAAAAGCCCAGTCTGCTCTGATTGGCCCTGCAACAAACTGCCGGTTTGTATCTTACTGCCAGTTAGATTCAGTGGTATTTTGGGGTGTGCTTTTCACAGGTTGAGGTAGTGCTAAGATAGGTTGGTAAATGTGGGCCCACTTAGTGTACCTTCCCTTTGTTAACAGTTTACAGAGCCTAGGCTGTATATTATCACATCATTATTCTATTGGCACACAGTACGGACAGATAGTGAGGAGATATTCACTGATTTTGACAAAAAGTGATTTGTCAACCAACATTATCTAGAATAACCTAGTAGGCCTATGCCAAAAAATTAAATTATCTTTCTGTGAAGCCCTTGGAAAGCAAACAGAAGTAATTCAAACGCGTAAAGATGTTTCATGTTTTGCAGGATTTCCAGTTGACCCCATCTGAAATAATGGTCTCATGGTCAATAAAACAAAAAGCAGAAAAAACATTAGCCAAGCAAATCTCTCAGATAATATTGCTGCTGGACAGAAAGAAAGAGAAAGTAATATACCACAGACTATATCTCTGGTAACCAAAAAAGGCTTTTAACCAACAAGTTATACCCAGGCAGCGGCTACCACTGCAGAAAAGAATGCGCTTTCTCTTTTGAGACCTACAGCTGGACCTTCTGACAAATGAAAGAAAATAGGAATTATTTGATGAGTATGAAAACCATACCATAGTTGTTTGTTTGCCTAAGCATACATGTGTAGTTGCTATTGTCATTAAGTGAACACAATATAAAATGAGTGTCCTCCCAGTCTCAGAGTCCCAAACCTGCCACTACAGCAAGTCTCCATACTATGGCACTGTTTAGCTCTCGACAGCATGAAGAATGTGATGTGTTTTTTCAGCTCTTATTCTAAGCTTTTTTTGGAGGTACTCTCATTTTCAACAATGGCCACTAGGTGGCACCAGTGAATGGTGCTGGGAAGAAGCCGACTCCAGCTCCTCTCCATTCTCATTCTGAGAGGCTGTTGCACATAAGGGTTTGACCCAGGGGTGGATCAAATCCTTGAAAGAATTCAACTTTTTGACAAGAACCTTTGACTGGGTGTTGCCTGAACTATACTATAGTTATTATGTATTATAGGAAATGTAAGATTTTCCATGTTGCACTGTTGTATCTTTTATTTAAGAAGCTGATAGTGGAATACAAACCTTAAAACAAAACGTTCTTACCTTGTGCATTTTGAAAATGAGAGGTAATCATTTTAATTTCATTGTCCAGTGCTGATGTAAGTGACTGAAAACAAGTTCAATAAACACATGTCACATATACACAAAAATCCTATCACAAAAAGCAGATTATGTATCATAGTGTAATACTGCTATTGTGTTGTGTGGGTACCTTTGTAATGCGATAGCTTCAGTCTTAGTCATCCATACAGGAAACCAAAGCAGCCCGTTGTAAGCCCAAAAGGAAATCCTGGCTAATCTCATGTCTGTATCACACTGAAACAAGAATCAAAGTACAGTGCAGGGAAAAAACACTCTACAATACCACATTTAACACACTTAATAAAAACATCATTTTGAATGATTACATTATTCAGGTAAATTACGAGAAATTCATTATTTGGACAAAACTATAATATTTTGAGTGTTTTTGTAGAATTTCTGTCTCCTCCCATTTATATGTCGTCCTTACCCCTTCTTTATTGGAGGTAGAACATGGGAAAGTTTATTAACAAAAAACAAACAAAAATATGCTAAAGGTTAAACTAAAGTTTTCACAAAACAACAGGAATATGGCCTAACTCTTTTTTCTAGAAACGGCAACAAACAATTGTATTAGCTACTGTTCTGACATTTTAACTATAATGATTACAATTAATAATGATCTTTTTTACATGACAAGATTTTGATTGTAATTACCTATTGATACAAAGGGGAACAACACAAATTCATTGAATCATTATTTTGACAATGAATATTTAAATGTCTTAGTTAGGCTACATACAGGATGTATTTATAGGACTAACCAACGAACCTCTTTGGTATGACTATTTTATTTATATTTTCACATGTTTAAAGTTATAGCATATTCATGCCGTCTGAATAGGAAGAATAATTGTATGTTATTTCATTTGGAGAAAAAAAAATCATGCTTCCTTCACTTGGGATGAAGCGTGAACCAATCGAAGACAAGCGCAGTGCAGTACGTCAGACGTAAGGGGGCGTGGCAAAGGTGCGTCCCCTGCACAGTAGTAAGCGGAGTTGGCTGTAGCGCTCGAGACCCATTGAAAGTAGCTGCTCATTTCACAGACTTGGCAGGCGGACGAGGGGGGCGGACCGGGCGAGAGGAAAACTTGACAGAAAACAATAGCAGTCACTCCGCTGCTATCTGTTAATAGTTAATTAAGCGTTAATAGTTCTGAAGACAGGCAACTGTGCTCGCTGACGGACGAAGCTAGCGGTTGTGGCGGAGGCGCGGCCGGCGAAAAGGAATAACGTTAGCAGGAAAAGGTGAGGTGGTGACGGCACGTTTTGGGAAGAAGAGACGGAGGACAGCATTGATAAAGTAAACGTGCTCAGCCTCAGGTACGTTAGTTGGCCTGGCAGACCATATCAAAGTGCAGACGGGTCATGGTCGCTGGTCGGAGCGCCGCGTCGCAGCGATAAACGGTGCGGAGAGAGAGAGAAGAAGAACAAGAAGCCGAAGACCGAAGAGCCACTACCGCTTCTCTGCCGCTCTATCAGTCTGTCCAAGCGGGCTCCCCGGTCCCAGGGAAGAGCCACCATGTCCCGGAGAAAGCAGAGCAAACCCCGCCAGATAAAGCGTAAGTTCATTAGCTTGTTGTTTCTTTGCTTGACTGTTGTGAATACGAGGAGCAGCGCGTGGGGATTCACGCGCGCGCTCTGGGAACAAGCAGCGCGTGTTGTGCGGCGCAGGAAAGTTAATAAGTAGTTTGGAACCCAACTGTAACGCCCGACTGTTTGGTCGGTAGTTTTATGACAGTAGGATATATTTTATAAGCAAATAGTGCCTAAAAACATAAACTAAACCCACACAGAGGTTAAACCTAGTCCAGCCTCAGCATTGTTCTCAGAATAACCCAGTGATGTTGTTAAATGTATTAAAGCGCCACTTTGGCTCTCTCGGACTATGTCTAGACTGTGCAAGAGTGTAGCCTAATTAGTTTTTATATAACTAAAACAAATTTTCATTTATTAACCTGTAAATAATGCTTTGTCCATTGGCAGCTCAAACTGTAGCCGTGGCTTCCTGTTTAATTCTGTTGTGGAAACGTCAGTGTGTTCTCTGAAAAAGGCCGATGTGAACAGAGATAAGGCAGCGATCCGATGTGAGCCCAGATAAAGATTAAAATTGGATCTTTTTTTTATTTGTTTTCTGTCTGCTGCTGCGCCGGGGCCCGCCGTTGCATTCTCCCCCCTGGCTTTTCACTTCTCTTTTCCCAGAGATGGGGCGTCAGATAGGGCCGCCTGGCTGATCTCTCCGCCCGATAGCTGCTCACAATTGGATCTTTTTTTTTCATCTATCCTTTTAACTCAATAATGCATCTTAGTGGTCGCTTGAAAGGCCCTTTTTTCTTGTTCTGGCGCTCGGCTGGTCTCTGTGCTTGACGAGTTCTTCCTGTTTATAAAAACGTGTGTGAAGGTGTATCACTTTTTGACTGAGCATACTAATGCTGCCATTAACCCCCCAAGTGGCTAGAATAGGCCTGTTGCACACAGTCAGAAGTGAAGGTGTCACTAAAGATTAAACATGAAAGAAAATGTGTCTGTGCATGTATTTGTTTGGAAATGACAGCTGGAATGGAAACTTGACTTCTGCAGGACAATTTGATCAATAACTTATTGAACAAATAATATCAAGTCTTGTCATCAGTGCCATCATGTCTAGAAGCAGCATTTGTGAGTTTAGGCTTTATGGTATCAAGTGATATAAATGCTGTTTTATCTAATATTAATGAGTTGACGTTCCTGACCAAAATAGCCTGTCAAAGCATAGTCTACAATGGCTGTAGTGACAGCAGGTGTGAAGTTGGATTTAAAAACAAATGCATCTGCTGGCAGTGATTAACATATTTTTCACAGCATAGTGCGACCCCCACTTGTGAGCATTGTTTGTTCTGTTATGAGCAAGAGGTCACAGGGAGCATGACATCATGTCACCAAGTCACTGTGCTACCTGCACTCTATAGAGCTGGGCAATTCATTTTGATCCACTTTAAAGAGTTTGTTTAGTCAGTTGTAAAGTCAGATGGAATTGTTATTGCTAATTCAAGAGTTGGTCACACTACACAATAAAAGTCTTGCTTGTTGTTGGGTTGGTATACCCTTTGTATTCCAGTTCTGCACTACTAATATTGCTTGGCCAAAGATGTTTTCATTACAGCAGTACTACTAGCATATGTGGCAAACACTTGTGCTAATGGCTCTCATGCCACTTTTGAATTTCACGATTAGCGGACATTATATTGTCATGTTAACATGCTTATAATGTCTTAATTAATGTTGGCTGAATTGGTTTGTATTCATTAGAACAAATGTACTTACATTGACATTACTCTGGTTGCCGTTGCCTCGTATAAAAAAAGGAAGCCATTGAGTATCCCAGCAACAGAAACTATTTGATTTATGATTATGCTTGTGACAAACATATCTTGCTTAAAACTATGTGAGCACACAACCAAACACCTGGAGTTGCATTTTCAGAAAAGACATTCAATTTATATTGCAGTTTGGTAAAAATATAAAAATGAATCACAATGATGGATATATTTTCCCCTAGTTTAGTCCTCGTCTAAATGGTTCTATCAGTAGCATTGGGGAAGACTTTGCAGATGACACAGTTCATTTCTAACTAAAGGATGTAGCTAATGTTAGCTGCTCGCCTTGATAGCACTGAACTCATGGACGCCCTCTGTTGTGATCTGCTGTGTTGCTATTAACGATTTCCATTGATGCCACTCACTGCAAGCAGCCTGTGTAGTCAGTGTTTTTTTCCCCCTCCGTTTCCATAGAGAGGCCTATCAGCTGTTAACTCCCAGCAGGCACCTACAGTAGAGCCAGCAGCGAGACCTGGAGATGTATTCCAGAACCTGAGGCTGATAAAGCTGGGCTAGACTTAGAGAGAGAGAGAGAGAGAGAGTGTGTATGAACGTGTCTCAGGGGTGTCATGGCCATTCTTTATCAGTGCTTCTGGTCCACTATGCTTCCCTGTGCACCAGGCCCCGGCTGCAGTTCGAGGCCAGCCAGCCCTCTCAGCCCCGTGACTCTCTTGTGATTTGGCAGACATTTTGATAGGAGAGAGTGAGGAGTGATACGGACTTTGTTCGGCTGGTGTGTGTGTGTTTGGGGGGGGGGGGGGTATCAGGAGAGGGGGGGGGGGGGGTCAGGAGAGGTGGGGGGCTGCTAGCACGACCACTACTACTACTAGTGAGGACAGTGTGTGTGTCCGCCATGTTGTTTTGAACATGCTGCTCCCTGATACCGATATGACAAATTCCATCCCGATTTATAGCGTTCTTGGGTTGGTTTCATTGTTGCAGTAACACACCTCCTAGCTTCCTTTCTGGAAATGATTCATGCCACACATAAATGTAGTTTGACGGTTTCCTATTACACTAAATTAAGTAAAGCTACAAGGAACCTTCAGTTTTTCTTGATTCTAGCTGCATCTTCGGATAAAAGCGATAGTGTTTTTTTACGACACCAGTGCTGTAAATATACGTCCATGAAAAGATACTGCAGATGCACAGTAAAGAGGTAATGTATTTATACAGTATGTGACTGTCAGATTAAATAATGGCAATATGATGATGGTGTAGCAGAGTAAACTTTGATTTAGTTCTACTGTTCATTAACACAGGAGGCTCCGGTCTGCCTGCCGTAAATCGTTTTCTCTAAGCTGCCAGGGTATATCGTACCCATGCAATGATAATAATAATGATAGTAAAATAGCATTACTTTCACTGATGGTACAGAATCATTTATGATCATCAGAGGAAACATTTGACGGTTTCATAAACATTTAAAAGTTCCTGGTAAGAGGTTTAAGTTAAGTGGTATTTCCCTAGTTACTGTTATGAGTTCTCTTTTCTGCTGTGAGTTTGGAGCTGTGATTGAGTCTTTATTTGTTGTTAATACTGTGTCAATGCAAACTGAACTCTCCCTGCTGCCTGTCACACCTAAAGGCCGGATTTAAAACCCTTGGAAGGCATTCACTGTGAAGCAGGTGTGAGGAGTTTTGAATAATTCCAAAAAGATGAGAATGCAGATTCTTTTTGAACAAGGTAACGTTGATAAACAGGCCGGGGCGTGTTCCCCCAATGTGTGGTAATGGCCAATCACACGGCCACTGTGTATCGGTTGCAGCCCTGTTTCCTACACGGCTTTGCAAATATGGGCAACTGCTCGAAGCGAATTATTCAAATATTTTAATTTGTTTTCTTCACAGTTATTATATAGACACATCCATACTCAATTTTCTCAAATGAAATACAAGCAGAGACTAGAGTAAAGCTGCATTACAGCGCTACACAGGGGAAGGGGCTACGCTTTTTTTATTCAAAGGGAATTCAGATTCAAAGTAGGATAGAAACATTTGCCATACTCCATACAGATGGACCAGGCTGTGTATTTAAGATGTTGAAGTTTAAGGTAATTGCTCTCAGTGGAGTTGTAAACTCAGTAATAGATATATGTCGTGCTCAGACTCTGCATGCTCATTCTCTTTCATGCAGCCCAGACAAGCATGGTGGGGAGATAAACCGCTATGTAAACAAAGGCTATATGTAAAAAAGGGACCCGCCACCATAGCTAGCAACATGGCCATTTACAGAGCCTAGGCTGTGTATTAACGTTGGATCTTTGCAGCAGACACACAGTACGGACAGGTAGACGATTATGAGGAGATATTCACTGATTTTGACAAACTGATCTTGACAACAAGCATACTTAAGAATCGCTGACACCACCTTTTTAAAATTCCACTCAATCATTTGCATTCATCAAAACACACACCTGTTGCCAGGGAGCGAAGGCGCAGCGATTGAAAAGAGCAGGGTTTGTTTTACAATGTATTTATGACC
The DNA here is from genome assembly GCF_949987685.1 of Ammodytes marinus. NCBI lineage: Eukaryota > Metazoa > Chordata > Actinopteri > Uranoscopiformes > Ammodytidae > Ammodytes > Ammodytes marinus. Next base: position 29,298,428 of record NC_137234.1, on the reverse strand, counting down.
TGGGCTGGGTTGATATTAATTCAAATATTACAGAATCACATGCTGCTTCTCCTTCCCTTGCATTTGTTTTATTGTGAAAGTGGCAGCCAGTATGATAAAGCTAAGGCTACAGGCGCTTCCTGCTAACTGTTTGCCTCCTGTCCATAAGTGATAAGGTCTGTCAGAGTGTGTCCGTATCCAGAATGCCCTGTCAAAACTGTAACCTACTGACTTGCTGAGAAGATCCTGATAATAGTCCTTCCTTAATAAGAAATGTCCCTTTATTAGCACTTCTCTTCAGGTTTTGATCAGTCCAAACTAACTATGGCGTTGATGGCACTTTTTTTTTGCAGTATACGTTATACCCAGTCAAGTCATGTTGTCTGGTCGTGTGCCCCCCCTGGAAAAGCAACATTTGACAACAAGAATCCCCCCCTCCCCCCACGCCCAAAACAGAAAGTTACATTAAGACAACATAGCATGCATATCTTTTTATTTTCCTCACCCCAAACAACAATGGATTGAGCCCAGGGGCTTTTTCTGGAGGCCTCATGGGTTGAGGAAGGAGGGGGGGGGGGGGGGGGGTGGAAGCTTGTGTTTGTGTAGCAGATAGATATTTGTCTGTGTCTCTTTTGTGCGTCATCCCTCCCCTAACGGTTGGTGATCTCTCAGGCTGATAAGAGTCCTCCTCTCCTTGATGGAGAGATAGCAGGCAGGCAGGCGGGCGGGTGGCCCACTGAGGCTGCTCCGTCCCTGGGCTTATATATTTTGGCGGTTGAGATGGGAGACGCGATAAGACTTGGCGGCGATCGCTTGCTCCTGATATCTCAGAAAGGAAGAGAGAGAGAGAGAGAGAGAGAGAGAGAGAGAGAGAGAGAGAGAGATGGGAAGTTGGGCAGATGGAAGGATAGATTGGAGAGATGGAGGGAACATTGTAATTACATCTGGCTGTTTGCATTGCATTTTGTTCCGTCGGCGGCGTTGTTGTTGTCTGAGGTTTTGTTTGCGATTGGCTGGGAGGTGGATCTCTTAGATAATTAAAATAAGAAAAAGGGAAAAAGTGAGGTGATAAGAGAGGGAGGAGTGGAGGTAAAGAGATAGAGAAAATAGTGTGTAATATGCAGCAGCTGCTAGATGAATGTGTTGTGGTGTGTTTATCTCAGGCTGCTCTCTCTCTCTCCCCCCCCCCCGCCCCTCTCTCTCTCTCTCTCTAAAGATGTTTGGGGCTGATAAGGAGGCCTGCTGATGGTAGATATAGATAACAGCCTGCAGATTCACTCTGCTGATTGTGTGTGTGTGTGTGTGTGTGTGTGTGTGTGTGTGTGTGTGTGTGTGTGTGTGAGAGAGAGTGTGTGAGAAAGCTTGGTTCCAATGACATCACAGCGCTGGAGCTCAGAGGTCAGCACATGAATAATACGCTGCCTCCCACGGCTTAAAGCAAAGCAGAGACCAGACAAGGAAATCACCACTCTTGACCTCTCTTCTAATACGTCTCTCTTGCCTTTTTAATAACACACCAGTTTAAACTTCTTAAACCCCCGTAGAAGAGGGGTGTATAGAAAGCTTCAAGTTGAGTGTGTTTGTGTGTGTGTGTGTGTGTGTGGGTGTGTGTGTCTCGCTGCCAGCCGTGTGAAAGGAATGTGTTACTCTGTTGTTCTTTTATCAGCACAGCCCGACAAGGCTCCGGCGGGTCACGTGATGGTTATATGGACGCACTATTGAGAGATTAATTCATTCTTTGTGAGCCAAAGAGAAATAAAACACACACACACACACACAAGCAAGCAGCCAGCGTCTAAATTCCACACACACACACACACACACACACACACACACACACACACACACACACACACACACACACACACACACACACACACACACACACACACACACACACACACACACACACACACACACACACACACACACACACACACACACACACACACACACACACACACACACACACACACACACAGAGACAGAAGAGTCATGCAGCAGCGCCTTGGTGGCTCTTTCCCCTTGTGTGTTTGTGTGTGTGTGTGTGTTTTTTTCATTCTCTCCCCCTCTTTGTTCTGCTTTTAGCTAGATGTGAACTTTGGATAAGCCAGCGGGGGCCTGATCTCCGGTGCAGATAGAGATGGCCAAGTGTGATTAGAGGTTGTTATCAGGGCCGAGCAGGCAGGAGCCCAGTCTCAACCCACGCAATAACAACAGGGAACCAGGCACGCTCCGGACCCTGGCAATCAGTTCCAGCCACTAATGGGATTAATGTTGTTGTATAATTAGATGATAGGTGTGAATGCATTTTCTTTTTCTACCCTCCCTCAATCTTTTTTTTTCTCACTCAATCAAACCACACACAAACACACCCCACCACACACACACACACACACACACACACACACACACACACACACACACACACACACTCCTCCCCCTCGTCGTCGCTTCTCTCGCTCCACCCGTAACAAGCATTGTCATTGATTAATTCAATTAAAATTAATACCACGTATTACTCATTTTACCCGTTCCTGATTCCGTGTTAAGATAGCGCAGACATGTTGGGACAATTTTGGTGTTCGTCGATGACTATCTCCAGGGTGGATTTTTTTTTCTCTCTTTTTTTTCCCTTTAAAAAAAAGATTCTCTTGTGTTAAAGGCGTGAAACTTTGGTGAGCGTATAGTGTAAGCGGGAGGGGGAAGAAGTAACAGCATCAGCAAGATGACTGGCACACTAGATCCTACTGACAGATATTACAGCAGCGAGATGGTGACTGATTGGGTATCGAACGCCAACGTTTTCTCATGCTCACCACCATGAGATGGCTCCATGCGAGAGCTGGATATTACTGCAATCACTCATATACCCACATACTACGTATGCATGGCATGCATTGCATACATATAGTATCTGCAGGGGGGGGGGGACTGGACAAAATACCCTTTAAAACACACACAAATGATCACGCTTTCAGTCCTAGCTGTAACAAAAATCCACTCTCCATAAATGGTTCAATGATGTCTTTGTCATGTGACCTGCACATTATTGAACTTGACTTATTCTCTTCTTTTATATCTATTTGGAAATCTTTTAAAGTTAACGATTTTTAAAGTCAGCAACTTGCAGGACATTGCTGGTGTTTCTGATCAAAGATTTGATGAAGGATTTGCCTGCTATCTTTCTGCCCTTTTTAAAAGGTGTTAGCTTCTTTGCCTTGATGTGTGTGTTTGCGTTGCGGCTGTGAGAGAAGCACTGGCAGAGTGTGTGTGTGTGTGTTAGCGTGTGTGTGTGTGTGTGTGTGTGTGTGTGTACACAGTCTACATACACCAAAAGGGGGAAGTTGGCAGGGTAACACAGAGGAAACAGCGTTTGTGTTGGGTGTGTGGATGAGTTATTACCCCTTTCCTGCTATTTACCCAAAGGGACGGCCCGCACAGTGAATTATGGTTCCCCCCCTCCAACTCAGCGCCGGTTGTAAAAACGGTTTCACCCATGACCCCCCGGCGATGACGCCCTCGGTAACAAGACATTTACCCCAACCAACAGTAGCGTAATCCCAATCCAAACTGTTTGCTCTAGCAGTAATTACCTACTCTAGCCCGGCTCTTCCCAGGCAGCTTTGGTGAGGGCTTAACTCACAGGCTGACGGGCTCTCTGTGTGAGAGGTTTGACCACAGTAACATCCAAGCCCTGTCCTTGAACATGGATGCATGGAAACACGGCAGCTTTTTGGGTTAAGTGATGGTTGTCATGCAAGGGTTCTCATCAACGTTTCTCTTGTATGAATGCGTTAAGAGAACAATTGACAATTGTCATAGAATATATACCTCAAAGTAAACCAAAATGGAGCTTTGTTATGTTGGGGGGGTTTAGGTAAAGAAGATATGTGTGTAGTCGCAGGTTAACTTAAATGTGTCAGAATGACTCCGGACACTCGAAGGACAGTGTGTTAGTGTGGATACACACACACACGCACACGCACACACAGCCACTGTTATGACAGGGCCCCCCCAACGCCACTGATAAGACAGACCATTTGCTCCTACTGTGCTGAGCACTCTGTTCCGTGGGTGTTAAGGCAACCTGGGCAAACAACACCGCCTGACCTGCTTTTACAGCCAAACACACACACCTACACACACACACACACACACACGCACACACACACACACACACACACACACACACACACACTTCTCCACTGTTCTCGTTGTTACCGGCCGACAGTAAACGCACCTGTAGCTCTGAATCTGCCGAGCTTGAAATCCCAAGTCAGCGATATTCAAGCAGACAAACAGTTGGGATGTCGAGGGGTCAATTTTTGAAACCGTCTCATTTTTCCTCTGATGATCATTGAGTACATGTAACAGCAAACGAGCCCATCAGTGCAAAAAATGCTATTTTATACATATATATATATTTTTTTAAATGCCTTTGTCCGGGTACACTCACCCAAAACACTACCGATTTTGTCCAAAGGGGCCGCTTAAATAAACACAAACTGAAAGTTCCTCCTAGCCACTTTAATTCACTAAGGATATTGGCGAAACTACAAGGGAGAGGATAAATGCATGGAAGACCTGGAATCATATCATAAAATGCTTAATTATTAGCTGCAATCTTTACTGGCCCAAGTATTGTTTACTCATACAAGGAACTCGACTCCCATTCTGATAGTATAGGCCTACTGTCTGACTAGGCTTTTACAATGTAACCTTTGGGCAAGTTTTTTTTTTTGGGGACAAAATGAAACCATGAAACATTTTTTAACCGCTGTGGATGTGTAGCCAAATAACATGCAGAGAAAAGGATTTTATAGGCAATAGTCTGGAGGTATGGACAAGTTGGTATTTCTCAACAGCAGACACTAGCTATGAATGCTGTATGCTACGGATAAGTTACGTTTTCTTCCAACATTTTTATTCATAAACGTGTAGCATTTCCTCAGGAGGTGTGTTGTTGCCAAGAGAGAAAATACTTTGTTTAAACAGCAGCACTCAGGAGATGAAGCAACCATGACTGCTTCTAAAAGCCAAAGAATAAAAAAGGAAGGGAGAGAAGAATGGAGCTGGAGAAGAGGGGAGGAGCTAACACAAAGTAGACAGGCTAGTAAAGGTGAAAGGCCGCTGTACAGTGGTAAAGGACGGAGGAGAAGAGAGCTAGAGAGAGAGAGAGAGAATGGAGGGAATGAGGAAGCATTAGAGGGTCAGGAGGAGGAAATGGGAAAGAGAGAGGGGCGATAAGGGAGACTGGACCGGCCCAGACAATGTGAACAGAAAGAGGAGCCTCCAGGGAGACACCTTAACACAGGAGAGGTCTAGACCGCCACACACACACACACACACACACACACACACACACACACACAAACACGAACACACACACACACACACACACACACACACACACACACACACACACACACACACACACACACACACACACACACACGCACGCACGCACACACACCTTCTTGCTAGAAATTTGAGGCCATCTAAAACTGCATACATTTGTGAGAAGTAATTATCTTTTGTTGAGATAACTAATTATTCACTGTATGTTTCCAAAGAGTAAAAGTTGCCAACCTTTTTATTTTTTGTTCAGAAAGTGTTTTCAGACAGTTTTAACAGTTTAGTGTTTGAATCAACATTGTTTGTTTTGACAGAGAATTGGTTGGAATTCACCATGTGGTAGAACTCAACATTTGAAGTTTCTTAACATATGAAAGATACAATATCATTACATTATGAACGATAAGTTATCTCAACAAAAGATCATTAGTTTGCTGAAATGGAGTGATAGTTCCTTTGAATATTTTGAGTTTTCCTCACTTTAAAATGTTCATAGTACACACACACACACACACACACACACACACACACACACACACACACACACACAAACACAAACACACACACACACCCACCAACTCTGTCACTCTTCTGAGTTGTGAAAGTACAACCTTTTATACGATGTTGCCACTTACTAGTTTACTGAGTTTACTTACTGAGTTAGTTGTTGTTGCAGTTCCCTCCGGCTACCAACAGAGGAGGATAAAAGTCATATACTGTATAACTTGTTTTGCATTTAAATGTGGTGTTTATGTATTTAATGTCATTTAGGAATGTAAGTCTTGAGCAGGGCCCTGTCAGTGAGCGATGCATAACGTCCTATTCTCTCTTTGCCAGTATCTGTGTGTCACGTCTTAGTGTGTGTACACTATGAGTCATGTGAGCAGCCAGTAGTGTTGCAGTGATCCGGGCCTTTGGATGGCTTTGTGCTTGTGTAAACCTTGATGCTCTGGCTCCTCGTCTGATAAGTGAACTGCCAATCAACCAGCTGTTTGGTGTGTGTGTGTGTGTGTGTATGTTTAGTGGGATGGGAGGTGTGTGTGTGTGGCTGGGCTTACAGTAGGCTCACAGACTGTACAGTGTGTGCCACAGGTTAAAAAAAATACATTTCATATACATTCATAACTGTAAACGTCAGATTTTAAAGAGATATTCCCTTTCTGCTAGCTTTCACTGTAAATACACATCTAGATATTATCCTTCACTGTAAAATGGCTCTTGAATAATCAGGTTTCTCATGTTATCTAAACACCCAGCAGCCCCAATATGATCACATACAGGGTAGGACTCAAGACAAGACAACGTGTGCATTCAAACACACTTCTACCAATGGGCTGCAACAACAGGTCATGAGTCAAATGTCACATATTATGCCCTTTTATCAGGTTCAACATTGTAATTTAGGTTTCTACTAGAAATTGTATTCATTGTGAAGTGTCCAAAAAAAAACTTCAAACTTCACAGTGCCATTGCTGAATCTCCTCTTTTTCATCCTCTGTCTGAAAAGCTATGTTTGATAGCCTGTCTCTTTAAGCCCCGCCTTCCTAGAAGCCCAGTCTTCTCTGATTGGCCCTGAATCTAATGTTAGTACTACTAGTCATTAAGAACACTTCTCAGCCTGTGGAATGTCTTCTGTCACTCAAAGCAAGTCCATGAAGGGTGGATCTAACAAAAACATGCTATTGGTGCATTATGGGAAATGTAGGATAGGGGGATATTTCTGCCTCCGCTGCTTGGAATGTGACAATTCTCTGACCTGGTGCTATATTACTCGGCTGGAGTATTTAATATATTAAATAAAAAATGCATAATCAATTTCAGAGGCTTGTCCAACCTCAAATTAAAACTGTTCCCATTCATTTTCAAAATAAATCAACACACTGCATAATTTCCATCCTGTCTTTCTAATGTTTTGGTTAAGACCGTTGAGGGAGAAACACATTTGTGCACTTATCTTGACACGTTGTTTCATCTCCTCTCTCTCTCTCTCGATAGGGACACAGATAAAAGCTTGACTGATCCTCTATAACTAACTTCATGTAATCTTTTCAGATTAATGAAGCCCGGTTGTAACATCATTTATTATGGGCGTGTTGATCTAATATAATTTAACAGCCCGGAGGGGACAGGAAGTGGGGCCGTAAACACGCCTCCAGTGTGTAGACGCAACACAAAGCCATATCAGCTTCAAGAACAAAGCCAACGTTTATTTTTTGTAATCAAATATATTAGGATTTTAGGACCTTGACATCACCCTTAACCCCATCACCTTAAGCTATTCTATCAATTTATTATTTCTTTTTAAGAATTAATCTCATCTTTTTTTCCTCTTGACCCACCACTGTTTTTTTATGCTTCTATCTCCACCCTTCCACTTCTCTATCACCCCTTCCCCCCCTCCCTCTCTCTCTCTCTCTCTCTCTCTGTATGTCTCCAGCCAGACCCCTAGCCTTGGCGTAGCGGGTCTTGGCGGTATGATAATGTGGAAAGTTGAACTGGCCCCATTACAGCGAGGCTGATGGTAGGGCCGATAAGCCTCTTGATAATGGGTGCAGATAGCGCTGACACAGCGGTCCAATAGCCGAGCCCTGCCCCCCCCCCCCCACTCCCTCCCTCACACCCCCCCCCCCCCCCCCCCATTATCATTCCTGCCCACCGATGGGCTCCCAGAACGCTATCTCCTCTCCATTTCCACTCCTGCGACAGATAAGAATGGAAATACTGACTTCATAGCTGACTGATTAAAGTGTCTGCCTTTCTTGATAATACACAGATAAATTATGTTTTTTTTTTTTCCTCTTCTTCTCCTTCTTTTCCCCCTCTCTCACTCTATCTAGAGAAGGGTGGGGCAGAGCAGAAAGAAGAAAAACCATCTCCTCTTTTCATTTCTCTTTTCTTTTGTGGAGCGGTTTTCTTTTTTTAGGGGGGAGTAGGGGGGGGGGTAGGGAGGCGGAAGGAGATGAAGTGCAGAGAGATATTCTGTAGTGGTCATACCATTGTTAGGAAAGTATGGAGATGTGGACATGCAGATTATGTGAGCAGTACAGATGAGTGAAAACAGCATGGGCATAGATGATGTCAGAACAGCCTTCAGTAGAATAAGTTAGGGTTGCAACCAACGACTATTTTGATAGTCAATCAATCTATCGATTATTAAAACGATTAGTCGACTCGTTGGATTATCTAATGGCAAAATGACTCTTTTGATTTAGCCTTCAGCTTTTAAATGTTACTTGAGGCATTAGATTTGTATTAGTAAGATGTGTAAGGCTTTACTATGCTTGGCATGCACAGCATGTTGGACAGGGACTTGTTAGCCAACAACAATCACATTGCATTGCTGATTTGCTACCATGCCAAGCAAGTTCCGCCTTACAAATCTAGCAAGTGATAATTTTTTTACTGTGTGGAGGGCTTATATATACAGTCTATGGTTGAGGGTGAAATGCTCCCAGACTATAGGTGTTCTTCGGATGCGATGCAGCCAGCGCCATTTTGCTATGTTTTGTTTATACCTGCGCCTATTAGAATTTTTTTTCGTTTTTAGTTCAGCTCCGCAGTAGTGAAAACAGATGATGTTACCAACTAATTAACGACTATTTCAATTATTGGCAACTAATGAAGTAGTCTATTATTAGTGGATAAGCGGTAGAACCCTTTGCCTTCCTATGAAGAAAACTTGTAGGAGGTGCTTTTTGATTTCTTATAAAGGACACCAGAGTGGAGCTAGTGAGAGAGAGTCGGGGCAGACAGGCCTATTTGCAGCCCAGTGAACTCCCACTGCAGCTCCAGCCTTTTGCAGGTTGAGTTTTTATATATATATTTTTAGCACTGATAACTGTAGTTTGATAGCAGGATAGATCCATGATGGATATGCTCCCTGCATCCAAATCCCCACTCTCCCCCCCCACTCTATCTCCCTCCCCTCTCTTATCTTTAGCACTCCAGCTCTCTGTCTGTCCGTCTGTCTGTCTGTCAGTCTGTCTGTCCAGCTCTACCTCTGTCCTCCCATCCCTCGGTTCACTTCCCCTGCACTATCACTCAGTATATCAGTCACTAGCTTAGTTTACATTCAAGTTGTTGTATGTGAGTGTTGACCATAGATATACATATGACCATACTGCAGGTTAAAGTACTAAAATAAGTGACATATTTGGATTAGTTTTCCACCATATTGGAAGCGAACACAGACAACATCATCGATGAAAAAATAAACTTGCTCGTTGCTCATCAATTTTAGACTCAAATTAGATCGCTTTGGTGCCTAGCTCAAGGGGAAAGCAAACAGTGCTAAGATTAAGGAGTTTATAATTGTGTATTTTTGTGAGCTACGTCATATGCTATTTGCTGTCTTGGAGAGAGTTGGACGTCAGGATTGATACCACACTTATGTCTACCTGTTTAATATAAAGCTGGTCAGTTAGCCTAGCTTAGCATTAGCAAACAGTTGCCACACATTACAGTGGCTGGAGTAACAGTGAAGAAATGATTTGTCTTTTAAAAATGATGTCAGAAACCTCCTCATGTAGGGAGAGCAGGACAGTCTACCGACCTTTTTGATCCAAGCAAAGATTCAATCAATCCCACAATCTCATATTCTGACTATAATCCATAGTCAATTTTTCCTATTGTTCATGCTATCATAGAGCACCACAGTTCTACAAATAATAATAATCAAATCAATCAAATCAACTAATTCCATCTATGTCACATGTCTCTGCAAAGACATTGCACATTAAAACTTAATCCAGCAAAACAACAGCTCAGTTTTATAATGCTGGTACATGAGGGACGGAAGCTGGGAAGGGACAGAAAACATTTCAACACAGGTTAACACCAACCTACCGACATTTCAATTCAAAGAAACATTAATTTGTTTTCATGTGAACAATGGACTATAACAAAGCAAGTGTAGATGTGTGTCCATCTTGTCATAATAGGGTCTTGTAGCAGCTGTGTGGGTCCCTCATCCCTCCTGTCAGATGTAGTGTTCTCCAGCAGCAGGGAGCAGAGGGATGGAACAACATGCTGTTTGTCCGGGCCACACTAGCTGACCTTGATAGATTACAGCCACAGAGAGGCTTTTTTCTCCGTCTGACACAGAGCAATGATACGTCTGCGTGTGTGTGAAATAGTTTTTCCCCTTCTCAGAAGTGTGTGTGTGTGTGTGTGTGTGTGTGTTTCCGCTACTAATAAGAAACTCCACTTCAGCAGATCTAAACTTATTGTCCTTTCCAACCCACAGCATGCTTTGTTATGTGTACGCCGAAGTAACTTCAAGGCAATTTCTTTATGGCACAAGTACATTTTCTATTACTTTCTATTCTTTTTTTTAGTTTTTTTAATGACCAGAGATAGGGTTCCACACTTGGTCAATGTAGGCCGATAGTCCACTGTTGGCAAGGTAGGGGTGTGTGTGTGTGTGTGTGTGTGGCGTCTTCTACCAACCAGTCTTCCTGTCTGTGTGTGCTAATAAGCGACTCCCCTTCCACTTGAGTGGATCACATATCCAAACATATTTTCCTTTCCCACTGGCTCTCTGCCTGCTTTGTTATTTGAATGTAACCAGCCGGTTGTATCTCTCCACAAGTGTGCACACTACTTCAGCTGCTGCATTCTACACCTTCGCCCAAATGAAGATGCAGACAGATCAGCGTTTAGGTTCATTGGCTACTGAAACCTGACTTAACCTTTTAAGGGCAGTGCTGCTTCTTTTTCATTTGTCTACACAGACTGGGAGTGGAAGGCTTAGAAAGAAAGAAAGAATGAAAGAAGAAGGAAAAAAAAACGAAACTGTGATAAAAAGCCCCGATAAGAGAATGACTGTGTTGTGTAGGAGTTGATATCAATGTTATCTATCAGTCTTTTTTTCGCTCTGCGAGCCCTTCTGTTGTTTTTAGCCCTTATCTTGCTGCACCAAAATGCCAGGAACAAAAAGGGGAGAAAGAAAGAAAAATTACAGAGCGGATTATTCATGGGGTTTGCCTGATAATAATGTTGATGCTGAAATTTAGACCAATACAGACATTTTAGTTTTTTATTTTGCTCTGCAAGTGTTTTTCTTAGCGATATTTTTTTTCTTTTTTAAATGTGTGTGTGTGTGTGTAAAGGTTTGTGCATTGTGTGCAAGCTGTGCAGTGATAATTTCTTGCCGTTGCTTGCTATTAGCAGATTAGACCTCATTTAACTCTTTATGCCCTCGCTGACACCAATTCATTACGTGCACACCCTCTGTTTCCACAAACACACACACACACACACACACTGAAACACAAACACACACACACATTCTGGTGAGCACAGATAAGCTCAGTCCTCAATCTGTCGCAAATAGAGAGGCACAAAGCGGGCAGCGGACAGGTTTGAGTTTCCACAATGCCGGGGCCTGAACATGGCCATGGACAGCCGTGGCAGGAATGGAGCGCTGTGATTGGCCGCTGCGTGCCACAGAGCTGTCCACTGGAGTCCCAACAGCAGACATATGGAGACAGGCAGGGCAGCAGCTTGACCCCACTTTACATCTGAATCCCTAATTGATCCTGTGTGCTTAATACAATAGCTCTGTGGGGACCGCCCTGTGTGTGTGTGTGTGTGTGGGTACTCTACCTCTCAGTTGTGTATTTAATTTAGCATAGTAATTCCCATTGCTTCCAAAATAGTTTTTATTCATTCAAAGCAGCCCGTAGATCAAATGCTAAAGTTAGACAACAGGGCTAGATTGGCTAACAGTCTTTCCCTGACTCCACAGTGTCTGTGCTTAGCTTAGCGAGACCAAAGCCATCCTAGACTCATATGTGTTGTGGACAAGATGCAGTGGTGACATGGATCTCTGGCTAAGAGTCCGTACGGTTAACAAGTGGCCCTCTGCTCTCATGTGGGGACCTCCCGGTGAAGATTTAACACCACAAGTCATCGCTCATTTGCATGAGCAATGCTTGATATCATAAAGTCATTTTATACAATAATAGCTCCCCCCTTTTTCTTTATCATGATGGAGTATACCTGTATTAATAGGCTGGAAAAATTCATAACTGAAATGAGAGAATACTGTGAGAAGATTAATGCAATGAAAGAAAGAATGATAAACCATTAATTTGATGTCTTTGGGAAGATATTTGATTAGGTTATATTTCTTATTTTCAAAGGTTAGATTTTATTAGGTTTTTCCCTCTCAGATAGGATCTCTCCTAGAAAAGCACCATTTTATTAAGCAGTAAAATATCTATTGGGGGAGAGAGATAGAGAGAGAGGGGGGGGTTTACACACAGGGAGAGAGAGAGAGAGAGAAAGTGGTCCTTGTGTTTTGTACTTGACTTTGTTTTGAACAGTCAGTCACCTGGCATGCTCCCCTCTGCCCCCCCTCACTAGCTCAGGTTACCCCTAAGTGTGTGTGTGTGTGTGTGTGTGCGTGTATATGTGTGTGTGTGCGCACGGACAGGAGTGATGCATTTTCATTTTATAATATCAACAAACTTTCTCCAGATTTGCCGACTCCACCATTTTTAATTGGTTTAAACCCACTACAACCTCACAAGACATGAACAGGTTTGTTACATTTTCTAGCCTGCATTGCCACTGCTGATTGCGGGTGGGCAGTATAAGGACGTATGGGACAGCATCTGTAATAATTTTCCTTCCTCATCTCACGGCAGTATTCCCCATGCCCTTACCTCTCTTTGTGGCCTGTTTGCCCCCCACCCCTCCCCTCCTATCAGCAGCCAGCCCTCTTGTCTGTGTATTAGTATTAGCAGCAGCAGCAGCAGCAGCAGCAGTGTCCCCTGAAGTAAAACAATCTGCTGTAATCTATCAGCGCGTTATCGGGCCCCTATCTGAGAGCTGAGAAAGCCAGGGCCGGGGCTGTGGCGCCGCGCTCCGGAGCTGATAAAGTTTCAGAGTTCAGCGATGATGAATGTTAAGAAACTACACCCTCGTTATACCGTGTGGATGTGGATAGGGAGAGAGGGAGAGAGGGAGAGGGAGGACTGGCTGTGTGGAGGTAGAGAGTGGAGAAAAAAAGAGGAGGAGGAGGAGGCACAGAGGAAAGAGAGAGGTCTTCATGGCATCAGTGCTGGGTGGAAGGGTCAGGGCCTAGCTGCTGGCTGGCTCTTTGTTTCTTCTCTCGCACGCACGCACGCACGCACGCACGCACGCACGCACGCACACACACACACACACACACACACACACACACACACACACACCAAGTCCATTCTTCTCATGGGTTTCTCCGCGCCTGGGACAAGGCTCACTTTCTTCTTTTTTCCCCACCTTTTAATTGTCCGGTTTCTGTTTCAACTCTGACTTTCCCTATCTACATTAACCCTCTTTTGTCTGCTCTTTTTTCAAGTATGCCATTAGCATCTGCTCGTTCACCTGTATGATGCTTGTATTAAGTAAAGAAAAACTAAGTTTTATGGCTGCACCATTTTGTAAAGCATAACAATTGCGTGGAATCTTGTATATTTTTCAGATTGTTAGTCAGTCAGAAAAGCAATCTGGAAAAATGGGAGCAAACTATCAATGGTCATTGGATACAGTAATGAAAATGTAGCTTTTACAAAACTTAAAAAAAGGAAATTGTGCTTGAAGTAGCAATGCAAAGAGCCTTCTAGTATAAATAATAGCTAATGCTTGCTTTACATGTTTCAGGAACATAGATGTTAGAAGGGCATTTCTTTGTCTGAACCTTCAGACAAGTTGAAACATTATGTCGGTATTCTTGAAATATCCTCATTTCCATTGCAGTGTTTTGGGGTACACCCTTCTCTAAAACTCCATTTTGCAATTTAATTTTTAACATTTTCTCCAGTTCAAAAGATCCCTGTGCCTTTTAAGCAGAAGGCTTTCCTTATTGTGTGGAATCTGTATCAAAGTTCTCATCGGCCGCCAACTCATGGGCCCATTGGACCCCGTGAACACATCGACACTTTCTATCTCCCAGCCAATCGGACTGTCTGGCCTCAAAGTCCCCCCGATTACAATGCAGCTAGATAAGACCAATGACTGATAAAGCATTAGGTGGTTAGTCCACTGATGATTAGTGGATCACTAACAATGGGCTATGGGCTCTGTTACACTCGTGCTGTTTCATGGGGACGTGTTTGTTTGAAGGTGGTGAGAATTTGATGAAAGCAACCGCTGTTGGTTTAGGACTGGGGCCTCGAAGTCACGCTGTCAAGCTAGTTTTTTAAAGGTTTTTCGTTAAAACGTAAAAATGCTTGTGTGTATTATGTTGAAAACGTTGCCATGTAAACTAGAATTAAGATTTTTTTTCCTCCAAATAATCTCCTTTTAAATTATTTTGTCTGAAGGACATAACAACCTTTTAAAGATGGAGGTGTTTCCCAAGAGTCTAAAGAAGAAATTATGCGAAAGAGTTGCATTATGGGAAATGTAGGAGCCTATGTTCTTTATGGTTTTTGTTTTTGTTTATGTTTTTGTTTTTGGAGCTATGAACCTAAATCAGGATATCTCAACCCTTCTACTCTTACTTAGGTATGAGGTATTCTTGGCATCAGTGGTGGTTGGAAGGTTCAGGGCCTGCTGGCTCTTTGTTTATTATCAAAGACACACACACACACACACACACACACACACACACACACACACACACACACACACACACACACACACACACACACACACACACACACACACACACACACACACACACACACACACACACACACACACACACACACCCACACCCACACAGAGAACATGATTTCTTGGGTTTCTCTGCTCCTGGAACAGGGCTCAATTTCTTCTTTTTCCCCAGCTTTTAATCGCGATATTTCCGTTTCAACTCTGACTTTCTCTGAAGCTATTATTTTATTTTTAATTTGCACCTTTCTGTGACTCTTTGCCTCAGGCCCAATATTTCCTTTGGAAAATATCATTTCTTGCTTAATGTAAAGATTGAACACCTATTGTTTCTGACAAATGATTGCAGAGCAGAATGCTAATTTAAAAAAAAAGGCACAAGCTCAAAGAAAAGTATAGTTTGTAAATACTGTACATAACATGTGAGAGCGATGTTCTTCTCAGTTCTGTAGTGTAGCACAATAGGAAGACTAAAAATGTGCAAAAAAAAATGGAGAATCTGGGGGGAGCGGGACCATTGTTATGGCGACAAAGTTCATGAGCGTATAATAGCAGTTAATGCGTAGCGGGGCGCGGGCAGCTTTGTTCGCCAAAGTGCCGAGCTCTTAATAGAATCTGATAGATAGACGGCCTGTCTCCTCAGGCCTGTTATAGGGGGGCGTAGGGTTCCACTCATCAAGGCCAATAGTCTCTCTCCCTCTCTCCCTCTCTCTCTCTCTCCTCTCCTTGTCTTACTGTCATTCTATGAAGGAATAATTTGTCAATAATTGGCCGTGTCATTCTCGTCAAGACGGTTTTGATAAAAGCGCTCCGGCTCTTCGGGGGCCGGGGCCGGAGAAGAGAAAAGAGAGCGGGGAGAAGGCAGCATGTGGCAGCAGATCTGAGCCAGCGATAGGGCCATTAAGCGCTTTAGAAGTATTTTAGCTGAATTCACACAAAGCAAAAATAGATAAATAAATAATGAAAGAGGGGGAAAAGTGGAACGTCGTCAACTGTCAGGGAAGTGATACTGACTTTAAGAAATCATTTGGGGAGGGTTTGAAAGATAAAAGATTATCCCTCTTTTTTCTGCCAACTTATTGCCTCCTCAGCCATCGCCGAGGCTAATTCGCTTACTCAAGCAATCATGCGGACTTACTGTGTGTGTGTGTGTGTGTGTGTGTGTGTGCGTGCCCGTGCCCGTGCACCACAGCCACATTGCATTCAAAGTGCTGCCGGGAAGTGCTTATACCAGCAGTAGTACGTGTAAACTTAACTTATCCTAACCGAGGTGTGTGTGTGTGTGTGTGTGTGTGTGTGTGTGTGTGTGTGTGTGTGTGTGTGTGTGTGTGTGTGTATCTGATCCTGCCTCCGTCCACATCACTCGGCAGTGTATGGCATCCATTATCTGCTCCACTGTAAGGAGCAGGAATTTTTCCATAGATCTCCCAGAATGCTGCCTGTTGTTGTTATTATCTCTCAACTATCTCTGGATGGCAATCACACACGCTCATCTCATTGGCCGAATTCTCCTTCCCGGGCACATTCCTCTGACCTACAACCCTCCCCCCGCCCCCCCCAACACCCCAATCTCAGCCCAATGTTGGAAAACTGTCCTTATCCTGGAGCTTAGGCCCGTGTGAGAAATATTATTGGAATAGCAACCATCCTAATCTGTCCATCCACAGAGATAGAACATATGGAAAAGTACAGAAAATACAACATACAAACAAAAATCTAGAATGTAGAGTAAATAAATATTATAAATGAAAATTGTGTGTGTGTGTGTGGGGAGGGCGCTCGTGGTGTAGTGGCACCCGCCCATAGAGGCTCAGTACTCATAGGCAGCAGACCACAGGTTCGAAATCCGGCCCGTGGTCGTTCTCTGCATGTCTATTCCCCTCTCTGCTCCATTTCATCTGTGTCTCTCTAATAATCTTAGAAAATAGATAAAAATTAAAAAAAGTGTCACTTAACCCCGTTTGCAGATAGCTTCAAAAGGACCTCTTGTAGTTCTAGCTAGAGATGACACATTACACAACAAGTCTGTCAATGGCGCACGTCCAAAAGTGTTTCCTGTGAAAGACGGATGAAGTCAAAAAGAAAGCTTGAGATGTCCTGATATTTAATTTCCTAGTATGGGACAAGCTCCAAAAACACCCCCGGCTCCTACATTTCCCATAATGCAACCATAATAGCGTTTCTTAACTGGGCACTACCATCCTGAGAAACACTTACATCTTTCATACATCCACACCTTTAGTTTGTAATGCAGACGTTCCAATAAACACATGTCAAACAGCCCCAGCTGATAAAACCCTGACGCCAAGTAGGTTTTCTCCTCAAAGAACATTGTTGGTTTGTTGAGAACCATCAATGGAACTCCAAATCATTTTTTCAGATCAATTATGCCTTTGGCTGACGTATTAGTGTAACAACCTGAAGTACCATTCTTAAATATGGTATTTCACGCTGTTATTGATGATTAAAATATGTAAAGTTAATATACCATGAAGTAGCCAGGTTTTATACAGTCTATAATGAGTTTGTTATTAACCTACATCCAGTACGTATGTAAGGAGGACATCCTGTAGCACTGGACTCCAGCAGTGGAGGTAAAGGGTGATTTCCCTTTTTATTATAAGGAAGGAGTGCCCCCTCCCTCATCTCCTCTAATCAGTTGAATGATCTGACCGATAAGAGTGTGCCGGGCTCTGCTCAGCTTTTTGGCTGCTGCCTTTACCAAACCCACGCTGACCTTTCAGTCACCTGCTCCCACTTTGCATACCTACTCGCCGTTTCCCTGGCATGCAAATGTAGAGAGATACAGGGCAGGCTTCCTAGAGGAGTGGAGGAGAAGGCCTCACTCACTCAGCTCTCAGTGGAGAGGGCAGAGATGTGATGGTTAACTGCTTTATCAAACTGAGACAGTAAAGTTTGAGATGTGGAGTCTTATATCGACATTAGTCATCAATTTACAAGTCCAATATTACTTGGTTAATAGCTCTGGTGTAGTCTCCTGCACTTCAGCTGCTAAGGTCCTTTTTTAAAATATGTATGTCCCCCATTAATTTAAACGTACCAGGGTGCTCTATGGTGAACACAACACATTCTGAGTGTAGCTTTCTGCACGGTTTGAAAACAGTGACAGACAGGTGACAGTGGCTGGCTGAATGCCATGTATTACAGATTCTACTGGAAATATAATATTAATCATCAAACAGATTTTAGTCCAGAAGATGTTGTGTACAAATGAGTCAATCAGATAGTGATACACATTTAACTCTCTTTTTTTTCTCTCGTCTTATTCACACCTTAATGTATCTCTCACTATCTCCAGGTTGAGGGGAAGTTTGTCACGGACATAGATCAAGATCTCTAGTTTCTCATTTCAAAGTTTTAACCTGATTGAGAGTTCAGCCCCCCCCCCCCCCCCACCCCCTCACCTCCGCCCCTCCTCCCTGCCCGCCACTTTAAAACCACACTGTGGCGTTTTAAAACCTGCCATCCACCATTCAATTATTCATCAACAGATAGCACTTCACCCAGCCTAGCCTCTCAGAATGGAGGGGTGTGGGAAGTAGAGGGCAGCCCCCCCCCACCACCCCCCCATCTGCTTGGAAAAGGGAGACATCTATCGTTCTCATCCCGACCGCTTTTTATTTCACTCTGGGCTCATCTTAAATTTCCATTATTCACCACAAAAAGCCAAGCCAAGCCTTTTTACACAATGACTGTTTGACACTGAAGGGCCCCTCCTCCACACACACACACACACACACACACACACACACACACACACACACACACACACACACACACACACACACACACAGGAGGACTACTATTATTAATCACGTTCCTATCAGCTCCTCACATCGTCGGCACTATTTGCTGTTTAATCACTAAAAATAATACGAAGGGGAGGGGCCGCTGTTGCCGGGGTAAGGTGTGTGTGTGTGTGTGTGTGGGGGGGGGGGGTGTTGGGGTTTCCATGGTGACCAAACGGGGAAAAGGTCAGACATAGTTTATCTTATCAGTGATAGGGGAATGGTTACTAATTACAGATAGGTACTATACCAGCGCTGTGTCCATCGGGGCCCTGCCTTTAAAACATTATCAGCAATCCACACCGGCCCTGATATTAAAATTATCTCCTAAGTCATCCACTGAAGCACACACGCACGGACACACACACAGACAGACACACGCCTGTGTTAGGCTAAGCCGCGCGACTCTTAAGCCCCAGAAGGCACCAGAACTGACAGCAAAAGGCCAGCGCAGGCTAAGAAAGACACAGCACGATGCTATCGAGGGTGTCGCCCTAATGAACAGATAGAATGTTCACACCATGAGTTGATCTAGTAAACACAGAGAGAGAGAGTCAACCCTTCCACTGGATGATCTAGCTTCAAACTCCTTGATCATAGAGTCACTCACATTACCCTTAAAGGCTTTAAGAAATGTTACATTTAAGGGAGAAAAAAAAACTGAATACACCATTTTGAATATATAGATATAGATAATGCAAATAATCCCAAATTGTATGGCTTGTGATTCCCCAAAAATGTCACACATACAGTTGATTTTTACAGCATAATTTTTTTGATAATGACATCACCTCGAGCAGTGCATTTTTTTCTGGTTATTTCTCACTGTTTGCTTCCAGTGTTGTGGGCTAAAGAAATGATGAATCCATCCCTGGTAAATAAACATGCAGATTAACTGACAATGACCACAATCATAACCCTGAGGTGCCAACACATACACAGAAAGTTTGAAAACTGTAAACAAAGAAAAAAAAACACTTGAGATTCTGTCAAACTTACGGTCATCCAGCCGAATTGAACTTTTCATTTCAATTGGCCAAGAGAAAGGTATATTTTTGCTGTGTGTGTGTGTGTGTGTGTGTGTGTGTGTGTGTGTGTTTGCGCTCTGTTGATTACACATGATTTGAATGATAGATGACAGTTTTGATAGATTCTTCAAACATAGAAGTGGCAGTTTGCAGCCCTGGCGTGTGCGTGTGGATTTGCATGTGAGCAAAGAGAGTGTTTCTCACTGTGTCCTGCTGCCGTGTGTGTGTGTGTGTGTGCTTGTGTGTGTGTGATCTTGTCTCTGCACCCTTCCATTTATCATCTTTGACATTTGGCTGTACTCCCTCTCTATCTGACCATCATCTGAGGAAAGCACATTTTTCCCATCAGAAATCCCGTTGTGACTTTTTGCGTTGGATGGGGAGAGATACATAGATGTGAGTGAGCGCATCTTGTCTTGGCTCTCCTTCTCTGTGTGTGAGTGTGTGTGTTAGAGAGAGCGAGAGAGAGAGAGAGAGAGAGAGAGAGAGAGAGGGAGAGTGCAAGTGTGTGTGTTTTCTCCACCATCAGTGTGTAATAGTAATTGTGTGTATGTGTGGGCTTGCATCTACTTGTACATGTGTGTGTTGGATCAGTAGAGTTAGTTCTATGGATATGTCTTTTTAACACACACACACACACACACACACACACACACACACACACACACACACACACACACACACACACACACACACACACACACACACACACACACACACACACACACACACACACACACACACACACACACACACACACACACACACACACACACACACACACTCTCTCTCTCTCTTTTAACATTGATGTTATCTATTCTGGGGGCAGTGAGGGCTCCAGTGATGCCCCCTGCCTCTTGAAAATACCCCCTTTCTTTGCTGCTGCCAGCCGTGCAGCAGCGATCAGGGGGTTATATTTAAACCAGCTATCTCCTTTACATCCTCTCTCTCTCTCTCTCTCTCCATGCTCCACGGGGCTATCTCGCCCAACACTGCTGCCACCATCGCACTTTATTTTTATTTTTATTTTAAGCCGTGTGACAGGGAGGCGGAGATAACAGATGCAAAAGCCAAGTTGTGAGTGCATGGCATAGCCCCCCCCCCTCTCTCTCTCTCTTCTGTATTTCCGCTCTCTCTCGCTCTCTCTCCATCTTTCCATCTCTCTTCTCCCTTGTTTTTTTCTTCTGCTTTGCTTGTCTGTTGTCTTTTTTATCTTTATCACTCCTCTGCCCTTTTATCTCTCTCTCTCTCTCTCTCTCTGTCTCTCTCTCGTGGTATTTCTCTTTACTTTCCTGGTAGTGGCAGATTCTAGATGTAGAGTATGGCAGCCGTAGATCACACGGATGTACCACACTGCTATTGTGAATATGAATCGAACATTATACTTTGTGAAGTAGCCTTAGCCTGTGTATTTGACCTCCTATTTCTCTAAAGCACACACACAGTAGCTGTCCCACTCTGATGAGAGTTTAAAAGGTGACTCACTGCAGATGTGTTATTGTAAATGTAATGTATCATTGATTTCACCTGTTCCAACTCAGAATGTAGACGTTAGACTAATGAAATCCTTAGTGGACATAATTAGTGATGTTGAAAAGAGAAGAGGACAGTTGTTCTTCTACAAATCACACCTTTTAAAGATGTCCGATACCACTGCGGGGAACAAGAGTGTTATTTATTTATTGTTTTCTGTTTTTCTTAGAAGACCATAGGCAGCACCAATGGTATTGATCAGCTCAGTTGCACTGTGAATAGTAAATATATCTAGTAGATCATTGTTCGTTAATTATACAGACAGATACTGACTGAACACACACACACACACACACACACACACACACACACACACACACACACACACACACACACACACACACACACACACACACACACACACACACACACACACATTCTCTGTCATGTTTTTGTCTGTTTGCCTGAGCTGTTTTCTCCCTCCCTCATTGTGTTTAGTCTCTGGGACTAACAGAAACATCTGTGTGTGTGTGTGTGTGTGTGTGTGTGTGTGTGTGTGTGTGTGTGTGTGTGTGTGTGTGTGTGTGTGTGTGTGTGTGTGTGTGTGTGTGTGTGTGTGTGTGTGTGTGTGTGTGTGTGTGTGTGTGTGTGTGTGTGTGTGTGTGTGTGTGTGTGTGTGTGTGTGTGTGTGTGTGTGTGTGTGTGTGTTCCTCCGTGTTGCTGTAGCGTTGAGGTTTCAGGGTTAGATAAACCAGCCAGGAAAAGTACAATTCTGGACATAGATGTGGGATGGTTCATTATTGTGGTCTTTTTCATAGATACTAAGCAGATCAAAAAATCCATTTGGATGCTTTTGATCTTTTTTTTTTTTATAGTGTAATCAAAATTTTTCTCAATAAGGTGAAGAAGACTGCACTGGTTCATGTCTGACCGGGGGGGAGTGTGAGTGAGTGAGCGAGCGAGGGAGGACCATGGAGGAGGAGGAGGAAGCCTCTCTCTCTCTCTCTCTCTCTCTCTCTCTCTCTCTCTCTCTCTCTCTCTCTCTCTCTCTCTCTCTCTTGCATACCATCACTATCTCTCCTCTGCATCCCCTCTTTATTCGGGGTTGAGATCAAGGAGAAAGGATTGCAATCAGCCTTATTATATCATGCACACCCACGCACCACTGGAACACACACACACTCGTCACACTAAAAGTCCAATACACACTAAAACAGATTCTCCCACATAGGCCCAAATGTACACGCGTTTGTATTTAACCTATACTGAAAAGCATTTCAAAGAAAATTAAATGAAGTCTGAAAATCCAAGCTTGGGTCACTGAGTTTAGTTTTCAGCAGGGTAGACCTTGTAGAATTAATCCTTTCAATACATGTCACAGCCAAAACCATGGAGGATACGGGAATGACCTTGTTTCGCTGTGTGTGTGTGTGTGTGTGTGTGTGTGTGTGTGTGTGTGTGTGTGTGTGTGCGTGTGTTTCTGTATATAGTGTGTGAAAATTCTCAACGGTTTACCCAAGGACAAGTGTCTTCATTATCAATGAAGAGGAGAAGAGATTATGGAAAGAAACACTGTCTCTGATATGATATTTAGGATGGGTGCGATATGCTGGCCTGACTTCACATACTGAATGACCTTCTGTGTGTGTGTGTGTGTGTGTGTGTGTGTGTGTGTGTGTGTGTGTGTGTGTGTGTGTGTGTGTGTGTGTGTGTGTGTGTGTGTGTGTGTGTATAAAGAAACCAGTTTCTTCTTAACCTCTTCTTGACTTTACCATTAAACATTTTAGTTATTTCAACGAATGAATGTTGTTGATTGTGTGTGTGTGTGTGTGTGTGTGTGTGTGTGTGTGTGTGTGTGTGTGTGTGTGTTGTTTCCCACTGCCCCTGGTATCACCAGAGTTCACTCCAGTTTTCAAGAAGAAGACTTGTGGAATTGTTGGGAGCAGTGGGAACCGTTCGCTGCGTGTTTGTATATTTTTATGTATCAACCTTGTATTCCCCGCTCCACTTTTGGCCTTGCTGGGGTTGTTGGGTTTTGGGAGAGAGAGAGAGAGGGGGGGGTTGTGTTGTAGATAGGAAAGGATTCAATAAGTAGTTTGAATCAACCCCCTCTCTTTCTCTCTCTCTCTGTCTCTTTCTCTCTCTCTCTCCCTGTGGATCTTAGGACGGTGGGAAAGTTCAAATCTGCTGCTATTTTCTATCTGTTATCAGGCAGGCTTATCGGCTGGCTTTTTCTCGTCTGCATGCCTGGCTTCAATAGTCCAGGGTCTCTCCATCTCCCTCCCTACTAACTCCACCCCCTCTGTCCTTTTTTTTTTTTTTTTTTTTTTTAACATTTCTCGGAACAGCACCTGTTTTTAGACAGTTCTTTTTGGACATCATTTTATCACCACCAGGCCAATGAAAAGATAAAGGGAATATTTGGTATCAGCTGCTCATTTCCTAGAGGTTGTTGGTAGTATACTATAGTAGTATAGTCACATAGACTTTTTTCACATCAGTCAATGCAGGATGAAAGTGAACAGTGGTTTGATCTAATGCGTATCCCATAGTTTTCTGCTGGCTCTTCACTGACTGGCCTGGTGCTTATTCCGCTCCGGCTACAAGCTCCTAAGCCACGAGCACATTTATTCCTGCCACGTGATTGGTTGTTGCTTTTCTTCTTCTTTTTTAATGGCAGGTGGCGAGCTGCACTAGAGTCCCCCTTTCCCAGTGTATTATATCAAACTTTCATTGAACATTTGTTACATTTCCATCAAGGAACAGATCATTATTATTATTGTTTTATCACTATAAACATTAAATAATAACTATATAGATCCATTTTTGATCGACGACTCCATCTCTTTGTTTAGTCACCCCAACCCCATGGTGATTATACAAAGGGTCTCACAAGTTCCATCCATTATTGAGTTGTTTAGGAGGTTGTTTACATTCTGATCAGAAAACCAAACTGTGATTGCTGCGTCCTCATGGCAAAGAATGGCTGCCCGAGAACCACAGCATAACCTGGTTCATATCCGAGGCCACTCAAGCATTTTGCATATGGTCAATAATGTGTTGAGTTTGCATGTTTTTTCCATGGACATATCCACCAACAACAAACCATAATCAGACTACTGGAGTTGAAAAACGTCAACACACTATTTTTATCTGACGGTCTCATTTCTCTGTGCTGTACCAATGAGATTTCCCACATAGGAAAGAGAAAAAGTGAAGAGTTGAAGCCTGTTTTGTTGTACAAATACTTCAAATAAATAAGAAAATGTCATTTTATATGTTATATAATTTAGTTTTCATTAAAATAACTAAAAGTTCCTAGAATGCCTCTGTCCGCTGTGAATGATGTAGTTCTCGGAGGGGTGGAAGAAATCGGCAAAAAAAAATCAGTATCGGCAGGTTAGACTTTTTACAAAATAGGCAATTTGGTTCGGCCAAGAACATTTCAATCGGTGCACACCCTTACACATGACATGAAAGATGGTAGCTTTTTCTTTGAAGAATTATGAGCCTGAAAACATACACACACACACACACACACACACACACACACACACACACACTGTCATTCCCTGACTTTGATATGGTAACACCCACGTGTTCACTCTTCATTGCTTTCCTCAGAAGAAGGTTTTTTTTGTTGCTGTTTTTGAAGCTGTAGTCTGCTGCTGTTCCTCCTGTGATGGGTTAGGGAGGGAGGGAGGGGGGAGGGAGGTGTCCTTGAGCAACATCTAGCAGTCTGTCAGGGAGAGTCCGTCTGAAGCGCTGCCAGACAAGAAACAGTGGGAAAACACACACAGACCTGATCCAAACACATTAGATCCTCCCTACACACACTGTGCTGTTAGCAGGGAAGGTTTCAGATGCATTCAAGATGGATGAGATTTGTCATAATGCATAATAATTACAGCAGCAGTCATTGGCAATTCAACTCTTGAGTCCCCTCAACAATGCAATATAGAAGAAGAAAATGTATAACAGAAACACACAAGTGAAGAGAGCAACACCTGAGACACAAATAAACACAGAAGTACTGCAAAACACAGTGCAGATAAAGTCATACAGTGGTGAATAAAAGGTGGATACTTGAAAAATCCTTATTTATTATCGCTCAGATCTTGCACAACTTAAGCCAAATACATCTTTGTATTCAGTTATGGTTGTCCATTTGATGGGTGTATATTTATCATGTTGCTCAACCATGAAGCATTGCTTGGAGATCAGTCCTTCATTAGCCTATATAGGAAGTGATTGCAAAGTGCAGCCATAAAGCCAGGTGAAAGCCAGATGACAGAGGTGTGTATTAGTCAGTGGAGCCTTCAAGGGTCTTTCTGTCAAAGGTGATGAAATGTGCTGAAATGCAGCATCTCCCAAATGTTACCACAGTATGTATCCTTGGAGTATGGATCCATATTCAAATGGAAATGTTTGAAGAAGCATCTAAAATATATTTATTTGTTAAGCCCTTACTCACAAGTACTCACAATGTATTGTTCAGCTATGAAGCATTTGAATTACTACATTTATTTGATACTTTGATTAGTTGTAGGATTTGTTTAAGTTGATGACTGAGCCATTTTAGAAGAATACACTTCAAGCTAAGAATCCCACAAGGGGCAGGGAAATCAGAAAATATTAAGAGATGCATGAGATGGATTAATAAAAGAACAGTACCCTTATCTGCTAAGGCAATCATTTAGCAGTCATTTCTAATTTTTTATAAAAACCCCGAAGGCTAGACACTGCAGGCAAAACCAACGTTTTTTTCAAGCACTTCGATTTTGCCAAATTTGCACATTTATTCAAAGATTTTCGATATGATTGTATTACAAACAATTATTAAAGTAATTATTTTTTGTAATTCACTTTCAAAGTGATATCTTTAAGTTAAAAATGTTACCCTATTCACCAGCAGTGGCTTGCCTTACTAGAAACCACTTTTCTTCACCACAGAAGCCTTAGACAAAGGTGTGTGTGTGTTAAGTTGACCGTGTGTGTGTGTGTGTGTGTACTGTAATGGTGCGGCTGTAACACGGCGGGAGCGCTATCAGGTCTGAAGCAACATGGTGTTCCAACATGGAAAGCAGCAGCAGGGAGATTTATTTCAGTGTCCGGTGAATAGTGGTCCTGAGAGAGGCTCTGGACTATCAAGATGGGCCTGCTGTGAACAGGCTGCTCATCCACTCCTCCACGGCTAGTTTTTCTCTCCAGGAGGCTGTGAGAGAGGGGGGAGGGAGGGGGGCATGACGGATCCCCCCAGCCACTGGACCATCCATCACTAGCCAGCGAGATGCAAGGCAATGTGGGTATCACTGCTATCTGCTCTACCTGCCCCCACCTCAATGCCCAGGAAGCAAATATCTCCCCCACCCCCCACCCTCCCTTTCCTCCTCAGTGGAAGGAAACTAATTGTTACCCTTGCATGGCGTCAAGTCTCTCTCATTCTGTTTCCATCACACCCCATCCCTTAGGACTGTGCTAAAAAAAAAAAAAAGTCGATACAGCAATATATGGTGATATCTATTTATGGTGATATCTGCAGTGCATCGATATATCCAGCTCCTGTCATATTTGAACCCGCACTGTTCAGCCGGCTACACAAGACACCATCATGCAAGCTCTTTATTTTCACATGCTGTTTCTTTACAGTGAGTTAAGGGACACAGTTAGAATACTACTCATTTTCAGTGTGATCTGCCAAGTTAAAGTGAGCGCATTTTAATTGCATTTTTTCAAATGTTGACGATTATGGAAGCAAGCTATGTCAGTGTTTGGTCATTTTCCAATACCGAAACAAATTGGAAAAGGCAGTTTTTTTGATTCACATTGGTTGCCTCAATCTGTCCGCTGAATTATGAATACAATGTGATGTGATGTATTAAGACCACCCAGATCCTACACAGCAACTTGTTTTGGAGCTCTGTTTTTATCATTTTCAGTGGA
The DNA here is from genome assembly GCF_949987685.1 of Ammodytes marinus. Lineage (NCBI taxonomy): Eukaryota > Metazoa > Chordata > Actinopteri > Uranoscopiformes > Ammodytidae > Ammodytes > Ammodytes marinus. The sequence continues at coordinate 29,271,235 of NC_137234.1, read as the reverse complement.
ATATCGCAATATGCATCTTATCGCCTCGTATCGTGATATATCATATCGTCACCCATGTTATCGTGATGCGCATTGTGTCGTGAACTGTGTCCTTGTCAATATATACCCAGCCCCAGCGTTTCTCCATATGCTGGCCGGTTCTCTATCGCGGTCTATCTCTCCTTCTCCGTCTCTTTGTCTCTCTCCCTCAAGGTTCAGCCAGTGTCCCAGCACCCCGCCCCGTCTCCCCAGGACCGCTATCTGGGAGACAGGCTTTGCTCATTAAGGAGTTAATTTTCTCCCTCCTCCTATCTCTGATTAATATAGTCAACCTAAAGCACTGTGAATTCTTTAAATTCTCTTCCCCTTGTTATCAAAAAAGGGAAAGAGCGAAAAAAGATGGGAATAAGGGGATATTTAATCGGTTAAGTAGCCTTCCTGGGGAACTAGATTTCTCTCTCTCTCTCTCTCTCTCGCTCTCTCTCTCTCTCGCTCTCTCTCTCATTTTTTTCCTCCTCTTCCCAGCAATGTAAAGAAATCTGTCTGAAAGTCGACGAGGCCCAGCTCAGTAATTCAGTTTTTTTTTAAAGCGTGGGGATGGAGGAGGGAAGGAGGGAGGAGGGGTGGGAGGGGGGAAGAGAGAAGGAGAGAGAGAGAGAGAGAGAGAGAGAGAGAGAGAAAAAACGACTTGATGAAATTCCGCTATCAGCTCCGAACCAATATGCAAAATATCTCGCTGGAAATCAAATAGCTATTATGTTTTCATTTCCACGTCGGCGTATTTGCTTAATGAAGAGGAGACAGATCAGACCGGCAGAGAGAGTCTGCAGGAGCCGATAACCGCCAACGGCTCCCAGCTATCCGCGCAGAGTGACGCTCCCAGTCACTACGCTTTTTCACTGGAAGGGAAAAAAACAGAAAGAAAGAAAAAGGGATGGAGGGAGAGAGAGAGAGTGATTTTTAAAGGCAATGGAGAACAAGAAAGAGAGGTGGTGTCTGTGTGTGTGTGTGTGTGGGGGGTGGAGAGATAATGACAGAAAGAGAGGAGGAAGCAGAATATAAAGGAGAGACTGCAGGTTGGGATGCGGAGAGACCAGGGATGAGAGAATTCTTTTCAACTGGAGGCCTTTCTAAAGGTCAATCAGTTGAAGAATTAAAGGGGGAGAAGGCTTGTTGTCAAAATCAGTGAATATCTCCTCATGATCCGCTACCTGTCTGTACTGTGTGCACACTGATTTATTTTTAATTAGTGTTAATACACAGCCTAGGCTCTGTAAACAAAGAGTATGTAAACAAAGGGGGGGGGGGGGCAACCATAGCTTGCAACATGCCCGTTTACAGAGCATAGGATGTGTATTAACACTAGAATTTTTTTTTATGCTGTGCGTGCCACGTACAGTATGAACACATAGTGGATCGTGAGGAGATATTCACTGATTTTGACATATATTGATTTTGACCAAAAGTGTTCTCCAGAATCACTCACTCCACCTTTTGAAATGTAGGAAATGATTTGAAGGTCTTAAACATGCTGTAGTTTGTTTATGACCGTGTTCAAAATGTCTAGCTTGATCGATGCTTCTAAAGCCTTCTGTTCTACTGTCTTCTTTGCATTTTCAAGCCTTTTTAGAATGTTGCTGCGTTCAGGTGCATATGCTCAGCCCTTTATCACTGCACTGGCGGCAGTCGTTAAAATGAGCCTTACAGGATGTATTCTGCTGTTGGCTGTGATGGGCCCTCTGTCCTTTCTTTCTGCATATTTCTTCCTCTCCTCCATGTTTCCATGTCTTTACACTGTTGGCGCGGATGCTTTTTATGTCTCGCGGGCATTGGCAACAAACGTGCTGTAGCATGTAATTAAAATATCCCTCTGTAAGGCCAACAGTTATCTGGCAACACTTAAAAAATGATTTCCAGTTGGATTTAATGTGGTGCCAATAACTGCATCTGTTGATATTCTAATATTATTATATCATATAAGTTTGGCCAATAATAGAAAATAAATGGATACATAATCAATCAAATCTAGCATTATAATTATCAATAGTTTTCAAATAAAAAAAACACTACAGTGGAATTTGTATAGCCAAAGCTTCCTCACTGTTTTCTTATACATTTGTAGGTTTAGAGCTGCATAGTTCTCCATGTGTGATCCTGCTATCTCTAACAATAGTCAATGTTAATTCATCTGCCGATATATTCTATTCTATTTATCAATGAATCCTTGGGTCTATGCAATATGAAATAATGCTGAAACATGCCCATCAGTGTTTCTTGTTGCCCAAGTTGTGATGTCTTCATATAACTTGTCCAAAATCTATTCAATCTATACTTCACATCACAAGATGGAAAAAAAAAAAAAAAAAAAGTATCAAATCTTTACACTTGTGGGACTGGAACAAAGCAATGCTAGAATAATTGTAATATCTAGAAATCTAGTAGATTCTGATCTCTGTATTGTCAACTAATCGATTGATTGCCTCATTGTCAGTGAGCTCTAATTTGAGATTCAATGATCAAGCGTGAATCATTGAAGTTCCCTGAAAGGTTTGTCATGTGTAGTTCTCCAGTGGGGCAGCTGGACACATGGTTGCTATTCACTTCTCATTGCCGCGGTGTGTTCACACCTGCGTTAACATAACTGATTTGCTATGTCAGAAAATATGACACATCCAATGCAGGTTTCACTGAGACAAATAAGGCAGAACATCCCTCATGCCGTCAAACATCCCACGGCAAATAACTGCACCTCGGCCCCCGCTGCATTCTGGGAACTCTATCATCATCATCACACTTGGCGAAGACGTGTACAGGGACGGCTCGATAAGTCCCGGGCATTCCAGTTCTGTTGAATAAATCTATTCTTCTTTGCTTGACTATGTCATCCCCAGAGTAATCAATGGGCTCAGATCCTTAAGGCTGAGGGTAGAAAAAAAAAGCTGATTTTTATTGAAGCTGAATATAAGGGATCAATACAGTACGTGTTGGCCTGGCTGTGTGGATGGTTCCTCCTGTATGAGGGTGGATAGGTGGGGGGGGGGGGGAGGTAAACGCTGTGATAAGAGCCCCATGCATTCAGCCAGCGCACAGGGAAAAGAGTGCAAAGTTGATTTTAAAAAGTATTTCCTCCTTTTAGCGGCTGGTGAGAAGGTAATTGTACTCACTCTGATCAATAAGTGGCTCCTCTCTAGTGTGCCTGACTCCAGGTCAGGTACCTCCACTTTCCCCCCACTCTCTCCATCCTTTCTCTAAATATCTGCTTTTAATGTTTCTCTTCACAAGTGTGTGTGTGTGAAGTATGCCTCGATCTCTCTCTCTCTCTCTCTCTCTCTCTCTCTCTCTCTAATGTATTTTAGTGAGAGCTAGGTTATTAGCATGAGAGCGGCGGTGGCGGCTTGCGTGTGTGTTTTAATCAGGCTTGTTGAGCAGGCAGGTTTGATGTGTGTTGTCTCAGTGTGTAATCAGCGGGCTGGCTAGGCTGCAGGTTTTTGATGTGGACGTTGTGAGAGTTAATAAAGCAGTTCTATCTCCGCTGCCTTCATCAGCTGCACCACTTTGTTCTGCCTCTTCCCCGAGCCGCACGCACACAAGACAGACAGCTGCAAGTCTCAAGTACTCATCTGTCCTGAGCTGGTTCCTCAAGGCAACATGGCGTTTCATTTCAACACCCAGTCCTCTGTTGTTATATACTTGTACATCCCAAAATATCAAAATATGAGAAAAGAAAAACAATGCTGTCTCTTTTTCTCCACCTCCACCTTTCTGGAAGTCAGATTTCTCTCCCCTTGTGATGTCATAAGGAGATGCCACGCCTCCCCCCATCACCAACCAAACTTGGCACAACCTCCACCTGTGATAAGCACACACCCCCAGATCCCCTTCAATCTATCTGAAGTTAGATTCAGTTGACTAACATATAATTTATCAATTTCCATTATCGATCATCACCAAATCGATCATTTAGATCATCTAGTATGTAAAACCGTATTGAAAAATATGAAATATGATCAGACGTATTGTATAGTTTTAATTTATTAGATGGTGTCCAAGATACATCAGGCTTTGTCTTTTGGCTTTTGTGAGGTTTGACCTATTTTGGTAAATGCAAGAATAATCTCTATAGCATTTACTTCTTCAAAGAAGTTCAGTTGGTTGGATGAGCACTGTTCTTGATTATAAACTAGTTTTAACCCAGGTGATAATTGTGCACACTTTTTTTCCCCTGACCACAGCGTTAAAACCTTCCAGCCTTCTAAAACAGACTTTAGCATATATATCTGTTGATACTCTAGTGAGGGAGCTATTTGTTCTGGAAACCTTTTTGGATTAATCTGAAGCAGTCCATACAAAAATAAATCTTAAGTTTATCGTTCAAATACTGCATTGTTTCTGTCTCCATTAATGACTCTTTTAAGCTGTACATATCATTGAAGGAAAATATCCTCCTCTTTCTAGGACAACCGTTGTGAAGTATTTTTTGCCTGATACATATACCAGTATTGGGGCCCAGAATCTTAAGTTTTTGGAAATGTGAATCAGCTGTAGGCTTTTTCCATTACCAAGATCCTCCTTTATACTTAACAAGCTAGAAAGTTCAGTGGTGCTGTTGGATAAGTCCCAACTTAATTGATGCCTCCCCTACAGAGATACACAAGTGGGGCTATGTCTTTTTTTTATGTATGATTGTGCCCATCTCTTGAACGAGCTCGCTCCAATTTTCTCCCGTGGATATCAACGCCATAACAATTAATAAGGCTTTAACTTTTTAAAACAGGCAAATGAAGTCGAACGCGCCGCACTTATCACACTATCCTCTCTGTATCCAAGCGAGACAGGGAGAGAAGGGGGCACGGAAGAGTATTTCTCCTTGGATTAAAGGGAGAGAGAAGTGAAGCCGGAACTTTTTTCCACGCCATTTGATGTGTGAAGAAGCAGCGATGCGATTGATTCATTAAAACCAGGGCCGTAATGAGGAGACAGAAATCATAATTCAAACTTTCCATTTTTTAAATAGGAAATATAATTGGAATTTTTTTTTATACAGAGAAGTCCCTTTGTACAATTATGATTAAAGGAAAATTAATTGTATGAAAATGTCCTCATAGATACTGGAAAATTAGATCTGGTAAAAAAAAAAAAAAAAGCTCAGGCGACATAGAACTCATTCTAAAAATATTGTGTACACAGAATCGATCTTTTTTTTTTCTCTCTCTCTCTCTTTTTTTTTTATTTAAACGATGGTCCAAATCTAGCTGTGTTACATTTTATTTTTATCTGAAATGACAGTGTGAAAGCATGCAGGCGTGGAAGTTGAAATTAGCCCTAAAGATGTTTCATTTACAAAGACAGAAAAGACTTTGTCAGCTGGGGCGATTGTTTCCCCGGCATTATCTCTGCCTTGCCTTTTTTTTTTTTTAATTGCTTTGGAAGTGAAATTAACAGAATTAGAAAAATTGCCTCTCCCTTTCTCTCTACAAGCGTCTTTATTCACGGGTATTGTTGTGTGCTTTGTGTAGATTATAGACTCCCTTTGTTCCACTATTGTAAATATATACGCCCCCAGTCACGGCTTTAGCTCCGAAACAATCGTCTCTCTGTTGGTACCGACACAACCTTTAATGGAAATTAATCTACAACAACCTGTCTGGATTGGAGGGAGAGAAAGAAATCTCTATTAATTTTCACCGTGATTTAGTTATTCAAAAACAAACGTGCCCACCCTCCTTGACTTTCCAGTACATCCTTATTATGTATGTGAGTTGTTTTTTTCCCCACTGCAGCATATTAAGCATTTCTGCTTCTTGGCCTAATCCTTTTAAAAAGCAATGCTTCTTCCCCCCCCCCTCACTTAATAAATCTATCACGGTATCCTCTCGGGAAACGGAAAATGAAGCGTGTCATCAGACCAACATAATAGAAAAACTGCCTCTCATAATCGGGGGGGGGGGAGCCTTGAAACACTAATAACTGTAAAGTCAGTCTTTTAGACACAGACAAACAGCCAATACATATGATAATACATATTCAAGGTTTTGGAGCTCTTAGCGTTACCATTTTAAAGCGGCCACGGTCTATTCATCGTATAGAAGGAGTATTTTAAATGAAGCAATTAAAAAAAAAGATATTCACATTAAATCCATATTAACCGACTCCATTTTCTCTTTTTTTTTTTGGTGGGGGGGGGATGTAATCTTCAAACAGGCTAAAATAGATCAAAAGTACTGTATAATTACTATGGTCAGCAGGGATTATGAAACTGTAATTGATACAGATCAGCCCTGCACTAATCACTCTTTTAGCTACAATTTGAGGTATACTGTCATTTGGCTTTAAGGTCCCCCTTGGCTTTTCTTGCTATTAATCTTCTGGATTAGACCATTCAGCGTGTCCAATTCTTCAAACTGCTGCTTTTTTTTTTTTTTTTTAATGATTCAAGTAAAAAAAAAAGAGAAATGGATCAGTGAGTGTGTTTAGGGTATTTTCCCTACCTTCTACACTACATGCAATAATAAGTAGCTTTTCTTTCCTTTTTTTTCCACCGGTCGGTTTACACTCAAGGCCCATGG
>NC_137234.1:29097190-29259690 GCF_949987685.1 Ammodytes marinus | reverse complement strand
TGTGCTAAATGTAGCGGTACAGTACGCTGAATGGATCATGCAGTGTAGACACCGACAGCTGCTGCTTTTCTCAGGCCACTGTGTGGACAAAGAGGAAAGGCTTGAACCTCCCACACCTTGGTTTTATTCCAGTTCCCTTTAGCGTCATCTGTGCCACCAAACATTGACCAACATGTCGACTGTATTAAGCACATGTCGAACCTCAGATGATGTAAAAGAAAGGATTGCAAAGAGGCCAATGGCAGCATTAAAATATTAAAAGAAGGGAGTACAGACATACGTACAGAGGCTTGTATAAAAGTGAGGTGGCTAGATTGTTGGGTGACTTTGCCCTGCAGGTGTGACAGGGGAAGTTCAGCTTATCAGATTGATGGAGACTGTCTCGCTGTGGTGGGGGTGGGGGGAGAAAAGTGTCTGTCGACTCCCCCTGATACCTGCCTCCCTGTCTCAGATGATATGGGAGATAATATTGATAATATTAAACGCAATAACTGTGTCTCCAGCTCCCCCCCTCCCCTCGCTTCAGCCTCTGCAGGATAAAAATCAATGTGCCATTCAATGTGATTTATAGCTGAAAATAATGGCACTGTTTAGGCAGGGGGGAGTGTGTGTGTGTGTGGGGGTCTGCTTGCTTTAGTGTGTGTGTGTGTGTGTGTGTGTGTGTGTGTGTGTGTGTGTACAGTATATTGGCGTGTATGAGCTTTTGCATGTGGACGATGATGTTGAAAGGTGGACGTGACGTGAAGATGGATTGGTGTGTGTGTGTGTGTGCGCGTGTGCATCTGCTTCTCCTTGTGCGTGTGTGTGTGTGTGTTTTGCACGTGTGTGTGTTGATTTATCTACCGATGCAGATCCAATCTCTCAACTGTTAACATTAATAACAGCACAGTGTACGGGGTGTGTCACGTGGTGGTGGTGGGGCGTTTATGGCTGGTATCGATCGGGCGTTATCGCTGTTTATCGGAGCGGGAATGCAAGGGGTAAACACAGGCTTCACGTGCAGACAGCCGAGGTGTTATCCAGGGTGCAGGCTAGGAGACCGGGTGGGATTTGGTGAGGGAGGGGGCACCAAACAGGAGCTGAGAAGGAGGAAGTAAAAAGGGAACTGGAAAAAGTTAGGAGGACAAAGGGACAGACGAAAGGAGGTTACCTTTTTAAAAACACTCCGTACACACACAAATATGCGCTTAAAAAATAAGGAAAAAGGATCCCTTTCCTAAAATACAGTTTGCTTTTCTGCTGGAAGGTTCATTTGGATCCAGGAGATCTCTGCGAGAGTGTTGGTGCTTTTCCACCCTGCAACAACGTAGTCAGGGAAGGAACATTTTGATCATGAAATCCATTTACATGCGAATGGATTTCATATTGTACTGCACATGTACATCCAGTACATGATACAGGTGACTTTATTTTGTTGTTAGTGAACGTTAGTTAGTACTTAGTATTAGTAAGATTAATAGTGACATATATTGTGATCTCTTGCCACGCAGTAAGCTTTTGAGTCAGCCTAACCCTTGGCCCTGGTGGTGACGACGTGGACGCAAGAGAACAAGAAGAGCCAGATCTGGAGCTCAGATAAGCCTGTGTGAGGGGTGGCGTGATGTAACTTATTAATCTTATCTCACTAATCACTAGGCCCTGCTAATAGGGAGGGACCCAGGCAGTGTGATGAAAAGGCTTGATAGCAGCAAGGCAAAGTTCAGGGTTCACGTAAATGCATTATGGATAAACACATCGGACACACACACACACACACACACACACACACGCACACAAATTCACACACACAGGTCCAGCCCACGTGCAGAACAACCACACACATCTCTTTGATCAGGTAGCATTTTCTAATCAGCTTGATCAATGGCAGGGATATCAGTAGTAGTGATTAGAGGAACACAGGCAGCCCCCAGTCTCTGCTAAAGGTGACAGGCCGGGGGGGGGGGGAGATGGAGAGATAGAGGAGGAGAGAGAAAGATAGAGGAGAAGATGAGCACAATCAGAGCCAACTGTTGCCAAGAGAGAATGGACAACTGGTGGAAGACGAGTGGAAATAGTCACAGAAAGACCAAATTAAAAGGTAGAGTGTGTGTGTGTGTGTGTGTGTGTGTGTGTGTGTGTGTGTGTGTGTGTGTGTGTGTGTGTGTGTGTGTGTGTGTGTGTGTGTGTGTGTGTGTGTGTGTGTGTGTGTGTGTGTGTGTGTGTGTGTGTGTGTGTGTGTGTGTGTGTGTGTGTGTGTGTGTGTGTGTGTGTGTGTGTGTGTGTGTGTGTGTGTGTGTGTGTGTGTGTGTGTGTGTGTGTGTGTGTGTGTGTGTGTGTGTGTGTGTGTGTGTGTGCGCGTGTCACGAGTCCCGGATTCTTGGGAGTTGCGAAGAGAATCAAAGAGGTTCCGTCTGTGTGCGCAGCGAGGTGTTGTGTTACAGTGGCTCAGGGAGTCATTTCACCCACTGCCTTTGATCAACAGACAGGAACAGCCACTGGCCCACACACACACACACACAATCACGCACACGCACACACAGGGACATAGATTTTCAATGGATGAAGTTTTTGGAGGTAAAGTCCGATACTGAAGCTGCCAGGAGTGTGGGACAGTATTTGTGTTGATGTTTGAATACGACTCTTTCTGCGTGTGTGTGTTTTTTTGAACATCCAGAGCCCAGGACACAGGACTCTGGCAGAGGCCCCGATGAGGATGATGATGATGATGAAGAAGACGACAGGAAGGAGCCAGGCTCCACACACAGCGGCGGGGAGGAGGAAGAGGAAGGGTTGCAGTGGAGGGGTCCAGGTCAGTTCATGTTATGTATGCATGTCATTTGGTATTTGAGCCAACCAAAAAATTATATCGGCTATATCATTTATATATATATCATGTTTTGTAAGGGGGAGCTTTAGCATTGACATGGTCGAATCTGATTGGCCTTGGAAATGATGGGAACTCTTGCCTATAGTGGACCAATAGTCTAATCATGTTTTCTTTTTCCTGCTAATCGATCCATTTGCGACATTGGCTGAAAACACCCATTTAAAATGTGTCTTCTTGACTTCTTGGCATAAGAATTAGTTTTTATTGCGACTTAGTGTAACATTCTCACACACTAAGGATGGATTGAAAAGCCATGAGCTATTTTCAAATGTGTATTAACAGTAGAATTAGTCTGATATGTATAGCACAAAAGGCAATGTATAGTTACTTGCTTTCAAAGTGATAGTAATTATTCAGACCTACCTGCATGCTGAACAAGCTGGGGCCTATTTCAGGTAGCTGGTTTTACATACTCTGAGTTTAATCCTGCGCTCTGAGTTGGTCAACTCAGAGCGCAGGGTTGATGAGTAACTCTGGGTTTTCGGTTACAGAACAGTGGATCAGCGTTGGGTTAATCAACTCTGAGCGTGTTCACTCTGGGTGGAGCGTGTGCATAAAAGCCATCGTCAATGGATCGCTGATAACATCATTCACCATGGAAACAGAAGAAACAAATGCGTGATCCTCCCACTTCTCCACTTCTCAAAAAAAGAAAAAAAAACTTCTCCGCTCCTCCCACTGGAGTTAGAAATATTAACGAACGAGTTTATGGTAGCCTATGGAGAAGAATTAACGGGTATATTGTCACATAACTCTGATCTAATCTCCTCGGCAATTCAGAAAAAAACAGAGCAATCATTTCGCTTCCGTATGAGAAGCCATAGTCTATTTTAAAAAGTTACGCATATCAGCAGTAAAGTAATAAAGCTGGCGCGGCACAGCATTTCTGACAGTGTTTTATATTCGCTGTATAATATGTTGGGAAGCTATAGCCTAATAGCCCACTGTGCAGTAAACAGACTGTCGCTTCTTTTAAATGGGGAGTGAAAGACATTAACGTCTGACACATAAGGTGACAGTTTCCATTGAAGAGCCTTATTGATTTATTACCAGATCCATTTTCCTCAAGTGATCACAGGTTAAATTATTATATAATTTTTATATTCATATTAGGCTATTTAACGAGGCTCGTCTGTGACTTTAGGATCGCACAAGTGAACAGTAACAATCGCGTGCAGCCGCAGCGTTACATGAATCCACCTGACATAAATCTGTTCAGTGGCACAGACGTTAAAAATCATACAATACAAATAGTTTATTAATCTGAATGTAGAGCATGTCACGATGTGTAAGGTGGCCGCCTATATGAACGGACCGAGGGCTGAGAACAAGGCTGCTGATCAGATAAATGATCGGTCAAACGTAAAATCATCAGGAAATGATAAAAACATCCCGATGGAGATTTCTGTGGAGTGATTTTGCTTCAAACTGTAGCAAAATCGCGTGTGACAGTGACACTCCTTCTTCAGTCGGAGCTGCAGCGTAAAGTGAAAACAAACTCAGGGTAGGTCTAACCACCTCCCGAGCAGGTTAGACCCATGGCGTATGTTGCCGCAGTAACTGACTCTCGGTTGCGCTGAACCTGCTACCTGAAACGGAAAACCCAGAGTTTCCACTAACTCAGAGCGAACAAACTCTGGGTTACCTCAAAACCAGCTACCTGAAACAGGCCCCTGGACTTGCAAGTACATTTTCTAGGGTAAAGGTGCCTCCCAATTTCTAATTCGATCGTCAAGAAACAAGAAGCAATATCAACTCTACAACCAAATCCAGCATAATGAGACAATGGAGCCTTTTTCACTGGTCAAATGTCCATAATCCTCTTCTCTGAAGGTAGCCAGACAGGATTGCATCTCTTAAGCAAGTACATTCATTTGTGAATGTGTATAAAGCTTGTAATTACTGACAGTTGACTTCAAATACATTTTTAAGGACCAAAAGCAGACAGCTAAAAACAGGTTGTACATGTTCGTGATAGGAGAGCGAAAGAGAGAAGTGCCCTCTCCTGGTCTAATGAATTGTTAAGCTGTTGATTCGACAACTTCAGTTCTTTCATAGAGGTGATGTTGGTCCTAGAATTTAAGACGATTAAAGACACCATACACACGTACATTTCAACTCTTTAATATGCTCTTGAGGGGATCTAAGGAAGCCCATGCATGGCTGTTAGTGTGCGCGTGTGTGTGTGTGTGTGTGTGTGTGTGTGTGTGTGTGTGTGTGTGTGTGTGTGTGTGTCTGCGGTTTATTCTGCGTTCCCTTCCAGGGTCTGTTGTGTTGTCGCACTGTTCTCCTCAACATGAGATGGGGATTTGACAGGCCTGGGGAAAATGTATTCAAGATGTAACAAACACACACACACGCACACACACACACACACACACACACACACACACACACACACACACACACACACACGGCTATGAGGAGATAACAAGTAAATCGCCATAATTTTATTATTTATTTCCTCTCTTATCGAGGTTTATGTTTGGTTATTTATTTCTCTCTGTCTGTTGTCTTCAATGAGTTAAACAATGCAAGAAGATTACCGCGCACTATCTCGCCATTATTTCCTTTTCAAGCTGCGCACGTTTTATGTATGTCTGTGCATGCATAGAGTGTGTGTGTGTGTGTGTGTGTGTGTGTGTGTTTATTTTAATTCCTCTGGTGTGGAGAAGGAGAGGATGTGTTCATTATCGTGCTGTCCCAGCCTTGTCCCTTTAACAGTAATTGGAGCGATATTAATTGCGGCGCGTTGGCTTGGTTGATGGTAGCACCATGATGCTGCACTGATAGGGCCCTTGGTGTGTTTTTTTTCTTTCTTTCTCTCTCTTCCTTCCTCTCCTCCTCCTCCTCCTCACAAACTAACTGCTGGGCGAGCGAGGCAGACGGGGGGAGAGAGAGAGAGAGATAGCCCCCTCTATCAGCTCCGGAGCAGGCGCTGTCTTTATCAGGAGCACGATTGGCAAAAAGGAAACTTTGACCGGTCTGAATTTTTCTCTTATCGTCAAGCCCTCCCCCCCTCCTTCCTCTCTCTCCTTCCCTCCCTCCCTCCATCCATCCACCTTCTCCTCCTCCTCTGCTCTTTCCATCACCACTAACAAACCCCACTAACAGCCCGCCCCTACACCTCCTAACAGCATACACCCCTCCCTCCTTTTTCTACCATTTTACATTGTCTTTTCTTTTTCTTCTTGGCCCCAACCGTTTATCTGCTGCTCCATTTTAATGGGCTGATTCTAGGCTATATCTGAGAATCATCATCATTGGCCAAAAGTTAGCCGATAGATAGACGCCGATGTTAACACTCTTATTTTATCCTTATAAAGTGCAGGGAACGTGTCTCGGTTTTACTGGGGTTCCCATTGAATTGACTTAATATCTTGCTCAATTCACCGACCCTATTACCTTAAATATTTCCATCATAATATTCATCATGTTAACACGCCTTGCAGAAAGAGCCAATGCATATTCAATATAAAGAGAAAAGTGCCTGCACTCATTTTGACAGTAAAAGTCTAAAACAATAAAACGTTCCGCCTTCAATTCATATCTTAGTCAAGTGTTTGAACTGCATTTAATAGATGACAAATGAATGAACTTATTTGTATATATACAGTATAGGCCTATATGTATTTGTTTTTAAATGTTTTGCTCCAAAAAATATCTGAATTTGCATCAGCCCCTAAAGAATCCCTGTGGGTCTGGCCCTAGTTCTGTGTGTCCCAGTGAGACTGGAGTCATGTGCTCCTCCCACTCATACAACACGTTGAGCATGTTTCAGACCTTTTCCCATAAACTGAAGACAGGAAGAGTGTGTGTAGAAATAAACAGTGTTTTATCTCCTCTGGGAGAGTTGGCATTCCACTCCTTTCTCACTCTTTAGACACCTACAGTTTACAGCTTTTAACCCATGGTCCGGTAGTGCTAACTATAGAGTATCGCAATTCCGGGTTGACCAAGTGCTTGGTTAAGCAGTCAGTCGATTCACATAAATATATTGGTCAATGCAATTTTGTAAACAAAATGTGCTGATCCCAAATTTGAGGACTTTATCATTTATTGTCTTGTATCTCATTGGAGATCAGTGGGGTGTGAGACAAATTTGCCAATTTCAAGTCACATTAGGAACTTCTGATTTTTCCACTATATTCTCCACAGTTTTACGAACACAAAAAGTTAGTAATTATACCCTTTTAAAATAACACTTTGTCTGCAGGTTTTGATTGAGGAAATCTGTAGAAATTATAACCAATTATAACAACTTAAATTTACATTACAGAGGAATATTGTCTTGATTATAATGGATTAGGCATTTTCTCTACCAAAATGATCACAACATGCATTATAATTTATGTGTTATGCGACCAGGAGTCCACTCTAAACTTAAAAGTTATCCAATGTACTTCATTGGTGACATCTTTCCTCTTGGGGCATAGAAACAGAGAACTTGTTGCTTTAAATTTGAAAAAAAATTAATTATCATCAAAATAATCCCACTTTACTTTATCGTAGATAGTTGAATTGTGTCAGCTATAGTGGATGGATTTTTTTTTTAATTCAAGCCTGCATTTAGGTTCCTTAACCTCCTGCATATTAAATCAAACTGGTCTATGCATTAGTAGTTTAAGTATGTTATGTATTGTATGGTTCGATTCCAGCCCGCGGTCGTTCTCTGCATGTCACTCCCCTCTCTGACCCATTTCACCTCTGTCTCTATCAATAAAGCATGAAAAATGCCAAAAAAAAAACATTTAAAAAAAAAGTATGTTACCAAACAATAGAATGCAATGATGGGCACATAGATTTATAATGGTTGCAGTGTTTCACAGAATTTTGCCTTTAGCTCTATGCATCCATTCCTACTTCTCTCTCTCTCTCTACATACATGCACATTTATATAGCTGTGAACTTGATGGACTAGATTTTTTCATGCACAAATCTTTCACTATTAAATGTCATGCAGTCTTGTGTTTATAGGAAATCCTAAATTAATTGAAAGTTAATCTACTAATTATATTATATTAAAAGTACAAAAAAGTGATGTATTCTAGTTTGAAATGTGAAAAAAATCCTTGATAGGAAAACTTGAATTCCTCTCTCTCTCTCTCTCTCTCTCTCTCTCTCTCTCTCTCTCTCTCTCTCTCTCTCTCTCTCTCTCTCTCTCTCTCTCTCTCTCTCTGTCTCTCTCCGTGGTGCACAGTTTGTGTTCCAACCTTATGATAATCATCTCTTAATTTATTCAAATAATTTTGTTCAAATAAGCCTTTGTGGGCAGTCATTACTATTGTTCTAGACGGATTGATATTAACATGAAACGGCCAAAACAACAACAACGGAACATTTTAATTCACCCTCTCTGCCAATGTGTTTTCCCCCTCCCGCTCAAAGATAATAACAATTCATTACTGGACACAACCATTTTTCACTCGACATATTTGACACCGTCTGCTCAGTGCGTAAATGAGTTGTTTATGTGCCAATCTCAGTACATTCCTTAGTCATAGATGATAGTAAAAGGCGATTCTTTTTTTCTTTTCATTTTTTTTTTGCCTGACAGCGACTATCAAAACATTGGCTTTGTGGCTTCCATTGATATGAACAAGAAAAAAAAACATTAGAATTAAAGAGATGATAATATTGGAACGGATTAGAGAGGCTTCAGCAATTTCCAGTTTCTTTTTCTCCAATGTGTAGTTCGTCCTAAAACAATCACGATGTGTGTGTGTGTGTGTGTGCGTGTCCTCAGTCAGTTTGATGAGTGTGTGTGTGTGTGTGTGTGTGGCACGGTGTCTAAGGAGAAGTCTAGGTGGGAAGCTGGTGGCACGATATGCTAAAGCCGCCTTTTTTAATCTACAGTGTGTCCATGCTGCATGATATGCAAAATAATAAATTATAAAGAGAAGGGGGAAAAAAACTATCTTTTGAATGACCTTGCAGGCTGGAGGGGTTCGATATTTTCTCTCTCTCTCTCTCTCTCTCTCTCTCTCTCTCTCTCTCTCTCTCTCTCTCTCTCTCTCTCTCTGCGCTCTGTTTAAAATTCTTGATATGCAAATGAGTGTGACAGTAATCCCTTGTCATTCGCTGGTTTGCTCTCTCCCCACAAATTCATCTCCTTCCAGGACTCAGTATATTAATCTATTGTCAGTGGCCACAGCTAAAGGCTGAAAAGGGTGTTTTTCAAGACAAATGGACAAAGTTCACTCTCTCAATCAACACACACACACACAAATGAACTCTGAAACTCTTTTTAGATGCATTACGTTTTATTTATTAGATTTATTAGATTTTTTTAATTTATATTTTTATACAAATGCACAATTTCCTTGCCCCTAGTTTTTATAAGTGATGATGTGTATGTGTAGTAAGTAACTGAAATATCACTGAGGTTGCATTCCGAATCGCATACTTTCTACTATATAGTATGTAGAAAAAAGATTTAGGATGTCCCGATTCTTGTGGCCAGATTTAGGATGGTTAGAAGTACCCGGATGTCCTACTTCATGCGGCCAAGATTGTTAGTGTTGAAAACTGCATCCTATTTGGGCGATTCTGACCCACAATCCAGTGCGCACGTGAAGTGACGTCACATCGACGAAGCCTCCATATGAAAACAAACAGGGATGCGCCGGATATAAAACCAAGAGGCAAGATCAAGGCGCAATGTTATGATGAAATAAGAGAGTAAAGTATGTCCCAATAGTATGCCTACTGCATCCTAACTAGATTATTTTTATCGTCGGATGCAGTATGTAGAATAGAAAAAAGAAAGAGTATGCGATTCGGAACGCAACCCCAGTTTCTGAGTATGAATTTGCTGCTACACATTTCTTCAGATTTACAGGACCTCCCAAGAAAAGCTGAGCGGTGTTTAGATCTGCTGACTGGGATGATAGAGAGAGAGAGAATGGTCATCAGGACAGACCAGTACCTGTATCCTTATTTTATTCATATATTCATAGACAACCTGACCATCGGGCTGAGGTCAGTAACACTGGCCGTGCTTGAGAATTGTACTTAGTCCATAAATGAAGCAGTTAGTGTAAATACTGTATGATGGATTTGCAGCTATAGTTTTATCAGTCAAGCTATTTTTTTTTTTTTAAGAAAAGCAACCTTGAACTTTCTTTTGTTTCAGCTTCTCAGCTGTAAGGATACAATTTCTTTTTCTTTGTCTTTTTTGTGTGAGCATGAATGTATAATTTTAAGATTTAAGTAGGACAAAATAATCTATTCAGAAGAATTCAACGTGGTCAACTTGGACTTTTTAACAGGCCCATTAGGTACCATACTGTTTATAGTAACAATATATCTGATCAAATGCAGACCGGACAAGTTATCAATTACTCCAGAAAACAACTGACTGAATAATAAATCCTAAAAAGTAATTAATAGTTGAAACGCTACTCTTAACACCTGGTTTTGAAACTACAGAATTTTTATCCATATGCATTGTATATTGAATTTCTTTAACCATCATATTTTTAAGCCTTTTTAAATGTTCAAAGAGTATTTATGCTTCCCTGTAAAAGACTGAAAAAAAAAATGCTGGGGGTGGTGGAGAACTTGTCAGCTCCAGGGGCCCCGAGAAGCCAGCCGAGCGTTTTCCTGCTGGCCCAGCACTCCTGGCTCCTTATCCTGCCCAACAGAGTCTTTTAAATTACCACAAATAAAGCATTATAATGGCAGTCGCAATAAACGTTATTATTATTTACCAGGCAGTGTGTGTGTGTGGGTGTGGGGTTATCATACAGTAGTTAATTATAATGGAGCATGAAGGCCCACTATGTGCATGTTATCACAGCCCAGACTTTAATTCATTTGAGGAGAGAGAGAGAGAGAGAGAGAGAGGGAGGGGTTGGCCGTGTCACATTTGCATACCGTGCTTGGCAACTTTCATCACTTAACGGCACAAGATGCAACCCTCATCACTTTGTCCACATGTGATGAGACCTTTTGTTTTTCCCTTTGATCCATCTAGTTGTGGATGACTGAATGTAGCAACCGCACCATAAGATGTGTGTCCTGAAGTTGCTATCGTTTTCTGTACTGCTGCTGCTTTGGAGCTATTCATACAAGTCGAGGATCACCAAAAAATAATAGGGGAGAACGGGGTAATCTGAGCCACTTTTTACATTTGCTCCCCTCTAAGGGAGCTAAAATGATTTATCACTCAAATTTACACATTTCCCATTAATTTTGGATGTTTCCTAGAAATGGGCATGTGGGGTAAACTGATCCACTTACTTTTTCCACTCTGAAACTACCATAACAACACATATTGTAACAGTAAGAATCCTGAAAGCTAGCCACACATTCCAGAACTAATGTCGGACTAGTAAAAGAATGATGGGGTTTGGTCAATTAAGTAAAGCAAATTTTCTAAACACTTGAAAGTAACTCTGAACAAAATCAAATACAACATATTATAATTCAAAAGGTTTTAATAAGATTCAAATGAAAGATAGAACCAGTTAGATTAGAACACAGTCTGGGGGTCAGAACACAGGACCCTTAGAGCCAGCTAGTGTCTGGGGGTCAAAGCATAGGAAAATCAGAGCCAGCGAGAACAGCCTGCGACTCAGAACACAGGAGAAGACCCAACTGGATTATAATATCAGCCTGTCATACTCTACAACTAGGCCTACTCTACATTCCAGCCCTGAAGGTTACAGGGAAAGATGAGAAGGTGCTCTTTCCGTGTGGTTGCCCCAGGTCGTCTTCCTGGTGTATTTCCTTGGCATGATGATTCCTTTTCTACAATGTGTATGACATTAAAATAAAACATATGTTATGTAATATTACATTAAAATATGTTTAAGACTAAACTTAACTTGTGCCTCATGGTGGGGGAAAGTGAGACAGTGGCTCACTTTCCCCCACAGCATTTCGCTCACTTTTCCCCACCACCACAATTTGAAAAAAAACTACCTCTCTTAGCATTTCAGGCTAATCTTCAGTTATCAGCATCACATGGTTTCATATGTTGGTAGTTCATCAATACGTATGATAGAAGTTTTTCTATGTGAATACATTTGCTTTGGCACAACAGTTGATTAAGTTGACAGCAAGAAAATTTACTTTTACATGCAAAATACATATTTTGGTAAAAAAAACATGCTTACCACAGCACCATGAGGTCCTCTCTTTCAGGGCCATGGGGGAAATGAGAGGGGCTTGAAAACATATATCTCACATGACCACAAATGTTTTCCGTTGCTTAGATACAGGGGGTGGCTCACATTACCCGATGCCTCAGATTCCCCTGTTCTCCCCTATATATTTTTTTAAATTCCAAGAAGACTGGACAACAGCTTTAAAATATTGGTGGCCGAACCAGGCAATAGATCTTCACTGGTTTTGGGGGGATGCTTTTTAGACAATTATAGCCTTTCACATTGTATCACCATTATGAATATCTAATTTAAAACCAAAATTAGCTTGTTAATCATTTTAACGAAACCTTGAATATAGGGATCTACTGGCATTTTGATAAAGTGTGTATTTCCCTGACACATGCACACTTGAATATCTGTGTGTGTGTGTTTTTATCTGTTATCTGCTCTAGCAGGAGCCTCGACGGTTAACACCCAATGTTGAGACCAAGATGTCATCTCCAGACTGGTGGAGGAGGTTAAAGGGGGTGAAGTTGGGATAGAGGGATGAAGAGTCAGAGAAAGGCGAACGGGAAGTCCATGGTGAAGAAAGAGAGAGAATAGAGGGACAGGTGAAAGAGAGAGAGAGAGAGGGAGAGAGAGAGCAGGAGAAGGGCTGTGGAATAAGGAAGCGCCATATTGAGTTAGCAGAGAGGAGATAACTAATGAAGGGTGAAAGAGGGGTTGAAGGTTTAAGGATCAATGAGAGCCAGAGATGAGGGGGTGAGAGATCTTAAAGAGGCAATTAGAGGTGAGGGAATGGTGCAGTGAGGTAAGGTTAAGAGAAGGAAATGATGAGCCACATAGAATATGAAGAAATACTTGGCGACTATATCCTGGTGGCTCTGCATGTCTCAATGCTTTCCTTAGGAGATCATTTTGTTGTATTACAAGTTGGGTTTTATGTACAGTACTATTTATTTGCAAAAGCGTATGCAGCCAGGCAGAAATGTAATACTACTTGATTAGTTTTTTTTATATTAGTTCGTTTTTTGGCTATACTAGCAGAGTGGCTCCATAGCTAGTCTAAATGAAAGATCTAAAAAATTGTCAGATGGATTTCTGCTTCATCGTCAGGTCATTTTGAATTTATCCAATACTCTGGTTCATGACCAAAAACGTTCATTGTCTTAACGCTTTTATACTTTTTTGTAAGCCATAGACCACAGTGTTAGCCTTGGTTGAAGGTCACCTATTTAGCTAAATGTACTTTCAGCATTTTTATTGGTCCACCGTGTGTCTAGAAAAAGAACCCTCTCTCTTTTTCTCCACCTCCACCGTTCAAAAACCCCCAGTCTGATAGTGATTTATCTGATGTCATACGGGGAGAAGCCACACCCCCTTATTACCAACCTGAACCCCTGCATCTAACTGGCAGTTAAGAGTCAAACCTGCAGTTAGATACATAGGCTTACAGTTTAGCCAGATTATCTAAACCACTTCACCTGGAGGTATAAATCACAAGTGCAATTTCTGTTAGTCTCTCACATGAACAGGAAAACCGTGTGTGCCCACAACGGCAGCAAATATGGCAGGTCATAGCGGAAACAGGAAGACAGTTTGGGTAATAATCCTGCTTCCTCTTTCAAACATAGGGCTAAGTATACTTTCTAATGGACTAGTTTATTCAGAGTGCTGTCCCAATGCGTCTTAAGGCAAAACTGTGTTGTGTACATGTTCCCAATGGCTCTTACCGTCAGAGGGGCAGGACACAGCTACTATAATATAAAGTAACTATGAACGGGAATAATGAAATGAAATCTGGACATCAGGCTGCTGGCCAAAAGTACAAAGTTAATAGGCGAATCACGGTGAAATGGATTAGTTTTTATATTTAATCCTCATAGTTACATTCGAGCTGTGATCTCCTTTAGAGCATGGCATGGGCTGACCCACTTCCATTCCATCCATGTCTCTCACACACCTAGACATACTGTATTCTCCTCCCTATCTCCAGCCAGCAGACTCCCATGTCTGTCAGGAGGAGAGGGTGTCCCTGCGAGCACCCTGTCATCTCCACCTGTCAATCAAAAGTCTTTTTGGGATGACGATTGGCTGTCATGTGTCCAGAGGGCTTGTCTTGTCATACCTCAGAGTAACAGTCTGACTGCAGTTTGAAAATAAACTTAGTGGAAGCTTGTTTTTTTTCACACAGGGCAGGAAAAGTTCTGCATTTGGTCATGAACGCAGGTTAGAAAAACATCTTCTAATACATTTGCTGCCAACCATATAATGCCCATTGTAAAGTTTGCTACATGCACAACAAGGTCAATTCATTCCAGTGTTTGGTCGCCCACAGTCCAGCTAAAATGCAACCAAGTTCCCTCTTTGATTTTATTTTTCTAGAAACTGTTTTCATGGTGTAATGTAAATGCCTCTGTCTGAAACGCTCCATTTTTCGGGGATCAGGGTGTGTGGCTTCTCACAGGGGCAGGTAGTGCTAAGTTAGGTTGTGGTAAGGGGGGGGCGGGGGGGCATGGCCTTATGAAATCATAAGGGGAGAGAAATCTGACCAGGTTTTTTGAACACAGGTTTTCAGAAAGGTGGAGATAAAGATGGAAGGTTGTTTTTTTCTCATACTTGGGGAGTTTCTAATCACACTGAGGAGCCATATACAATGTTGTTGCATTTTGGTTAATAGGTGACCTCTAGAATAACATGTATGTAAGATAATGTGTGTACGGTTAATAGTAACTACTGTGTACGTGGGAGTAGAAGCTCACAAGGAGCACTTGAAGCCTGCAATGCCCTCTGCCTCCCTCACCCGCTCTTGATCTCCACCACATATTCCGACTGACATACACACACACACACACACACACACACACACACACACACACACTCACTCTTCTCTCCTCTACCCATCTCCTCTCTCCAGCCTGTCTGTGATGTGTCACTCCCCCTCTCCATCCCTGATGATTGATAGGCGCGAGGCCCTAATCTAAAGGAACATTTCTCCATGCTGTCCGCTCGCTGCTATCAGCCCAGCAGGCTCCCATGCACCCAGTGTGTGAGCCTCATGGCTGGCCTGGCGCTGGCGCTGGCTGGCTGGCTGGTGGCAGGGTCTTTTTACATTGGTATACGCTGATTACCCAGCCACTATCAAGATGCCTGGCCTCTACTGCTGCCACAGCAACACATCCTGCATACCCTCCTGCACTTGAGACGCTTTTGTGTTTAACTTGTCAGGGTGCGCCATTGCCTACACTCTTTCCACAAACATTTACCATAATAGTTCAATTGCGCTACTGCAATATATTGAAAATGCAGCTGCTAAAGTAACTTCTATGCTGGGTTTGGATAATTGTGGAAAATTGCAGCGGTGAGCAGCATTCATCCAGAGGAAGCTACGGTAGTAAACTGGCAATGTCCTGTAATGCTGCAGTGGTATGCATGTGTTCCCCTGTTCATGCTAGCCCACTCTGCCACGCTGTGCGGAAAATCCTAATGTGGCTGTTCTTATGAATATTCTAAACATAAAATATGTTATTATTAATTAGGCTATGAGAAATGTTGATATAAGGGTAATAAGCATTCTCATGGATGTGTGCTTTTTACATCATCTTCAAAAAATGAAGCATTCAATTTAAGTTTGGAATTTTCAAACCCCACTTTGTCCTATTTGAGCTCTCAACATTAGAAATTGCTTTACTTTTGCTTTACACAGTTTTAATCTCATTCCAAGCACTGACCCTAAACTGAGGGCCAACAAGATGTCATGTTGGAGTCTTTTTAACATTTTTCCATCCTTGTTAGGATGCTAGCACTGTGTAAGAAAAGGAGTCGAGGCACATGAAAAAACCCTCAATACTCACGGCTCAATTTCCCCATCCTCCTAATATCTCTTTCTTATCATGTTCTGTCTCTTTCTCTCTATGTCCTCTGCAGTATCTCTCACTCACCAGTTTCCTTCCTTTAATAGACAACAATCACTTGTTTTCCCAAGTCATAAGGGAGTTTGTGTGTGTGTGTGTGTGTGTGTGTGTGTATATGGCAGCAACAGAAAAAAGACACTCTTTGCTAATGTTGGCTATAATAAAATCAACTGTTAATAGCATACTTTATAATACGTCATATGGTTTTAATTTTGTGAACTGTAACTGAGAGAAAATTCTTCTCAGTTTCCTTGACGAAGCTTCTTTTCCCCTATAACAGTCCCGTTAAGAAGATGTTTTAGCCAACAGTGTTTGTGTTCTCTTCCTAGATACGCACACACACACACACAGTCAGAATAAAGAGATCTCTGTATTTTACAGCCCTTCTCATGTTCTTTCCGTTTGTTCCCTCCACTCTGGGCTTTTCTTCTAGCTTTTGTCTGCTTTAATTGGTGAACCTCCCAATGACCCCGAGTGTGTCGAGCAACTCTATCACTCTTTAACTTTCCCCTGTCTCCTTCTACCAGCTCTGCGCCGCTGTCGTTATACCGGCCTGATTGAAATGTCCTCTTCTTTTTTTTTTTCTTTCTTTTTTTTTTTTTTCTTTGCGGGAGCCAGAAGGAGTTGTTAAAGCAGACTCAAATTAATGATTGAATTAATTATCGGAGTCACATACCGTACAATTAATTTTGTGGCTTTGCCTTCAGTCTTTTTTCCCTCTCGCCGCCTGTGCGTAGAGAATGTCAAGAAACATTTTCTAATTAATTTATGTGTGATTATCAGGGATGGTTTCTAGAAGGTCTCCACTTTCAATTTGTGACAAGCGAGGGAAGAAAAGGGGGAAGGCTGGGAGAGATGGATGTGGGAGTGTGAATGAGGCGAGCGGCTGTGCACGTGAAAGTACGTGCCCTCTCACACACACACTCTCACACACACACACACACACACACACACACACACATACACTCAGTAAGGTGCACTTACAGTTTCCTTTTTTTCTTTGACACAGTTTCAGGTTAGAATTCTCTCTCTCCTCCAGTCCTGACTCCCCCTGTCAGTTTTGTTTTGCTTTGAAACTAAATATTGTGAATATTCCAATGAAACTAAATAGGGAAACACATAAGGAATTTTGTTCTCAACATTGGAAGATAACGGCTCGATAGTAAAACTTAAGCAAGAACAGAGATCTTTTTCAAAGTAAAAGATTCTGCCGACAGCACACCAACCCTTACCCAGAGATAAAGCCTTGCTAGCGGCCCTTGAATAGTATGACCGTCTGTCAATTTGTACCGAGAAAAGATCTTAGGGTCGAGGTTCAATTAGAACCAACCAAAGTGGGCATTTGCTCAAATTTGTTCAACAATTTTAATTCTGGTATGGTGATTTTTAGTGGCTTTATCACAACAGTAGAGGAACAGTAGGCCAATCAGAGCTTTGCCAATGAGCAGAATGGGGACGTCCTCTTCAAGCTTAACAACACCACTTGCTAGCCATGGTGTTAGCTCATTAATATTACATCGGGGTATCCTCTTGGTAGCCTGTCAAGACCAACCTTATTACACGTGAGCTTTCCCCAATCTCCGTGGGGAGGAGCCCAGCCCTGTCTGTTAGTGGAAGGCAGTCCCCGATTGGTTCATGTAGTCGTCAATCTAGATTCCAGTCAGACCGGACCCTGTCTGCTTCCATCCGTTAGTGGAAGACAGCACCTGATTGATTTGAAGTCGTTGAAGTCAACTACATCGATGTATAAGCTGGTGAGATATGGCTGGTCTCACAAGGCTAGATTGCCGACTACATGAAGTCATGAACCAATCAGAAGCTGCCTTCCACTATAAGGGTTGAATCTTAGGTCACAGGCCCTGATTGGCCCAGTAATGTTTTGACTGGGCTTCACCCCATGGAGATTGGAGAACTTTCAGAATTATCTGCTGGAAACAAATGTGAAGCTCAAATAGATCAGGCTGGACATACCAGGATTTCCTCTTGGAACATTGCTCAACCAATTTCATGATTTTCTGCACAATATATAAAATCATGAGTATTTGTGTATGAATTTTCATGCAAACCTTTTGACCTGTTGGTGGCACTCGACATCTTCATGTGCTAAACATATTCATGTCACTGTGTGCTAATGGTATGATAATGAATAGTAGAGGTAGATGTTAGTAGTTTTGGCTTGTATGGTCAGGCCTACCAACAGGATTATGACCTGGAACAAACCATAGAATACACATTTAGAACCACAGAAGGGTGACATCATTTTAAATTAGTATTTTGGGTGCACATGGTTTCCCTCTATCTGTCTTGTGACTGGACTCTTGCTCACACGCATACACAAGCACATTTTATTTATTTTATCAAGTAAAACTCCCCAGCGGCAGTAAGGTGATTGAACTCTAAAATGAAGTTTTGGTATGTGAATGTCGGTAACTTTGCATTGGTGTTAATGTTCAGTCAGGAGGAGGAGGTGGGGGGGGGGGCTCATCTCATCAGCAGTAGCCTGTCACTTGCTCTGTTTTCACCCTCTTCGTCCTCTGAACAGAAGGGAAAAAAATGCTTTTAGTTTTTACTCCCCCCCCACTTTATCTTTCTTCGCATATTTGTGAATTTGCATGTTTGCTTCTTGCTCTTTTCTGGCGGTGTATGTATTTTGTAGATAAAAGTTCAGCAGTGCAGTTAAGAGAAATTAGTTGGGTAAACAGTGGTAAATGTCAATGATAAAGTTCTGTTGAAGCTCATCTGATTAGCGGGGCTACGCAGGTGTCTTATCTTGCCTGTGCAACAGAGGGTAAAATGGAAATGATTGCGTGGTCCTGAGCAGTAGATGCCTATCCCCACAAATGTCTATCTGAGCGTCTGAGCCGAGCCCGCTGGACTCCAGGGACCCAGGGGTGCTGCATGGAAGAGCATGGAGCCAGAGACAGAGAGAGAGAGAGAGAGAGAGAGAAGAGAAAAGGAGGCGCTATTAGGTCTAACTAGTTGCTAGATTGGGCCTTATATCAGCCAGCATTATAAATGTCAGGAGTGGTCATTAATGTGTAAAGCTGAGCAGCATTCATAGATGCACATTTGAGACTTTTTGGAGCTTTACCAAAATAAAATAAAAACCAAAGTTATAAATTCAGTCGTTTATATATATTTAAAAATGCTTCTTAGAGAGCAGGATGTGCTAATTAAAGCTGGGGTACATGATTTCTGATTGGTCAAAGTTAACACGAGCTGACATTTTGACCAATCAGAGCGAGGCTCCGATTCTCTGTTCTTATTGGCTGTTGGGACTGTCCATTCACTTTGGCACGACTTTGTTGGTAGAGCGTGTCAGGGAGGGACCATAGGGGAGGAACTTTGAATCTCTATCCCAACTGCCATTTTCTCCCCAAATCCTCCACCCCAGCTTTAAGCCAATCTTTTGCAAATGAAAAGTCTTCTCATTCTTTTCAAAGCGTTGTGGATACCTAACTCTCAATAATAAAAGTGGAAAATCACAAATATTCAATATATTTATTTTTCAGCTATGAATCAAATAACTTACTGTGACATTTTCAACTCACTCTTTTTTTTAACTGAGCCCTGCCCATTTCAATTCAATTAAAAATATAGATATCTAGTGTAAAACTACTAAGACTGTTTAACTAGTAGAAGATAGTGTGTTCATGAAGGATCCCATTTCTCCCATCAACTGATAAAATACGTTATTTTTTATCTTTATGATTCCAGATTGGAATTTGAGGTAAAGAAATGGTATACTCATGTATGACTCATATTATATTGAAGCAATTGAGACTGCAAGCAAAAAAACTGTCTGTAGTTGTATACTCTTCCCCGTCCATAAGAAGAAAGCCTGACTGATATAATAGCCTTTGACATTGTGTGTAAATAGAACACAGAAACCCATCTCTTCTCACACAAGTGAAGTATTTGTCCTGTGTTTCCCATGAGGCCTAGGGAGAGAATAGGAATGGGAGGCGTTGGGATTTGTCATTCAGCAGAGGTTAAACCCCACCTATTAGTGCGGGGTCGGAGTAGCACGCAGATAAAGATTTCCTGTTGTGCGGTGTCAAAAAATCAATAGCTCCGCCGCGATGTGCTCATTTGATATCAACAATAGTCTTTTTTAAAAATCAATTAGGCCGGATAGAGGAGAACATCCGTGTTGGGTTACACCTTTCTTTTTTCTCCCTTTTATTTTTCATTGATATCCAATAAGGCAGGCCGTTCTCCGAGGCTGCTCTCTCCTATTGGATGACCAGCTAGATGCCTTTATGCACGGTTATTCTTACGTGACATCTTGAACACTGAGTTCAGTTGACCTAAACACTGTTAGACTTTGGTTGGATAAAGAACAAGCAAGGAAATCTGCAGAATACATCTGTAGGCAACTATTACCGACTTATAGTTTGTGGATGTGGTCCATGGGGAAAATCAGCTGTGTTCAATCCAAAAATAAAGTTGTATTGTGAAGATGATGAATAAATAGAAATGACCTTACACATTAATAACTGTGGCCTATGGTCAGTTCATAGACAACATTAACTGAACATTAAATCAGGGACACCGCTTGACAATTCGATTTGGGGATATTTATTTTAATCTTTTCAACTCTAATTTTTATTGAACAGTTGTATCTGTTTTATTCTATTATATATATTTTTATTGTATTTAATTTCAATCAGGTACTACTATGTTTCTATAGGCTTTTTTATAATATCATTTTGTTATACTTTATATTGGCTTATGTAAAGCACTGCATTACTTTGTTCTTTTGATCATTTCAAGATTTGTATTTGTATTTGATTTCTCTCACAGCCCTTGCAGTATAATGCTCCAATGCAGTGTGTAATAGCATGACAATATGATGTGAATGACTGTAAAGACAGGAAATGAAAGTGGACCCAAGCTACTCCCATGTGGGCCTCCAAATACTGTAATAGATCAATCTTTTTTGTCATTGTGTAATATAATAACTGTGTCCCTTCGGAAACTTTTTTTTAAACGATCAATAGCTACTTTTGGCAAACAATTGTTTTCCAAAACAATGAGGAAACTGATTACAATGTGTCCTAATAGGAACTGTCAGCTCTATAACAAGCCCACAGCTGGAGCTAGGACAATCATCTTTTCCCTCCTGTTAGGGTTAGGCTTAGTCTTCCAAAAGTTGAAGACAGTTTCCACCAAGTAAGCATTTATTAAATAAATGACATATCAGTTAAGATCGCTGCTTAACTTCAGGTTTAATTAATTTCCCTTTCATGTTGATATGCCTATAATTGGAGATGTATCATGTAAGAACACAACAATTACTACAAATGTAGTCCCTCATGTTTTATGAATAGGGCTTCCAGTCAAGTAGACATGTTAAATCATTATTTTCGTTGGTCAAATAATTTCTTAGACATTTCATAAGGATTGCTGATGACTTTACAATAATGGTACTGTTATGTCTGTGAAATGACCATTTAAAAGAAAAAAAATTAATTTCACCTTGTAACCCAATTTTATTACTTGATTATTTATTATTGATATTTGATAGGTTTTAAGCTGTTTCCCTTTGGAACATGAAAGATGAATTCTTCACTAAGCTCTGATGCCGTGTTACATTATCTGAACTTTACACACTTGAGCATGTCCAACCAATGACTTCATCTAAGCATCTATAAATGTTATAAGCGTTCCATCATTCACAAATGAGCCAGCATTAAATCAGGGAATTTGGTATCTTATTTATAATCTTATTGTTTAAGTTTATATTTTATATTGATAAAATACTTATTAGCAAAATAATTTTTCAATTATTGACACAAGCTATACATCTTTTTTATTTTATTCCAGTAGTAGAGCTCATTCATCAAACAACAGAAATCTGCCATGGAACCGAAAATTCTGTAACATCATCACCACTATCCTGTTTTTTTAACGGCTGTGTGCCACATTCAGTTCTGCACAAGGCTGCCCCGCCTCACACACACACACACACACACACACACACACACACACACACACACTCATCAGTTAATTGCGTTAGTCATTTCATTAATGACGGACTGATTGTTTTATTGTGTTGGCTCGTCAAAGAGGCCTGGATGCCCCAGTGGCTGCTGAAGCGTCCATATTGATAAGCCTGTGTGTGTGTGTGTGTGTGTGTGTGTGTGTGTGTGTGTGTGTGTGTGTGTGTGTGTGTGTGTGTGTGTGTGTGTGTGTGTGTGTGTGTGTGTGTGTGTGTGTGTGTGTGTGTGTGTGTGTGTGTGTGTGTGTGTGTGTGTGTGTGTGTGTGTGTGTGTGTGTGTGTGTGTGTGTGTGTGTGTGTGTGTGTGTGTGTGTGTGTGTGTGTGTGTGTGTGTGTGTGTGTGTGTGTGTGTGTGTGTGTGTGTGTGTGTGTGGCTGTCATGTGTCAACGAGTCATCTTGTGGACCTGTGTGTGTATGTGTGAAAAAGAGAGAGAGATTGTAAGTTGGTGTGTGTGTCAGAGCTAAATGAGTGAGGCCGTGTGGATACTGTGGAGCTGGTTGATATTGATAACAAGCCCATCCAGCCTTGTGTTTTTTGGGAATGGGTCATCAAGCACTGACAGAAAGGATAATGTGTGTGTGTGTGTGTGTTGGGGGGAGAGAGAATTTGTTTGAACCATGATGGGGGTAGTATCATACAGTGCAGTGTTGGTAGCAGCCATATTGATAAGGAGCACTGGGTTATTATGTAGGCCTGTGGTGGGCAGGAAGGGTAATTAACAGGAATTAGAATTGTTGGAGGCCTCATGTTACCCTAGTGAACATAGCTAACCTACTGGGATTAGCAAGCGCCACTCATTAGTGGAGGTGCACAGATAGCACTTTCTCTCTATATGAAAAGGCAACATTTTATCAAACAGACTCTATAACAACTACTTTATCTACATTCATGTACGCTGCCTATTATCAACCAGTTACACTCCATCATTTGCATTTAATTACATATATGTACACTTTCTTATGTGTTAATCAAATGATCAGTAATACTAGTTTTAATATACAGTGCTGTGAAAAAGTATTTGCCCCCTTCCTGATTTCTTTTATTTTTTTATATTTGTCACACTTAAATGTTTCAGATCCTCAAACAAATTTTTATTTTAATCAAAGATAACCCGAGTAAATATCACATGCAGTTTTTAAATGATGATTTCATTTATTAAGTGTAAAAATCTATTCAACCGTACCTTGCCCTGTGTGAAAAAGTAATTGCCCCCCTTTAATAAATCAATCAATTGACCACATATTTTGGAATGTTGAGTGCAATTTAGTGACTACACCCAGGCCTGATTACTGCCAGACCTGTAGAATCTAGAAATCACTTAAATAGAACCTGTCTGACACAGTGAAGTTGACTAAAATATCTCAAAAAGCAGCACATGATGCCACTATCAAAAGAAATTCAAGAACAGATGAGAAACAAAGTCATTGTTATCTATAAGTCTAGAAAGGATTACAAAGCCATTCTAAGGCTTTGGGACTCCAGCGAACCACAGTGAGAGCCATAATTTACGAATGGAGAAAACTTGGAACAGTGGTGAACCTTCCCAGGAGTGACCGGCCTTCCAAAATACCTCCAAGAGCTCATCGACGACTCATCCAGGAGCTAAGAAAAGAACCCAGACGAACATCTAAAGAACTGCAGGCCTCACTTGCCTCAGTTAAGATCAGTGTTCATGATTCCACCATAAGAAAGACACTTGGCAAAAATGGGATCCATGAGAGAGTGCCAAGGAGAAAGCTTCTGCTGACCAAAAAGAACACAAAGGCTTTTCTCACATTTGTCAAACAACATCTTGATGGTCCCAAAACCTTTGGATAAATATTCTATGGACTGACGAGTCAAAAGTGGAACTTTTTGGAAGGCCTGGTTCCTGTTAAATCTGGTGTGAAACTAACACAGCGTTCCACCATAAGAACATCATACCAACAGTCAAACATGGTGGTGGTGGTGGTGGTGGTGGTGCGATGGTCTGGGGCTGCTTTGCTGCTTCAGGACCTGGATAGCTTGCCATAATTGATGGAACTATGAATTCTGCTCTCTACCAGAACATCATGAAGGAGAATGTCCGGCCATCAGTTCATCACCTCAAGCTCAAGAGAACTTGGGTGATGCAGCAGGACAATGATCCCAAACACACCAGCAAGTCCACTTCTGAATGGCTCAGAAAGAACTAAATAAAATGTATGGAGTGGCTTAGTCAAAGTCTGGAGTTAAAACCGATTGAGATGCTGTGGCGTGACCTCAAACAGGCAGTTCATGCTTGAAAACCCTCCAAAATGGCCGAATTAAAACAATTCTGCAAAGAAGATAGGGACAACATTTCACCAGAGCGATGTAGAAGACTCATTGCCAGTGATCACAAACATTTGGTTGCAGTTGTTGCGGCCAAGGGTGGCACAACCAGTTATTAAGTTTAGGGGGCAAATACTTTTTCACATGGGTGTAATAGGTTCTGGTTAACTATTTACATTCAATAAAAAGAATGAAAATTGTTCACAAAAGCTGTATTCTGATTTCAATAGAGTTGCCTTTGTCTTAAATTATAAATGTTTTGATGATCTGAAACAAATAAGTGTGACAAACAAGCAAAAACAGAAGAATTTAGGAAGGGGGCAAATACTTTTTCACAGCACTGTATGTTAACAATAACTTACTAGTATAAAAGCTTGATTATGTCACTTAAAAAAATAAAACCCAGCCGTGATTCTATATAGGCAGTTATGCACAGCGGGGCTTTGAGCTAAAGTGTGAAGCATGCTTACAAGCTCACAAATGACATTGTTAACACACTTAGGAGGTAGATATTTATCATGTCCACCATCTCAGCTTAGTGTGTTAGCATGCGTGTTAAGATTTGCTAATAAGCAATAAATACGTAGTGCCACTGTGGATGACGGCAATGTTTTAATGCAAAGTATAGGAAAACCTATTTCTATTTAACTCCGAGATCTTATCTGCTATTATCTTGGTTTGTCATTTGTTTTTGTACATGTTTTTCATTGGAGATGTTTTTTTTAAAAGATTGCCTTAGCGGCAAAGCTAGAATTCAGAAAAAAATCTTGAAATATTGCAAAAGAATGTTTTAGCACACAGATTTAAATTGAATAGAATTTGGCTTCAAGATACCATGCTCTGAAGCATACAGAGACCAAAAGATAACGAACGTTAAGCATAGGGATGTTCATACACACTGTCAACAGTTGGATTAAAAGAGTTATTTAAGACTATTGTGAATCAATCTCCTCTTAGATATTTTCAGGTTTAGTCAGTTGATGGAAGCACACCGAGTTACATTTTATCTCACCTACATTTTTAGAAATGAATTATTTTTAACTTTAATCAAGGGGTCGGCTTCTCCTGCAGTAGTGTTAGGCCCGTCTACATGGAGTGCACCTCAGAAGACTGACCTCGACCTTGGTTGTGTTTGATTTCCCTAAAGCTCTGCCTATAACATGATAGGATAACAGGATAACGCATGTTCAGCCCTTAATACCCGACAAACTAATGTTTGTGTGGGCGCTTGTTTATGAGTTAATATTTGTGTTGGCTCACTGAGGTCAAATCCTCGCAAGCATTTCACAATGAGGGGTCAATTGAGCTGGTCAGGCTGATAAGAGTCCCATGTGGTCAGGGATCGGCCAATGACAAGCCGGCAGACTGGACATTGATGGAGTGTGGAGATAAGGAAGGGTCATAGTGGCCACAGTAAGGCCTCATAGGAAAAGATAGGAGATTGGATATACTGGCCGGACACTAACACTGTGGACTTCAGACTGTGCAGCCAGCGGGGGTAAGACTGTCTGAGGGAGGCGTGCTTGGGTTGGCACTAGACCCGGGACTGAAATCTGATGCTGACCAAACTTAAACCTGGAAAATGTGTTTGTTCAACAGATTGTGACAAATACAATGTGAAAGGGGACAAGACCCCAACAACCTGAGTATATTCTCTTCTATTTTTTTCATTTGGCTTATTCTAACAAAGAAATGCAATGAGGTTTTAAAAAAAAAAAAAAAAAAAAAAGAAGATATTTGTGAAATTGAGACCTCCACCAAAAAAACCTGAGTCATTCAATGAAAAATTCAGCCCAACCTGACCCGAGCAAAAGCAGGTCAGGTCAGCTCCTGTTGCGTCTGTGTCATTGGCTCATGTGCACCGGGGCCAGAGACTGATAGAGTAGGCCTGGTTACAGTGTGGCTTATGTACCATGACTGCTTATAGTCGGTTGGATCAGTGTCGAACCTAACAGATCACATCAGCTCAACTGGTTCCCTTAATGTTTCATCACTGTGTAATTCATTATACTGTGCATAGTGTCACCGCAACCTTGAGCGGTGTTAACACAAATGCACCACATCCTGTATGATTTTTTTCTAAATGAAAGTATCTATGTCAGATTAATAATGGTAATATGAAGATGGTGACGCAAAAGAAAACTTTGATCTAGCACCGTTCATAAACACAGGATGTTTCACCTGTCTGACGTAAATCGTTCCTGTGAATTCGTACCAGTGCATTTATACAAACTATATTGAAATAGCATTGTTTTCACTTATGGTCTGTTACAAGTTCATTAATGATCATCGAAGGAAAAATGAGATGGTTTCATAAACATTTACAAGTTCCTCGTGGGTGGTTTAATAAAATGTCTACTTCTCACCACCCTGCGTCCCTCCTACTTTCTTCCCTCAAACCATGCTCTTTCCTGCTTTCCCTCCCCCCTCCATCCCTCCCTCCCTCTCCAATGCCCCCCCCCCCCCCCTTTCCCCCCACCGGCTGTGGGAAAGCCATTTTATCAGCGTCTGTCCGTTGTTCTCTGGTGGGGATAGATACAGAGAAGATAGATGAGTGTTTTGACATGGAGAGTGTTAGACAAACACTCTTATCAGGACCGCCACTTTAGACCGACCCCCCGAAACAGTCGCCTGAACCATGGACCAGATGGGGAGAGGGGGGGGGGGGCAGATTTTGTATGTGTTCTGTAACAGAGGTGGACGGCAATAATGATGAGGGTTTTTTTTCCACAAGAAGCAGCATGAATTAGTCACCATTGTCATCCAGTCCCTCTTTTAGAGTTCCCACCGCAACGTTCCACCAGGGATTCTCAAATTTGATCATTTATCCGTGGGGACGTGCGGACAAACTAAACTTGAGACTGATGCTGCTATGCCTGCACTCTGAGCCATCTTTACCTTTTCAACTAGATGGATCAGTCCTCTCCATGCCTCCCCATATACTGGCTCTATGTGTGCTGCAGCTCCCTCACACCACAGCCACCACTGCTGTCCTGCATACTGTTATCACTTTGACCCAGCAAGGACAGAAGGCTTGATTCAAACTCCCCCTGCTGTTGAGCTTCTGACAGTTGTTGATTCTTCTTGCATGGTCTGAGCTGCCTCAAGGGTTCAGGACGAGTTCAGATTGCCACATTGTATCAGCCAATAATGTAATAACAGTTGATAACATAATAAATTGCCAATAGCTCATCATTTTACAGTTTTTTTTATTGTAATTGAAGCCCATAATATAGTAACTTACATGCCAGTAATACAATTTCAATAAGTCTCATAAAAGTGTGGAGTGTGATACTTTATATTCGATTAATAAAACTAAAATAAAGTGTCATAAGTATATAATTACATGTTTGACTACAACAAATAATGTAATAATTTATTAAATAAATATTGTATGCAAGATTAATGTTAAGCTTTCATTATGTGTGTGTGTGCTTCTGTGTGCTTTTGTGTTACGAGTTTTGTTTTGTTGTTTGTTTAGCTGATGTGTTATTTTAATGTTTTCCCTTTTGATATGTTAAGAAATATGTTATTAAATTGTTGTTATTATACTGTTGTAAGGACCCCCTGGAAAACGAGATGGGTTCATCTCAAGGGGTTATTCTTGTTAGATAATTGAACAATGATGGTAACCTCTGTTCTCTTCTCTTGTCCCCTCCAGAGGAGCTGGAGTTGAGTGAAGAAGGTGGAGACAGCCGAGTGCTGGCTAGTAGGGACCTCCATCCAGACACAACATGGGGCCCATACCCAGGCATGGTCCAATCAGAGGACAGCACAGGTGATCAGGAGACTGAGGTAAGAGCTCTAATGCCAACAGTGCCCAGTTACCACTGGCATCTTTTCTCTGTCTCTCTCTCTCTCTCTCTCTCTCTCTCTCTCTCACTCTCTCTCTCTCTCTCTCTCTCTCTCTCTCTCTCTCTCTCTCAGGTATAGAGACAGGGTTATTGTATCGGTTTATTCTGTTCTATGCTAAAGAATGTAATACAGGGGCTTTTAATTTGAAAATATATACGGTATTGGGGGGTAACAGCAGTGTATCCTAAACATGAACAAGTACATGTTGTAGGTAGTGTCATGATTTACAATCATATATTTAAAGTCATTGTGGTGGTTGGTCCACTCCAATTCATTTACAGTAGTTTGGTGACACAATTCATCTCAAGTCCATAAAAATCAAAGGATGTTTACAGATTTGTTTTAAGTTGCAGAAAATGAGTGAGTAAAATGTTGCCATTGACATTCTCTGGCTCCAGCCTTTGAAAATGTGCTTAATTATTAATGAGTGTTTTCACATAAGACACCTTAAGCCATTTAATAGACTCCATTCAATATGATTGATCAAAAAAAGGTAGAATAATTGATAATGAAAATAGTTGATAGTTGTATTATTGACTGTTCCATTTTATTATAGAATGAATTCTAACTTCTTTGTCTTTTCATTGTGTTGGTTAATTAGACGGGAATTATTATTAAGGGTTAATCAGTTCATCGTAATTTGCAGAAATAGCTATTAAATGGAGCCCTGAACTAAGACTAAGACAAAGCAGCACAACTAACTGGAGGAATTTCCAAAATGAAATGGTCAAAGGTCACAGGGCAGATGTTCGGTTAACAAAGATAGACGATGAATAAACACGTTATCGTGTGTGTGTGTGTGTGTGTGTGTGTGTGTGTGTGTGTGTGTGTGTGTGTGTGTGTGTGTGTGTGTGTGTGTGTGTGTGTGTGTGTGTGTGTGTGTGTGTGTGTGTGTGTGTGTGTGTGTGTGCGTGCGCCTGATTGTGTGTTGGGAGCAGTGTGTGGGACCGGATGGAGCCCTATCAGAGGCTGGGTTTTGTGCATCATGTGCAAGTCCATCTAATCATATGATACTGATGCTGGGAGAGGCTTCCTGGCATGGAGCACAGAACTCGGACAAACGCTCAGACCCACCACGCACATGCACGGCCATTCACACACACACACACACACACACACACACTCACACACACACACACTAACTCCTACCTCATTTTTGCCAGTTATTCATCTTGCTATAGGCCTACCTGGATTTATAGATTTATTGATGAATTATTGGTTTGTTTGACTCCAGGTGCCAAGTCCATACACTGTTAAATTAAAGGAGACCATTAAACTGGACGACTGTCTGTATCCCAGTATGTAAGCATGGGAGGGGATTTATTGACCAAAGTATGTCAAACTAATATCATATCGAGCGGTGGTAGGGATAACTTTACAGCTCGTACGTGTTGTAAGGCTTACTTCTTCTTTGTTCTTGTTATTCTGTTAGCTTTGAAGGCTATTCAGCTTCTGGGTCATTGACCATATGCATAGAAGAGAAGCTCAACCCCCAATCACATGATCTCGGTGTGTTTGCTCCAGTTTGAGAAATTCTAAATTAGTACAATTTCATATCTTGTGAACAAAATATCCAGCCATTTCAAACATAGCCAGATGGAGTTAATACACTAGATCCCTCTCTCTCTCTCCCAGCCCTCCCCAGATTCTCCTCTCTCCCTCTCTCCTCCTCCTCTCCTCTCCTCCCTCCCCAGACGTCCGCCTGTCTTTTATCTCCACATGGCGCCATCCTCCTGGACAACAAACCCCAGTGATTGATTCCCGCTTGATAGGCTCTCATTTCTAAGATTTCGTTTATTATCAGTGAGGTTTCTGAGTATACAGATAGATGTCTGTGTGTGTGTGTGTGTGTGTGTGTGTGTGTGTGTGTGTGTGTGTGTGTACGAGCAACCCAAACTCTCTCTCTCACACACACACACCTATCACCTTTTGTTCTTCCCCTCCCTTCCGCCGCACCGTACCATCCTATTCGTCCGCTAAACTGAAAAGTTGGTTTCTGTCTAATCTTTTTAGGGCTTTGCATTCATATGGAAAGTGTGTCGTTGTGACTCTTATTACCCGTTTTCTCCCTCTCTCCCTCATTTACTTGCCCCCCCCCCCCCCCCCACACACACACACACACACACACACATCCACTATCTTCTGGGCTGAAGGAGTGAGTAGACGGACCTTCAGTATCAGCTTGGAGATAGTGGCTGTAATCTCACACATTCCTCCTGTGTTTCTCCCCCTGTCACTCCACATCCTCCCCCCTGCTCTGTCCATCCCTCCATCCCTCCCTGCCTTCCTCCCCACTGGGTCAACAGGGGTCAGGGCCAGAGAGAGAGAGAGAGAGGAGAGACTCAAGCTGGATTCCTTCATTGCTTATTTGAAGGAATCTATCAGGATGTATTGGATTCAACTTATTTATGTAGCTTTTATGTGAAACAAGAATAATGTTCATTGTCAAAAGGCACTGTTGTGAAAAGATTCGACCATCCACCATCATCCAAAATCATTCGTTTTCCAGCTGAGATCAGCTCTACCATTTTTCCCTTTTGTGCACTGCATTGTGGGGGAATGTTTCAAATGTAAAGGTGGAGTCAGCAATTCTGGAGAACACTTTTTGTCAAAATCAGTGGATATCTCCTCACGATCAGATGCCTGTCTGTAAAGTGTGTGCGCTGAAAATAAATGTGTCAGAAGGTAGGGAGGGACTCAACTCTTATACCCACTATCTCTATTTTGCAACGCTTCCTTCTTACTGATCATGTAGTGGGTATCAACATTAAAATGAATGAATTATGTTTTTCATTTAACGTAAAACATAAAGAACGTCTAAAACCAAATACGAGCCAAACATCTTGAATCCTGATTGATGTGCGTTGTTTTTAAGTTTGTAGAGAATGATCCCCAAACAACAGCTTTTTTATCATCCTTTTGAATGATGTGCTTTCACTCTTTTCCTTTTTTATTAACAGACAATTTCACTGTACAGTATATCAAAATATAAGTAGGAAAACAAATATATATAAATATATATATGTGGGGAAAATGTGTTTATACTTTCACTATCCATTTGTATGTTATCTGAGCAGATAAGACGATTTTTCTTTTTGGCTTGACATGGGTCGTTCTTTTGTCAATTTCCCTCTATCGTTCATCTCTCTGCTTTGGACACGGCTTCCACTATCGGCTCACCTTTATATATGTGCATTTTCTCACCCAGCAGATCTCACCCAGCTGTCTCCACTTGGTCCCCCTCTATCTTACTTATAGCACCTGTCTTCCTCAGTCCTCAGCCTCACTAGGCACTATGAAGCCCCCAGGATCTCTCTCTCACACACCCACACACACACACACCCAACCCCATATCTCTGGGTGAGATTGGCATGGCCCACTCGGTAGTCTTGCCCCTTCCAGCATCGCTCTCTCTCTCTCTCTCTCTCTCTCTCTCTCTCTCTCTCTCTCTCTCTCTCTCTCTCTCATCTCTCTCTCTCTCTCTCTCTCTCTCTCTCTCTCTCTCTCTCTCTCTCTCTCTCTCTCTCTCTCTCTCTCTCTCTCTCTCTCTCTCTCTCTCAACAAATTTGCTTCTTATTTGGCCCAGACAGATAAGCTATATCATTTTATTGCGAGGCCTTATCCAGCGACACAACTACATCGGGAAGTCATTTTGGATGTGCATGCACACTCGAGCGACACGTGCACAAAGATGTTAAGGTGAGACACTGCAGGTGAATAAGCTCATAACATGTTGAACTTATCAATGAAACTTTGCCAGTTCATTACTCATATTATAACAATAATTTTAATTACTATTTTTCAGAAAGTTACAATAAATTAGCAAATTTGTCAATAAGTTATTTTGTGTAAATTTGCATTTCTTTTAAAACTAAAAATCGAGATGTTGGATATAGCCAGGGTTAAAAAAAAGATTTTGGACACAGCCTTTATTCATTTTATAAATAGAAAAAGGACGGGTCTTTAAAATGCATTTTTAGCATGCTTTTGAGAACTAAATGCATATGGTGAATCAGACAATTAATTAACAAATCGTTTCTGTTGTAACCTTCAGAATAGTTCTGAGAATAGGGGGCGCCCTTAGCTCAGTTGGTCGGGCGTCCCCCCCATGGGCCTCGGCCAGCAGCGGACCCGGGTTCGATTCCAGCCCGCGGTCGTTCTCTGCAGGTCACTCCCCTCTCTGCCCCATTTCAACTCTGTCTCTACACTATCAATAAAAGCATAAAAATGCCAAAAAAAATATCTTTAAAAAAAAAGAATAGTTCTGGGAATGATCCTGGAAAGTTTCGAGGATGTTACTGCTTCAGAAGCTTTAGAGATGTTTGGCTCAAAGTATTCAACAAAAACTATTGATACAATGAATGGAGGAGAAATATACAGATGCAAACAGACAAGGTTTAGTCAAATAAACTTAAATGTACATGTTGGACCTTTTTTCATAAATAAGACATGTTATGGAAGCAAAATAGACAAAAATCTCAAAACTGAACAGTCCTTGAAAAAAAATGCAGTGTCTCGCCTTAATATAATTTATTTCTGAAACGATACAGGATTATAAGTCTTTGATGTATCAGCTTGTGTTAGAATCATTGTATGGATGGGTTTGTCAATTGCGATGATAGAGAAAGATGCAAAGACAGGCAGATGAGATCCAGCCTTCTCCCTCGCTCTCCCTCCGACAGATCTCCTCCATTGGATTAGTGGCCTCATGTTAACTGGCCTGTGTCATATGGAAATCCTGCCATTTGCATCTCTTGAGAAAACGAGGTGTAAAACCATTTATCTATTTAAATATATTCTGGTCTGATAAGGCTTGTTGGACTTTAGAACAGGGTATAATAATGTTTACTGATCCACTGATCTGCTAGCAGGCTGCTGCTGATTCCTCACACTTTTTTTGGTTGAGTGAACAACCAGGTCCTTCCTCGGCGAGAGCCTCCCATGGCAACCCAGGAGGAGCGAGCACGCCACTGCTTGCTATTCTGATTGGATCGCACAAGAACACATCTGATATTATATCTCTTCTCTTTCTGATTGGATCCTGCTTTAATTAACTGATAGTGTCTGTGCAATTTGATTGGACCCAAGTTGCAGGATTGTTGTGAAATTTCAGCTCATTTCTTGAAAGCAGAAGAGTATGTATGAGGCTAAAGTGTACGCAAACCTAGAGTTTTTTTTTTTCTTTTTGCATCTGTTGCATCTTCCCCAAGGGGCCGTCTGTCTAGAGGGGAAGTCTCCACACTGTACCTCAGGAGACACTCCACTTCCAACATGTTCCCCCATTGTGTTCACCCTCCTTCACACCGCTCTCCCCCCACCCTGATCCTAGTCTTTCGTGGAACAGTCAGCCCTGAAGGCACGATCCTAGAAGGAGAGCAGAGTAGGAGAGTTCAAAGCGTTATCACGCTCCTAACGTCTTTTCATCATGTTTTAGAAACAAGCGTTCGCACTAATCCCCCAATAATCTCTCCAGGAGAACTGGGGCGATAAGGCGCGCCACCCACGGCTTTTTCAAACACTTTTTGGGTAGTCTCTTCTCACACTCTCTATCTCTCTCCTTACGCTCTCTACCCTCCTCTAACACTTCCTCCTTCACTCACTCGCTCTCCCCTGGAAGGACGAGTGAAGGTGATCGCCCTCTCCTCCTCCGTATTCTCTCCAGCTGTTTTTCAGTTTTTTTTTTCTGCAGTGACTCTGAGCCGGTTTGTTTACATCCCGATTGGGATCTCTTCTATTTTATCTGGACTCATCAACAGTGTTTCTCTGTCTCTCTCTCCTCCACCCATCAAATTAGAATGTTAATTAAAATGGTGCTCCTTCAGAAGATGACAAATTGATGATTACGCTTGAGTGTAGAGACACCTTCCGCGGTGCCCCCCCAGAAGAACGCAATAGAAGGGAACCAGAGTGTCTACCTCTTTTTAAAGACCTCTTGAGATGAAAACATTTTCACACACACCAATTTTGAGTCCCTCTTATCCCTTTTAAAATGTTGATGAATATTTGAGAAGGGTTTTTTATCATCCACTTTGAGGCATTGACAAAATCAAATCAACTGTGATTTGCGCCAACCGCACCTCTTCCATCTTATCAAAGCAAACATCTTTATACTCAGGGGTTGTTGTAGCTATAGCAGAGCAATAGCATGGGTCAGAGGTGTGTGAATGCAATTTGGGGAAAAAAGCTTTTTCTTCTCTCTGCTAAAAGTCAAGAGCATGTCTGAAATATAATTCATTTCTTCCTCAGCCTTCTGTTTTAACAACACATATGAGAGACGTGAGTGAAGGGGACAATGGCAGAGCCAGGGGGGGTAGTAAGCTGGTGCCATGGCCATAGCTCACTTTGGATCACTGTTAATACACTTTTGACAAGATGGAGACATTTCTAACACAAACCCGAAATAGTGACTACTTATATTTAGGCTATTCGTATATGTATATATCCTATGTCGCTTGAAACTCCTCACATTACAGAGGCATGTTTGGGCCAAACCCTTGTCATTCCATTGCTTCAAAAATGTTGACCCTGTGCATCATGGCCTTAAAGGAGAGCTAGCTTTAAGTCTGCGGCGGATATCTATATATATATATATATATAGGCTACCTGTCATACGAGTCGCCCGCATCATGACAGAAGCTGTCTGTCTCGTCAGTCTGTCACCCACACTGCCCCTGACGGAAGAGCCTATCACCCTGAGAGAGAGTGAGAGAAAGAGGGGAGAGAGAGGGGAATTATTGGAGGGAAACGTGCCAAATAAGATAAAATACCCATAGATAGAAATGCAGCCAGCTAGGCCAGGCCAGGCCAGGAAGGAAGACGGACAAAAGAGAGCCAGAGAGAAAAGAGGGGACGGAGGACGCTGAAACAAAACACTAGAGACACAATGAAAGAAGTGGAGGAGGCCAAACATGGCAGATCCAGGGTTAAAAGGAGGTGTTCATCACTCAGTGGCAATGACTGTCTGCTATCTGCATCTCCCTGTCATCTGCACCGGGGCTCCTGCTGGGTGGAGGAGGAAGAAGAGAGAGAGAGAGAGAGGGAAAAGCCTCTATACGCTCCCTCTCTATCTCTAAGTCTCATCTCCAGCAGTTCAGGAGCCTGCTTTCCAAGAGTGCCTCATTTTCAAATCTCTTATCTCGGGCCCCCGTTTTTAAGTATCGCCAGTTTTATATTTTTACATGTCATTTGCATGCAGCTCATCAAAACCTGCTGCTGCTGGCTCCCTCCCTCCATTTTTTTTCTTTCTCTCTCCTTCTTTTTGTGCTTCTTCTCGGAGGCGTGCTCCGGTATGAGCCACGCATAAGGGAATAAGGTGTACTCTAGTGCTTAGCCTTAGCCATGTACAGTATTGACGATGTTTGTACCTCGTGAGCTGAATATACAGTGTAAAAAAACTATCTTGTGTCTCTGAGTGTTCGATAAATGCTTTTACGTGAGAGCAGCAGAGGTAGTGCGTGTGTGTGCGTGCGTGTGTGTGTGTGTGTGTGCGTGTGTGTGTGTGTGTGTGTGTGTATGTGTGTGTGTGTATTAGAGAGGCGGATGAGAGTAGGTTTTCTGATTTTTATCTGCCTTCCCTTTTCTTCTTTGTATTTTGGGGAGGATTCACACAGTGACCTCTTTGTTTGGGACAGTGAGTACAGCCCTCCAACCCCCCGGATCGGGGAAAGAAACCATTTCCTGTAGCTGAGAGATAGAAGCAGAGAAAAGAGGTAGAGATTGGATGGGTAAGGAATGAGAGTTGGGGAGAGGAAGAGAATCATAGATTAAGAAAGAAAGAAAGAGGTGTACAAAAGGATTGAGGCGGTGCAGCAGAGACAGTGAAAGAGGAGAAGGGAGGAAGAGGGTGAACTGGATGATTGAATGAATGATTCTGTGAGAAGAGTGAGTGAATGAGCTCTGGTTGAAAAGGTCAGGAGAGGAGCAGAGCGGCTTATTAAATTCCCAGGAGCTGAAAGTGTTTCAAACTCCTAGTGCGGGACGGGATTTTTAGAGAGAGAATGCACCTTTTTGGGAATTTGTGCCACAACAT
Source organism: Ammodytes marinus (assembly GCF_949987685.1). Lineage (NCBI taxonomy): Eukaryota > Metazoa > Chordata > Actinopteri > Uranoscopiformes > Ammodytidae > Ammodytes > Ammodytes marinus. The sequence continues at coordinate 29,223,615 of NC_137234.1, read as the reverse complement.
GTCCAGGCTTTGATTGTGTTCTTCACTTGATGACTTAATGCATTTTAGAGATAATGGTTTATGACAAGTGCTTGAAATGGATGTACCCTATTGCGTATCTAACAAACAAGGGTCATGTTACTAAAGAACATTAATTGTTGTAAGAATATTGTCATTAACCTGCTAGCAGTGCTAGTAAAACAAACAAAACAAATGTTTGTGTGGGATTCCTCCTATTCATTTTAAGAAAATTAAGTGTATCTTGTGACATTTTACGGACCAGAGCTAAATCAGCTAAAACAGCTTTAGTATTTAGTAACAGTATTAGTCGGACTGGCCCATCAAACCATGTATGCAAGCAGCATGCACGAACATGGGTTATTGACTTACAGGTTTTACATTTAATGACTATGAGACTGTCCGGGTGCGATAATAGAGCAGTGTTAACTATATGAGACATTGTGAAACAGTACCCACCATTAAGACATAGATGTGCTAGATGTACTAGTAGTGATTTACATATACAAACATACTTATTCCCCCGTGGTAGCCGTAAAACTGTGGCGGTTGACAGCTGTACAGAGAAATCTTAATCTGCCCATCTACAGGGTAGGGTGGTGGTGCAGTATATTTTTTATATTATTTCCTTCCGTTTAATTAAAGTGTGTATATATAGCACACGTTGATGTGAGATGAGGTTAGACGTTGGGGTTAGTTCAGGGAAAGTTCTTTGCTTCCCTTTCCACTGTTTAGCTCTCTCTCTTTCTCTCTCTCTCTCAGAGAGAGAAAGAGAGAGAGAGAGAGAGAGAGAGAGGGAGGGAGAGAGGGTGAGCGAGCGAGCGAGGAGCCATTCTGATACTGAACGAAGGAATGGAGGAAGAAAATGAAGAAATGAAATCAGCCTGGCATCATTTGCATTCAAGTTTTATCAGTGCAGGAGGAGGGCGTTTTTGGGCCTGATAAGGACAGGGCGTCGCAGGCTGTGCTGTGCTGGGGGGGGGGGGGGGGGGGGTTGGTGGAGAGGTGTGTGTGTGTAAGTATTAAACTGTATGAATGTTTTATGTGAACTGACTTTGGCAAAAGATGGTGGCTCTGGAGTTCAGTTGGTGTGTGTTTGCACACATGTGAATGTTAGAGCAGCTATAGTGAAGACTGGGTGTTGGGGGTGTGAATGGTGTGTGTGTGGTGGGGGTGTGGGAGCGGGAGCGGGGGGTTAATATCAGACCAAATAATTAGATTCGCTATCGTCTCGGCGGCAGCAGTGCGGGGATCAGGCAGATTAAAGCCGGGCTGGGGGCTGGTTAATATTCATGAGGGGACCGGGGTCCGGGCGAAGGGGCTTAGACTGCGGCTCAAAGACTCTCCTCTGGCTTAAGGCAGCACTCGCAACCAAGATGGAGCTCTGCTGGGGAGGCCTGACATCACACTGATAGATGGAGGACCGGTTGACAAGGTGTGCCTGTGCTTGATACACCTGCATCTATGGATATGTATTTGATATTGTTGTTTTTATAAAATGCTGGGGGCGCTCGTGGCGCAGTGGGTAGAGCGCTCGCCCAGGCCCAGGCCTCACAGCAGACCCGGGTTTGAATCCCGCCCGATTCTGCATGTCTTCTCCTCTGCCCCATTTCAACTCTGTCTCTCCGAATCTGTCTAATAAAGCAAAAATGTAAAAAAAAAAATATCTTTAAAAAAACAAAAAAAGGGAAGCTGACAAATCTGGAGTTAAGACATTACCATCACATTTCTTGCCTTCCTCTGCTCCTCCCTTTTTTCTTTTCCTTTTCTTCCCCTGCAAACTGTCAGCGCTCACTCCATACCATCCTGACACATGCAGCCTCCAAAGAGTGCATAGCTTCTCCATTGACTCTTTGCAAAGCAGAAAGACACAAAATACATTGGCATGTTCCAGTTTGAATATAGCATCAGGGAACATCTGTGATGAAATGACATTTCACTTCCTGTTATGCTTTATTAAACCACTGAGACTTGACAGAACCTACTTCACATTCCAACACATTGTTTTTACATTACATACACAGGAGTTGTAAAGTGTGGAATAACTTAGGTACATTTAAGACCAACATGGCTGCATTCTGAATGAGCTGCAGCGGTTGGATGGCACATTATGCCACACCAGCCAGGAGCAAGTTGCAGTAGTGTGGGCATGAGATGACAAGGGTTAAGGGTTAGCCTGGACCAGGACCTGTGCTGCCTTCTGGGTGAGGACGGGTCTATCCTCACATTGTTAAGTCCGCAGAAACAGAGTTAAATGAGCCTCTCTGTTTCTCGTTATCTCACGTGTGTATTTGTTTCACGTTGATGATAATCCATAGTTGTAATTGCTCTTTGATAATGTTCGCGATTTAGTTCTCAAAGAAGAAAATTCTCAACCTTTGCTTCCTCAAAGTGAAACTAGTCGCTTCTGAAGCAGGAACAATTGATCAGTATCTCCTTTAAATTCAGCGCTGGTCGTATCGAGGACATGCCGATTGAATGACTTGAAACTATATTTACAAGTGAGCCCAGAGTGTTCCCACAGCTTGTATATGTAGGTGCATGTGTGTGTTTGCATGCCACTGTAGTTCCTGCAGTGTTTCCTGAATCCCAAATGAGTCCACAGACGGGCCCCCCCCCCCCTAAATAAAAACATTTATCCTTCAGTCCCTCCGGCTTCCTGTCTTCACATCTGATCCTGCGCTACATTTGGCCGGAGGTTTTTCTCTCTACTTGACATTGCTTGCTGATGCGAGAGCCGATATGGGATTAGAAAGGTTTTCTGGAGTTAAAATAAGATCATACAAATAGTCTTGAATCCTACAGTTTTTTTGAGCATTTCCCAATGAGCTAGATGGAAGTGGTCCAACATATTGTGCTGCTAAGTCTCTCTGGAGTTATTGCAGACATGAAAATAAAGAGAAAATACATGAAATGATTTACAAAATCTAGCATATAACTGTGGATAAATAACTTCCCCAGAGACACTGCAAATTATGTATTACAGTATGTTTCTATTGTATCAGAGGACGGTAAAAATCTGACTTGACCATTAAAAAAAAATAAAACACATGGACAGCATTGTCTTCTAATGAAAGTGTCACTCATTCTCAAATAAGAAGAGATGGGAGATTATTGCACTCAGAGTCATAAGCAATTACTTTAATATATTAGATCTTAGAAGAAGGAGCCTCTGTGTGAGGGTGTTTTTCCCCTTTTTCATTGCTTTTTTTGCATGTGTGCGTGGGTGTGTTTGTGTGTTTTCCCACTTGTGAGCTATACTGAGCTCTCCCCATTGCCCTATCATGGTGAATTCCGAAGCTGCGGCGGTGATGAATTAGTCTGAAACAAATTAGCGGTACTTACAGCTCAGACGGCTCCAGCATTGGGTTACAAATTAAAACAAAAGCAGCCGTATCTCTCCACATCAGCGCTAGTTCCCCATGAAATCCAATACGCTCTGCCTCAATCTTCAACTTACAACAGACTGCGAGGCTTCCTTCCTTCCCTTCTGTCCTTCTCCCTTCTCACTGTCTTCCCAAGCTGTCCCTCAAAGACAATCTGCCTTGTCCAGGTATACTTCAAGATTTAACCCTGGCTGTATAATGTATGAATTCTTGTGATCATATGAACAGGACACCTCATGTAAGTGGCAGCATCCAGATTAGGATTTCAACATTATGGATCAATGCGGTCATATTTTTTTTCATACATCTACACCAGGGACTTTCTGTCTTTGGCCCCCATTGTGTGTTTTTGTATTTGTTAATTTAGCAGAATATCTAAAAGACTATTAACCGATACTATATATATTCAGTCCTGAAGTGGTAAAATCCTCAGAATTCCTTTTAAAAGATTCTTTTTGAAAAGCCATAATATTTTATTCAAATTCATCAAAGGTAACTGTATTTATATATATTTTTTTCTATCGTTATAGGATTGGGTTTCGATTCGATTCATTATTTTAAAAAAATAATAAAAAACAATATCACTATAGAAGGACATCTCACATACATACTGCAATATCACTCAATGGGATACTGTAACTGTGACTAAAATGCAGATATGATTTTGGACTGCAGTCTTCAGATAGATTTTCATCATGTACAGAGGGTAATGGGAAACCAATGGCTTCCTGGAACCATTAATACAATCATACTCTTCCAAAATTCTAAAAAAGAAAAGTACCATTTGTTCTAGTGAACTTACTGCAGTCATCACCAGCCTGCACCTTTATCTATGCAGAAAGATATACAACATTTTGAAAGATTTAATCAATATAATGATAAATGTAGATGTATGGAATGTACTGTCTGTGTGCATTGTAGTTCTCTAATTAAGGGCATTAAGTGAATAAATGACTGGGAGTGGAACCAGGTTTTTGGCAGTTTATTACAGATGAGAAGAATAGAGTTCAGATACATGTGTAATAAAAAATACTGCTCAGCCTGGGTAATGATTGTTTGACCATATCCATAATAACACTTGCTAGTTTGTATGAAACCCACTTCCCATTGTGGGCTTCTACTGGCTTCCCCAACATCATACTGTCAACTTCTTACAGTACAAATGTTTTTTGATGACTAAGTACGGAATACATTTGATAGATTGGCCATGCACTTTTCTAGAATATTTAATTCTAACAATTTTGTTTCAAGACAGAGAATATTGATTGTTTAAGCCATCAGTTTAAATGTAGTGTGGAAACCAAATGTACAATTAACAATCAGGAATATATGACACTTTTGGGCAAGATATCAATTGAAACACACGAGAAAAAAAAACTCATGCGATGTAACACCAGGGCCACAGTGGGAGCCTTGGTGTTATAACTAACTTTTGAGTACAGCAGAAATCAACCTTAAAGAGCAGGATACTCCATCATGTCAACTTTGTCTTTTATGGACAGGGACTGTTTGGTGTGCTGTGAGGACTCTCGGGTCCAGAGCTGAGGGTAGGCTGCCTCCTAGTGGAAAATGAACTGAACTATACTGAGCCATACTGAGCTGCCCTGACACAGTGGGTTTAAAAGATGTACAGTATGCATGGACATGCATACTGTACATTTTAAGTGTTTTGTTCCTTTTTTTTTAAATGTTGAATTAGTTGTATTTTATGTTAGCTAGGAAATAAATAAAAAAATTAAACGTAAAGCTATACCTTATATTTTCTTGAGGTAAATAATTCCCTTCTATTTTTATCTTGTTATTTTAGAAGGTGCACAAACAATACTTGTGCATTTACCTCTTGGGTAGATGTTGTCTTCTTCACAGCCCAGCCTGATAATGTTGTGAAACGTCCTATCGCCCTATCAGCGGGGCAAGTTGGCAGACCTTGGCAGTTGGCAGTTGGCAGAGATTTCTTTAAGTGACATTTCACAGCGATTTTGTGTGTGAAAAACCATTTGATAAAAGGCAACAATGGCAGAATGTGGCACTGAAGAAAGTGTGTGTGTGTGTGTGTGTGTGTGTGTGTGTGTGTGTGTGTGTGTGTGTGTGTGTGTGTGTGTGTGTGTGTGTGTGTGTGTGTGTGTGTGTGTGTGTGTGTGTGTGTGTGTGTGTGTGTGTGTGTGTGTGTGTGTGTGTGTGTGTGTGTGTGCACTTGTGTTGTGGTAACATAAGTTTAAGCCTGTGTCCTGGAGTGATTTTCAGAGGGAATGCTCTCAGAGCTTCACATGATGAACAAAGAAAAGATTGTACTCTGAATCCACAGGTGTGTGAGTGTTATGTGCTCTCTCTCTCTCTCTCTCTCTCTCTCTCTCTCTCTCTCTCTCTCTCTCTCTCTCTCTCTCTCTCTCTCTCTCTCTCTCATTCCTCCACACACATACAGACAGTGGCTGTTGACTCTCCACTCTTTGTCCTGTGTATATCCACTGTGGATCTTATTATGGCTGTCCTTGTGAATAGCAGCCCGTCGACCTCATCAGATCGTCTTTCTCTTCCTTTTCTTCTCTCCCTCTCTCCCGGGGTCTCTCTCCCTCTTTATTCCTCTTCTCCTCTTTTATTCCTCTCTTCTCCTTTCTTGTCCATGCAGCTTTGTTCAGGCCGTGCTCCCCTCATTTCCTCATTTCCTTCTTGGGTTCTAATAATCCCCCGTTCGCTGGCGTTCTGTACAAACCAGCGTTTACTACTGGCAACATACTGGACAGGGCCCTGTGTCTGTGTATTCCCAATTGACAGCAATTAATGCTTGCTTTTTCTGTGTGCTTATCTCATGGCCTGTGTACTATAATGCAGCCTAGTTAAAGAAGAGATTGAACTATGCTACAGTTGTCTAGCTTAGTATATGTGTATATATACTAAGCTATACATTATCCCTCTCTACCCCATTTCATATCTTTCTCTCCAAACTAGTATAATAAAGCAAAAATGCCCCAACACATATTACATTATTGGCAGTTACTACTTTATCGGACGTTATTACATTATTGACTGCAACACAGCATCTCTCTAAGGTGATTTGTTTTAAGGAAAGTTTGAGATATAAAGAGAAATGTGTGAATCCTAAAAGTCTATAATGTTCCAGCTGTTGCAAGGTTAGCACTGTATTCACAGCACTCACACATTGCTAGCACCGTAAAGATTCTATGAATTTGAGGGGCTAATCATTTCAAATTACCAGCACTTTTGAAAAGGTTCAAGAGAGCCCGACATATTTAGCTTAGTAATAATTAACTATTTAAACGATCACACTATTGGCAAGGAAAGGAGACATTGTTTTCCCTAAATGAAGCTGCATTCACAGTAATGCACATGTGTCCGAGGAGGATACACCATGTGCTTCAATGTATGCTGTATAACATTCTGGAGTGATTGTGATGAGTGTGACCAATACAAAGCTAATATTCATAACTTATTCCCCCATGGTTTGTGTGTATGTGTTTGCAGGACTCTAGATTGACTCTGGTGTGTGAAGATCCAGACTGTTGGATGAATCTCCTCCCTCTGACCCCTGACCCCTTCGCTGCCAACTGTACCATCTACAGCCGAGGTCAGTTGACATATGAGACAACACCTTAGCTCTCATGTCTATGGCTGAATATGGCTCTTTGTCATGTAGAGTATATGCTCGTGGAGCAGTCAAACTATGTCCGGACTGCCTTGAATTTCTGATTTATATTCATCATCAGCATTCTCAATGTTCAGTAAACATTTTCAGCACAGGAGTCAATGCCTCACAATGTTGGTCATTTGGCGTTCCTGTTCAAACGCCTCCATCCTCCCTATTAGGCATTAACAAGCAGTGTATATCCATTTATTGAACGCATTAGTCAACAAGTACAGCTCCTCCTGGGGGCAAGCAAAAACCTTGTTTTCTAGCTTTATCCAACATGTGGATTTTGTGTTTGTTAAGAGATGCAAATGTACTTATAATTAGTTAGATGTTGCAACATTTGCATATTCATTCAAACATTTCTGAAAACAATGTAATACAACAATCATCAGCAATCTATCATTATTTTAGTCTTATTATATTGATGTCTCATATCTTTGGGCAACATAGTGTCAATGTAGTATATTAAAACAGCATATGTCTTGTATGAAAAATATGTGTGGATTGTCAACTTACCACACTACAGACCCGTGTCCGTTTCCAACATGAGTCTGTGTCTGTGTGTTTCCAGGTGAGGAGTTGTTTTGTAAGGTGAGCAGAGAGCTTTTGGCTGGTGCAAGTCTCTTGGCGTCCCTGGCCCCCCCTCTGGGCTCCCCCTCCTCCCCTCTGGCCAAGCACTCTCCTCCTCTCAACCTCCTTACCCACAATCCACCTGTGATAAAGGAAGAGCCCCTGTACCCAGCTGCCCTGCACTCAGAGATCCAGCTCCTACCACAGCAAGCTGGCATGGCAGCCATCTTGGCTACTGCTGTTGTCAATAGTGAGTGTTGTATTTGAGCCTTTTTTTCTTAGCTGCTTTTTTTGTTCATACAATAGAGCATATATCGTTTAACATATAAGTATGTTTTAATATAGTTGAGTAAGTAATTGATACGAGGTGGTATCCAGAGTATTCCACAAACCAACAACTTAGTAATCATTCAAGGAAGATGTGTATTTAAATTGTTTAAATGGTTTACTATTTGCCTTAACGTTGTAATATTATCTGTAGCCACAAGATGTCAACACAGCTCTTTAACAGCCAGCATCATTGCTCGACTGCAGACTACTTTCTCTTCCAACACTGATAGTCCTTAAAGTTTGCTGTTGGCAATGTGCTTTTCTGATATCCGTGGCTGATGCCCAGACACACACACACACACACACACACACACACACACACACACACACACACACACACACAAACATTTGATGTGATCGTTGGTTATCACCCTGATAATTGACCATTCCTTGATCTGTTAACACTGCAGCAAAGAATGGCATGTTATTAAAAATAACCCAGATGATAAGACACAAGATAATTATTGTTCCCATAACCTATGTCCCTGTTGCCTTGGATACTCATAGCGTTTGTGTGTGTGTGTTTGTGTGTGTGTGTGTGTTTGTGTGTGTGTGTGTGTGTGTGGGTGTGTGGGAGAAACCTATCAGATTTAGCACTTGAGGCACATGACATCTAAACCTCACCAAACTGCTAATTGTGCTAATCCTGAATCTCGATCTCTTCTGCTGTCCATCAGAGGACATTTTCCCATGCAAGGACTGTGGCATCTGGTACCGCAGTGAGAGGAACCTGCAGGCTCACCTCATGTACTACTGCGCCAGCCGCCAGAAGCAGCCGGCCGCCGCCTCGTCCCCACCACAAGACAAAGCCAAGGATTCCTACCCCAACGAACGCATCTGCCCCTTCCCACAGTGCAACAAGAGCTGCCCCAGTGCCAGCTCACTGGAGATCCACATGCGCACGCACAGTGGTGAGTGTAAGATTATATCAGAAAAACAGTCAGGACCGATCATCGCAAATATCAAGGATCGTGATATTATAAATATCGAGGGCCAAATATTGTCACAGTATTGTATCATGAGTTACTTGTATTATCCAACTCACTGGTTTTCTCTCAAACTTCTTGTCCTCTCTCTCTCTCTGTCCATCTACAGGCGAGCGTCCATTTGTATGTCTCATCTGCCTGTCAGCCTTCACCACTAAAGCAAACTGTGAGCGCCATCTTAAAGTCCACACGGACACACTGAACGGTGTGTGTCACGGCTGTGGCTTCATCTCCACCACTAGGGACATCCTCTACAGCCATCTGGTCACCAGCCACATGGTGTGTCAGCCTGGGTCTCACAGTGAGGTCTACTCCCCAGGGCCAGGCCTTCCCAAGCTGCCCCTGTCCACTGGTAAGTTCACTGAGGTCATTGTGACACATTTTCACCATCAGATTGAGTTGGTCATTCTTTGATGTGATTGCACAGACAAGGTTGTCAAGTGTGTTGAGGCTGCAATACTCAAATTTTTATGATCAGACATATTGTTCTGAATTCTTTTATTCTAAATCCCTGCAAATCCAAGCAGTGTTGTGTTTTTCGACTTTAAAAGCATATCTTTGCAACTCCCATCAAGCTACTTCTAAATGGATCAACGACATGTATTCCACTACTCCCCAACACTGAATGTAAGCTACTGTTACATTTCACTAAATCATGCCTCTCTTCACCAGGTCTCAGTCCAGGAGACTCCGGTGTGGTGCTGAAGTGTCAGGTGTGCGGCCACAACTCTGAATCCCCCTCTCAGCTACAGCAGCACGTACGGACCCACCTGGAGGTCAGGGTCCCCGCTGAGAGGAGCCCTACCCCTCGACAGAGCACCCCCTCTTCAGTGGACCATCCCCAGCTCCAGCTCTCCCCACAGGAGAGGGAACCGCTAGCTTGTGTCCCCAAGCCAGGCTCATCCAGCCCGGGAGCTAACGGTAGCTCAGCCACGCCTCCGGACTACAGTTCTACTGATCCAACCACTGAACTTAAGATCAAAGAGGAGCCTCATTCAGACTCTGAGGCAGAAGAGCAGCCCATGGAGCTCAGGGAGGATGGAGAAGAGGAGGAGGATCAAGAAGAGAGAAGGAAGGCAGATGAAGGACAAACTGCCTCCTCTTCTTGCCAGACACTAAACTCTCCAAAGAGTCCAGCCACCACTACTGTGAAGGCAGAACCGACAAGCCCCACCCCTGGTTCTAGCCCCGCCCACGTGGGAGCGACCGGTTCGGTTCTCCCCGGAGGAGCCATGTTCTTGCCCCAGTACATGTTCAACCCAGAGGCGGCCATTTTGCCCCAGGCCTCTGAGATCCTGGCTAAAATGTCTGAGATGGTCCACAGCCGTCTGAAACAGGGCCAGACGGTTCCCCAAAACAGCACGGCAGCAGGGGCGCCCTTCTTCCCCTCTGGATCCACTGCTGCACCCGCGGTCACTCCACCTCACAAAGGAGCCACCTGCTTTGAGTGCGACATCACCTTCAACAACATTAACAACTACTATGCACACAAGAGGCTGTACTGCTCCAGTAGACACGGAGATGGCGCAACCTCTGCTTCCGGCCCTGGATCAAGGGACGCGGCCCCAGCCACGGTGCCTTCCAGCGAGGCACAGGCATCTCCACAAGCAAGTAGAGCAGCCTCCGCATCCCCTACTGACTCTGAGCATACTGCAGGGGGCGGAGCTACTGAATCCAAGAGGGCTGTGGAAGTAAAGACTGAAACAGCTGTGGGCAAAGAGGGAATATCCTCGTCTTCTGAAGGGGAAAATGGTGGAGGGAGAGCCAGCGAAGGCAGCCAGAGTCCGGCCAGCGGTTCGGCCGAGGACCAGGAAGAGGATCCCAACAAAACCTTCTGTGAGGCCTGCAACATCCGCTTCAGTCGCCACGAAAACTACACAGTCCACAAGCGCTTCTACTGCGCGTCCCGCCACGACCCGTCCAACCACAGAGGTGGTCACAACAAGGCCAACACCCCCAACGCAGCAGCAGCAGCAGCAGGGCAAGCCTTCCTTCCCCAGCCCATCCGTACACGCAAGAGGAAGAAGATGTACGAGATCCACATGGCCCGAACCGAAGCCTTAGCAGCTGCTGCAGCAGCCGCCACCGCTGCTGCCAGCGCTGCCGCTTCCGCCCCATCTCCCTCCATCCTGGGCCTGGTGGTGAAGCGAGAAGTTTCTTCAGGGAGCTCCAGCCCTGAAGGAGACGGCCCCATGGACCTGAGCAAGAGGCCCCGTCTGAGAGATACTCCACGACACGGCGCTGGTAGTACTAGCGGTAGCGGCGTTCTCCCAGCCTTGCCTCTCTCCGATTACCACAAGTGTACCGCCTGCAGCATCAGCTTCAACAGCATCGAGAACTACCTGGCCCACAAGACCTACTACTGCCCAGCCACCACCCTGCAGCCCCACACCCTGGAACAGCTCCACAGGCTCAAGAGGTCAGCCTCCACCTCGCCCAAAAGCAGGCCTCAACAGCAGGACCCTCTGCACCCTATGGAGGCCAAAGCTCTCCCTGCTGAGTGGATAGCCCATCAGGCTCAAGGCACATCACCTAGTCCTCACCGCTCTGATACCACGTCTCCACCCCATGCGACAACCAACACACTGGCAGCCACGCCTGGAGCCGGAGCCAAAGGCGTTGCTGCTGCCAGTGTCTGTCCTTATTGTCCTAACAGGCTCATCACATGTGATCTGATGGAGCACTTGAAGACTTCCCATGGCCTGGTGGTCGCCATCCAGCCACCACCAACCCAGGAGGCAGGCAGGGCAATCAGCCGCAGCCCCAGCCTAAGTCCAACCACCTCCACCGGCCAGCCCAGATCGCTCTCCAGAGGGGGGCACAGGGATGGCATTGTCAACGGACAGGTCAGGAGCAACACAACCTCTCCAGTGTCCCCGCTGGTCAACGGCAGCCCCTCGGCCGCGGAGGGAACGCCTTCTGCCGGCTCCCCTCTTCTGCCCATGTCCCCCCCCAGGGCTCCCTCTTCTCTGACTGTGTCACCCGTGCCTGAGGTCCTGAGGTCGGCCCATCTTCCAGACAAGGCCCTGCCCACCATGGCCTCCCACCCTCCTGTCTCGGTACCCCAGCCCGGCCCCAAAACCGCTGTCATCTCCCCGGTCCAGAACGGTAATAACGTCCGCTTCTGTCGGCTGTGCAACATCAAGTTCAGCAGCCTGTCCACGTTCATCGCTCACAAGAAATACTACTGCTCTTCCCACAGTGCCGAACATGTCAAGATGGCCTAGTCATTTTCCTCTCTTTCCCTCTCCCTTTGTCTTCTTTCGCTGGAGTGGAGGCTTTTCGTTTCTCTAAGTCCCTTAGAAGCTCAAATGATCGCCCTCGCACCCCCACATGGCAGCCAAAATGGCCCCCATGAATGACAATGAATGACTGTTACTCAACCTAGCCTGGGCCCCAGATGCCCCCATGTGCTCCAGAGCAGAATCTGCTAAGGTGGTGTTACTAACATATACTACTCACTGATGTTCCTCCTCCTATGGGTCAAAGTTTGTATGTCGTACACTAAGAGCTGAGGTCGAATGCTACCTACACACACTGACTGGTGTGACCCCGTCCCCTGGATCACTCTCTTTGTAACCCCAATTGAACACCCTCCACTCTCCCTGGCCTCACCCTATGTTGCATTATGGGATATTTGAAAAGATCTATGTCGACGACCTCCTCTTCTGTCTTGCCGTTGAACTTGACGTTTATAACGGCAGTAATCAGATTCTGACTGAGGATGGTAGAGTTATGATTATGATGAGTCTCCAGTCCTTTTCCTGAGCTCTTAAATGTTTGGGACCCCTAAAGCGGCGGACACATTTCTCCGGTGTGGATAAAAGACTTGATCATTGTTAATGTTTTTATTATCTGTGCATAGTGTATGATGTCTGAAAAAAAGAAATTCTATAATGCTTTTGGTTTCAACACTGGCTCTTTTTTGCTTACTAGAGAAAGCTAAAGCGTTTTTAGCTGAAAGAAAAAGAAGAAATATGCGGTATCACAATGTTACTACTAACTGAAGGATAATATTTCAAAAATGGACCGTTTTTTTCTTCTTTTCTTTCATACACACAATTTATTTTTTATTTTTCTCTTTTAAAATTGCAAGGGGAGAAAAGAAATGTGAAATATTTATCTTCTATCTTCTTAGTCCTCACTGATTTCATGTTCAACAGAAAACTACCTACCTGGTGTCTGAGAGTATTTGTATTTTTTATTTGTATATTTTTCATACTGTTGGAAGGAAAGTGTTTGGATCTGGGCTGTGTTGAAGTGTATTTTATAAGTGTAGATATGTAATATCTTTTCACAGTAATCACTGGGATCACACTGAACTTTTATTATCACGTTAGCAGTTTGGTGTTCTGTTTCATGTGGTGGTGGGGGTCTGAACACCAGTGCTGGGTTTAGCACCTCCTGTACTTTTGCCCATCATCAACACCATTAGACCACAACAGCTTCCTCACTTATTTCACACCAGAAAGCTAAAGAGAGTGACTCTGATACTATTGTGTTTTCTACGATGGTGACAACGATTTTAGGGTGTACGAAATCCAAGTCTGTCTGTAACTTACCAGCCTCCATATGTAAAGTATGACCTATGAGGACACACAGCTTTACATTCCTTGCCATTTCAGACTAAGACACATACAACACAGCAATGTGTTGGTGTCTAATACGCATCTCAAAAGATGTTAATTTTTCGTTTTTTTTTATGATTTTGTTTCTGTCCGGCAATGAAGGCATATAGCAGGGAATAGTCACATCTTAGTATAACACCTCACATAGTAGGCTAGAGTAAGCACATGTGTAATAACCACTTATTGTGGCCAATTGTGTGTGTGTGTGCTCTTGTTCACTTACTTGTGAACACATTCTCACACACACACACACACACACACACACACATACACACACCCAGGTTACGCCACATTTTCCAGTGCTGCAGTTGCAGCTGCAATACAGTGTTAGTTAAAACTGTGAAACGATTGTTTTCCCTTACCGTTGTATGGCTCGACTTTATGTTTTTAACTCCAGAGTTAGGAAATACATAAGGTGTGATGTGACAGCATCTTACATTCAAGCTCCTTGGCCAAACCTCCCATACCTAAGGGATTATCCTGGTCAGCACATGGAAAATTTCCTAAAAGACATTTTGAAAAAAATGTAACATCAGTCCAACTGTAAATGTACCAACACAGAACACATCTGGACCTCTGTTTACTCGGAAGTAGCATTGAAATACCCTTACATACTCCTATTAATGTTCATCCAATCAGTCCTCAAAACTGGAAACCAAAATGTAAAAGTGAAGGATTACTATTCTTTTTATATATACATAATTCATCATTCTTGATTGATTTTCTGCTCTGCTGTAGTTTGGAGCAGCACTGTACCAGACATCCTACTAAGTGTTTACAATTGTGCTGGTCTCTCGCTCCCAGTTCTTAAAGGGAGAACAGAAGCCGAGAAGAAGTTCAGAGTCATGTCAAATAGTCACACATTGAGGAAGTGAACGCTGGAAAAATCATCCTTTGAACTTATCCCCATTTAATTGCACTGTGTTGTATAAAAATGTGCTGAATGTTTTAGTTTTAGCGACGTTCTTTTTGTAATGTATTTATGTTCTACAGAACTTTTCCCTCGTCCAAAATGCGTCATTGTTCTTTGAAGGACTTTCTGAAAGGATTTGAACCCCTCACATAAAACTTTTCGTTTCTTAGTTGCAAATTTTTTGTTTTGTTTTGTTGGATTCCTCTGATGTCCAGTCCCATAATGGAGAAAACCATGATGAATGTCAACATTATTTTTCATTTCAGTTCCACTACACTCTTGTCCAAACTATGCATGGGAAATAAATAAAAAAAAGTTCTGAGAGATACTGATCAAGAGTGTGACTGTTCTTCTTAATCTAGGGGCTTAAAAAGTCTTTTACTGTGACATCACAGTAATATTTACAAAGTACGTTTTTTTTAACCCAATATTTCTCTTTCTGTGATGTCACGAGAAAGAGAAATATAGGGTTAAAAAAAACACTCTTTCTGCCTTTTCTCAGGCTAGGATGAACCGATTTTAATTTTTTTTGCACATTTATACTAAATAGGATCTCAGAATTCAATACACCTTCATATTCAAACCGGTGAAGTAGGCCTTTAAGTTTTTTTCTGTGAATGCCTATGCACGACTCTTATCATGAAGTGGGTGACCTTGACATTTGAAGGCGCTTGATTGTGTTGTCACTTATTAATCAGTTCCTTTCAAAGTTTGCGGTTTCTGTCAGATACTGGCTTTGGATGAAAGACTGAATAAATCATCCGCTTTTATTTTGAAGTAATGTGCATGAGTAATAGCACCTGTAAGAAGATAAGCTTCTCTTCTCTCCAAGGCTGCTCCAATCAATGGCAGAGTGCACCCACAGAAGCACTTTGGCTTCCATAGAAACTAACTTAATTGATGCTACATTTCCCCTTGGCTTTCTCACCCAGTGTTTAACCCTTCAATTATAGCATGTGAATTTACTGTACGTCCCCCTGTTACATACAGTCACTATGTCTATGTTCTGGGACCATTTCAAAGTGTCATGTTTACATCAATGTAACACTATATATAGCCTACATTTCGGGTCATCAGATGCCGCAATATTGGCATGTCGGCAGATACTTGTTCTATTTTACGCGAATGATATTATGTACTATGATACTGCACTATGGCTCAGATCATTGCTTAGGCAGTCACCCATTTTCTGGGCATTGAATTATTTTGTGTTGTGTGTTTTCTTGTTCAATATGGCTGGCTCTGGAAGTGATTGGCCTGGGATTCTATTAACCTGTGGTTCAGCGATCGGGAAGCCTGGTTCCTTTATTTGAGTTGGGAATGGCTGGGTGCATTTGCCCTATGGGAGCGCCCTTTTTGAAGGCATAAAATAGGTGGGAAATGGGACATCCAGGCAACACGCAAGCTCACATTCTAGAAAGGGCCCTTTGCACTGGTAAACGTCCAGAGTAGATTGCCCATTGCGAACTGACAATAGACCAGCAGACCTAAATCTCAACACCTTAAAATCAAAATAAATATGTAGGAGGAAATAGGGTCGTCCAAGGGAGTTCGTATTTATTTTGTATAAGTATTTTGATTTCTGTATATACTGTATATACAACTTAGGGGAACCATTCATTTTGGGGAAATTATATAGATGCATTTGTTAGTTATATTTAAGGCGGCATGTGTTCCTTATATCCAAAGTTCCACTTGTTGGTTAATAATAAGGGGACATTTTATTCCGTCAATTTTCTTTTCTTTTCTTTTGTATGTGTCTGTGAAGGACTCTCAGGCTTTCACTTTGGGCTGGAGTCAGGAGGATCAGTACCGTCACAATGAAAGAGAAAGAAACATTTTAAGAAAAATCATTTTAATATAGTGTTGGAGTCTTGGTGTGTGGACTGGTAGCTGGAGAGGTGCCAGTTGAGCAAGGCACTGCACCCGTATAAACAGATTTTGTTGACAGTTATTTTTAATGCCAAAAAATTGCACTGTTCCAAATTCTCAAACTATTACACAATAGTTGAGCAGTCACCTTTAATTTGAATTCTTTAAGTACATTTTCCCAATTATACTTGCGTGTCTTCACTTGGAGAACATTTTCAATAGTATTTGAACAGGTTGGTATTGTTTGCACAATAAGCCTCGGCTTCAGCCTACAACTTTCCGGACATTGTTTTATTGATCTACCTACGATGCATGCACTATGCATTGCTGTCATGGACCGAATTAAAATAACTTCTAATAATTACTACTAATAATAATTAGTATTTATTTTTACTTCACCACTGATTAGGCAGTAGTGAATCTTGAGAGCATACATTCCATACCACCTTAATATTCTTGATACTTAAAACTTTTATAATCAGACACTTTTGTACTATTACTCTAGTGGTATTCTAATTGGTCACTTGTATCTATTAACAGAGTAATTTCTCTTGTAAAGAATCTCTACTCTTACTCTTAACACCACTGCCAGGAAGATGTTGAATACATGTGATATTTTGGAATAACCCAAAGAGGTGCTTCAGATTTAAAGAAGGTATGTTCTGGCACAAAATGTACGGTGAAAAACAGTTGATTTCAAAAAGACTGACGACGCCTAGCCTTGACAACCCCACAGCAAATCCATTCTTAGTATGAGGATGTATTTTTCAGTTGAATGCAGCTGTGTGCTCTAATGAGGAAAAAGGGGTTCTGTCGCCCAGTACGGTGTGTGTGTGTGTGTGTGTGTGTGTGTGTGTGTGTGTGTGTGTGTGTGTGTGTGTGTGTGTGTGTATACAGTTAATGTGTGTCTTTAAATCTGCACCAGCACAGTTGGGTGGTCTTCAAAGAGGACCATCTTCAAGGACCTTTCCAGCCTTTCCATGCACACTGTGGCCTTTTCAATCTCTATCTGATCTTTCCGATGGACGATAGCAGTTAGCAGCTGTCAGTCTGTGAACACACATTATGATTCACACAGGGAAGGAATTAGTAGGTGTTATGGGGAGGAACATGTGGTCAGGGGAAGCCATGGTCACACACACAGACACACAAAAATACATAGACACACACACACTCACACACTAGTACTATTCTACATACTACAGCTGATAATAAAAAGCCTGCACTAGGTAGCTTATTTATTTCTTCATTACATTGCGCATTGAACTTGCCTCTTGCTTATGCTGTATATGCGTAGCATCCTTGGTTGTTTTCATGTGACATAACTTCTGCTGCTCTGGATTGTGGGTCAGAATCGCCAAAAAAGCATGCTGATGTCCACACTAAAAACCCAGACTGTATGTAGTAGGGCATCTGGGTATATTTAAGCATGCTGCATCTGACCATGAGAATTGGTACAACTTAAATCATTTTCTACCATACTAAATAGCAGGGAAGTATCGGTATTGTAACACAGCCTAAAAGTCACACCCCGTTGTAGTAGTACATCTGGGTATTTCTCAGCATACTGCATCTGACCATATGCATTGGGACATCCTAAATCTTAGAGAAAGATCCTGAAGAAAGTATGGGGATTGGGACGCAGCCACTGTCAATTTGATCGATGATTCTTGATGCCAAAAGTGGCAAAGTGTGACGAGAGAGGACGGCGAGCCAATGCCAGCTGTCCACAGGAGCAGTGAGGTGTGACCGCTTCAGTGGAGGGATCGTGTCTGCTAATGTGAGAGATGGCAGTTTTGTGTGTGTGTGTGCGTGTGTGTGTGTGTGTGTGTGTGTGAGTGTGTGTGTGTGTGTGTGTGTCAGCTATTCCCTGAGAGCTCTTCCTCAAATGCCACAACAGTGTTCCAAGGAACGTTGTCATCTTCAGGCTGCCATGTTGACTCTAGTTCAGCTCAAACAGATCCACGTTTTGAAGCAGAGAAGCCAAAAGAAGACACAGGGCGTATTCCAAAGTGATAAATTCTCCTCAGAAAAAAAAACATAATCCCACAAAGGATTTTTTCTGTCAGACCGAGCATTGTCCGAGTACTGAGAGGATTGTCTCTCTCCGCAAGGCACCACAGACTTTCTCATTTGTGTTCACTGGACTTCAAGCTGTGGCTGGCTGGCTGGCTGGCTGTAGCGATGACGTGCCACCATTTGTGAGTCATGTCAAATTATTGCAGTCTGTGGCAATTCATATTATAATCATGTATAATTATGGTATTTTTTCTTCTAATATATTCATACATTTGTAAGGAAGTCACAGCTGGTTTGAGGCTTTATGGAGAACGCCTTGAGTTAAAAGCCTATGGTGAAAACCTTTGCACCCTGTGTTGTCTACAGTCAATGTGTGTTATTTCAAAGTCTGATAACAGCGGATTAGAACAATGCCTCTCTTCTGAAGGCTCTCGCTTGCAATCGACAAAAGATTTACTGAGAGTCAAAAATATTGAGTCATCTTGTATTTAGTTAGTTATGAATCTGCACCAGACAAACTCATATTGCCGTTGCCACGAGAATTGGTCAGGTTCAGCAAATATGGGAGTTAACCCCTGTCACCAAATATTAGACATATGCTTGATCACTTTTGTTTTATCTCAGTATGTGATAGAAAAGGAACTTAACAGACAATAACTTGATGGTCATCTTGCTGCTGGATATTTGAGCTATGTGGTGGTTCAGGCACACAGCTATAGCAGAGAGCTGGGATGAGCAGAAGTGATATCCAGTACACAGGTTTACAGTATACTGAGCGGCCTCTGCAGTGGTTAGCCCCCAACAAGAAACATTATGAATCAGTCAGTCACCACCCACACTGATGAAAGTAATATAGTTTGTGTGAAGTTTGTGTCACTATTTTAATAAGGCTGTAATGTTTCTATATATATGTTCAGTTGACATGGTTACTCAGAGGCTGTTTCTTGGCGGCAGTATGGACCTGTGCTGCAAACTCGCAAATTAAAGATCCAATATGATTGTATGATTGTAATATGATTATTGAAAAAGAAAAAAGGAAAAAAACTTTGTTTAATATATAGCATTAATGAATATATATATATAAATATATATATATATATATATATATATATATATATATATATATATATATATATATATATATATATATATATTAATTTATAAAATATAGCCTACATTAAATTCATATTATATTTTCCTTGTTCTGACCATCTTTAGGCCAGCAGAGAAGGCTTTGCTGGCCCTGACGGCCCACAACTGCAAGGTGCCCACCATCTCTACCAATGTGTCCTTGAGCAAGGTACTTAACCCCAAACTGCTCCAGGGCTGCTGTACTATGGCTGACCCTGCGCTAAATTTCAGCTGCACATTGAAATGAGTGTGAAGAAGTTGTGGAAATAGGGAAGCATACAGTTATAATCCCTCCATAGTATCTCTTTTTCTATGGTCATTTTCTCCTTTAATACACTGTGCATATTGCTGATTGAGTATGGACAGGTTTAGGACAGGGCCCCATACTGTTCAATATGATATCCACAGATTGTTGTCATGATTGTTCCTGATTAATCCATCCACAGTGAAGGAATGCAAAATAAAATGGAAAAAAATGAAAGGGGGGCTCTATTATTGTCTAGATAGATCTATGAATGAGAAATACATTTTTAATGAGTTTCTATCAGACAAATGCAGTGCAGGCAGAGACACTTCCATACTTGATTAGTGAGATGGATTCATAGCTGATTCACATAGTGAAAGTGTCCTTTCTCCTTAAGCCTCAGGGCTGAGTTCTAAAGTTAACTTCATATAAAATAAAATCCTGAAAAGATGCACAGAGCCTCATAAACAGTATAAGCTGACGGTATTTTTTGCTAAAAAAGCAAATTTTTAACCTAAGGTTCGAGTCCCCTTATGTAATGGTAAAAGCAAATGGAAAAGACTTTGTGACTTTTAACATGGCATGGTTGATAGTGCCAGAAGGGCTGGTCTGAGTATTTCAGAAACAGCTGATCTACTGTGATTTTCACACACAATCATCTTTAAGGTTCACTGTACATAGAATGGTCAGAAAAAGAAAAAATATTCAGTGAGCGGCAGTTGTGTGGACTAAATGCCTTGTTGAGTTTGTGGAGGGAGATTAGCCAGCCTGACTATACATTTGAAAGAGGACAATGTTCCTGCAGACAGCCTCCTGCTGTTCTGGGTCAGCCTGCCCCACCCACGATTATAATATGAATGTATATCTCAACCTGTCTGCCTCCCAACCTGTCTCCCCTCCTCTTCCCCCACTCAGCTTACCTGTCTACCTGTCTCCTACGTCTCCCTCCCTTGCCTGTCTCTCCTACACAGATCAACCTGACCTCTCCCATGTTTTACAATAACAATGTATGTATATTAGAACTGTCTGCCTCTCAGCCTGTCTCTCCTCCAATCCCACTGTTAGACGCCTCCCCCCCTGGGGAGTAAATGTTCCTTAAATATGTGACGATTTAAGGAAAGGTTGTCACTCCTTGTAACATACTTACCTGTGTTGGAACTAGTGACACTCCGCGGAGTTTCTTGCTACTGATTGAAAATAAACCTTTTTGCTTCTACAACGTATCATTGTTGCTTTTCCTCACCACAGTTTTGGTGAGCCAGCCAGGAGGAGAGATCCGACAGAGAACACGCGGCCGACGACGGGTCTGGGCTGATCACCTGGGTATTGTCTGTCTCGCACAACCTCCCCTTTAAACTCAGGGTAGAGGAGAAGGATCCTGTTGTTCATCCCGTGGGCCTCTGTCTTCTCCTCCTGCAACCCGATCTCACGCCGAGGCGTGAGATAGACACGCATGGACCGGTGTGTCTATTACACGCCTTGCCTGACCAGGGCGTGTGAGTTACACGCGCACCTCCCGTAGTCAAGATGGCCGCCGCGGTGTTCCGTCAATGTTCTATCTATATTCTAACCTCTCCCTGTCCCCTTGCCCTAACCCTAACCACCCACGCCAGGGTGTTTGTCTGCGGGGCTGCAGCTGGATAGTATTGAAATGCTGGGAGAACATGTCGGCCCCTGTTGGTGCTATTCCTCCGTTCATTTAGACGGGCGGGGGGCCGCGTGTAACACCGCGGCGGCCATCTTGACTACGGGAGGTGCGCGTGTAACTCACACGCCCTGGTCAGGCAAGGCGTGTAATAGACACGCCGGTCCATGCGTGTCTATTACACGCCTCGGCGTGATACCGGGTTGCCTCCTGACAAGAACCGTAAGTGTGAGCGACATTTATTAAGGCAAAGAAATTGGGTAAAAAAGGATAATAACTGACCGCGTCTCTGCGGGAATCCGTCACTTTCTGCATAGAGGGCAAAACTCTCCGTTAAATTCATTTGCAGGGAAATATCATAAATCCAGAGTGGACGGACATTGGGTTGTTTGGCACTGAGTGTAGTGGGTGACTGTTAACGCATTTGAAAGTCCTCCGATTAAAGTAGCACGCAATTAAGTTGACAAATTAATTTTACAGCCCAAAGAGGGACAGAGCTAGTCCAGGGGTAGGCAGTCTTAAACATTTCTTGTTATGTGGGAATCGACAGATATTAACTATGAATCAGCCAACTTAGGCTTTTAGTTTTGAAGATTGCCGGAGAAGATCAGTGTTGTTTCCCTTTTTACAGCCCAAAAGATACTGCTGTTGTTGCAGGGTTTTTTCGTTTCAATCAATAGCAAGAAACTCCGCGGAGTGGTCACTAGTTCCAACACAGGTAAGTATGTAACAAGGAGTGACAACCTTTCCTTAAAGGAACATTTACTCCCCAGGGGGAGGCGTCTAACAGTGGGATTGGAGGAGAGACAGGCAGGGAGGCAGACAGTTCTAATATACATACATTGTTATTGTAAAACATGGGAGAGGTCAGGTTGATCTGTGTAGGAGAGACAGACAAGGGAGGGGGACGTAGGAGACAGGTAGACAGGTAAGCTGGGTGGAGGAAGAGGAGGGGGAGACAGGTTGGGAGGCAGACAGGTTGAGATATACATTCATATTATAATCGTGGGTGGGGCAGGCTGACCCAGAACAGCAGGAGGCTGTCTGCAGGAACATTGTCCTCTTTCAAATGTATAGTCAGGCTGGCTAATCTCCCTCCACAAGGTCACAGTAGGATGGGCAGACTGGTTAGAGATGATAGAAAGGCAACAGTAACTCAAATAACCAAAGGCTAGCTTGTTTTGTGAAAAGTCTGTAAAAAACAGTCATAAAGTGAATATGCAGCATTTCATTTCTCCCAAGGATGAAGTCTTTTCATGTCTCCAAATGTCCTTTTTAGTGAATAGCCTAAAATATGTCAACACAGTCTGAGCCAACACTATTTAAATCAGATGTGTCTCTACACCAAGCTTATTTACAACAGCTACACAGTGCTCTCTTTGCCTAAAGTAGATTTACATGTTTAGCTATTCAAATGATTTAATATCTCACAAGACAACCCAGCCTGTATCACACCTTTCAGTGAAGCGTTCAGTTCAAGTGAATTTTTGATTCCTACTGGGAGACATTCACTGAAATGAAATATTGTTTCTTCTAGTACAGGACATAAAAACTGGCAAAGCATTCAGACCTAACATAAAACATCTGAAGAGCATAACTGCATCTAAACAGGAGTGCCCCCATATACACCCAGCTGGGATGATGGAAGCTATTTTAACATGTGTTTGTGTTAAAGGGATAGTTCAGTATTTTTGAAGTGGGCTTGTATGAGCTAGTGTATGGAGACGGCGGTCAGTGAAGTTATTTTAAGGAGATTGGTGGAGACATCGCTGTAGCAGTAGTCAGCCTTGTACTGTTTCAGAGAGGGCCAGGAGAAAAACTTTTTCTTCTTCTTCATGTATAAATGCTTACCTTGAGAATTGTATGCTAGATGTAGGATTTCTTTCTCGACTGATTTGTGGACTGATGCGCTGCACTGCACCGGCAGACAGCCTTTTATTTTTGCACAATTTCCAAGAGTATTTTTTTTATTCATATATTTGTTGAAAAACCAATTTTCTGCAACAGTACAAGGCTGACTTCTGCTACAGCGACATCTCTCCCAAACTCCCTAAAATGACTGCGCTGATCACCATCTCCAAAAAGTAACACACTAACTATGAAGAAGCACCTAATACTGTGAGGACACAGACTCTTTCAGCCCGGTGAGGGCACAGAATCTTTTGGCTCCGTGAGAATGGTTTATGCTCACTCACTGCAAACAGGTGTGTGTGGCACTGATTGGCTGATTGAGCCCAGGTGTGAAGAGGTTATATATGCCCTGAGACCCCAGTGCTCTGTGCTGCTCATTGTCTCACCCTGTGGGATAGTGAGAGGTTCTGGTGCCGCCAGTGATGCATTTTCTACGTCTTTCCGCTCAGGCAGTTGAGTAGGAGGTCCCTAATGTGGACAAGAGTCACATTGCTGTTTCCACTATTATTTGAATGCGGACACACGCGACACAAGCGACGTAAACCACCTCCGAATGTGGTTTTTGTGATCCGATCTCAAAACGTCTTCAATGCGTCTTGAGAGTGTTTCCATCTGTAGTTAGAGCTGTCCACATGTGATCCGATGACAAAAACCACATGTTAAAGACAAATGGAAACGGGGTCTCTGATAGGCCTTTCACACCAAAATGAACCAAGAGTCAGTTCCAGGCTGGTGTTGGGGTCAGTTCAAAACTGGTTACAGCCTTATCCCAGTTATGAACCGGTTGGTTTCACATCGACCGGAGACAGCCATGGAGCCGGCAAGAGAGCAACGTCATGACGTCACTGTAAACGTGTGTGTACGTCACCCGACGCCGCTGCTCTTGTGGCTAACGCTAAAGCTACCGCTAGCTTTAAGCACAACAACAGCGGCGAATACGTCTTATTTTTACACTTGTTGGCTCTCGCTTTGCTTTCTTAAGCAAACATGACCCATACAGCGTATTCTCGCCGGTCAATTTGATCGCTACGTTCGGTAATTATGTTATGTTTACGTCTTGTAGTAGCGGTGTTTTTAAATATGGCGGGCATGAGGTTTGAGTTGCTCTGGTTGGTCAGGATAATCCCTCCCCCAGCCGTTCGCGCAAGCAGTTCTTATCAAACCCTGCTCAATCCTGGGGTATGAGTTCCCCCGGTTTTTACGGCCCGGAGCAGGCTCTCTGGCGGTGTGAAACCAAAACACTGGCTCTAACTCCGAACAAGCCCAGAACTAGCGCCGATTTTGCGGCGGTGTGAAAGGCCTATGAGTGCTCTCTGTGTTTAGAGTTCCAAGATAACTGTAGAGTCATTTGTCTATTCTTTCAGCTGTTTACTCCCCTTCCCCATATTCGCATTAGCGATTTAGTGGTTATCCCTCCGGGGAAGCCCCTACCAACTGAGCTAAGGGCGCCCCAGAAAGGACAAACTTAACAGCCTTAGAAGAGAAGGGACCATGGGATGCTTCACCTAAAAACATATTTTAAAAAGATAATATTTTCAATGGATCATTTCTAAACTTCATTATGCATATGTACATTTTGTAACATAGTACTCCCACTTTGTCTAATGGTAAAAACAGGATCTTTATTCTATGATCTTCATAAGCCCTGGCGAAGGTGACATGTCAGAAAACCAAATCCATGTAGGGGGGTCTGGGGTCATTGATTTTTTTAAATATGAAATGTTCTAACAAAGGCCACTTGCTAAAAAATCCCTACATAGGCCTAAAAAAGTTCTTCTCTCACCATGTTTCCCTTAAAGACCTACTTCACCTGTGGGAAGATAAAGGTGTATTGAACTCTGAGATCCTATGTATAAATGTGCAAACATTTTTGAAATCGGTTCATCCTAGCCTGAGAAAAGGCAGAAATGGTGTTTTATGGTATCACTGTCTAACCCTACATTTGACTAATCTGACATCACTTCGGTAAAAAAAGTAGGGTTAGGATAAACAGGACAGCTGGGCCAAGGGAAGACTGAGGAAAGACTGAGGGAAGAAAAACCTCATTCATTATATTATAATAGCAATTTTACAATGAGAGAACGCCGGTTCTGTATGGGTGAAGTATTCCTTTAAGTGCAGTGTCTGATATACTGTGACTGGCCATATGTTGATGGGCAACATAAATTGAAGTTATACACAATGAGAAAGAAAACCTGTGTGTGCAACTAAAGGGAGACTAATCATTATGAAAGAGAGTGAAGCTAACTCACTCACTGCTACAACTGCTGATGCTCTGCTCTGAAAGTGCACACCCACACACTTTACCCACTTTATTCCAATAAATATCTACTGGTCTGGGAAGGGAACGCGGAGGGCAAGAAGAATCTAAGGGTGTATTCACACATGCTGTGTTTAGTTCGGTTGAAACGAACTCAGGTGCACTTCCACCTTCGGTGCGCATCTTTCAGACAGGTGTGAATACAGCAATCGCACTCGGGGGCGGACCAAACAAACGCTCCGAGACCCAGCTGAAGAGGTAGTCTCGATGCGCTTCAAAACGCACTCTGCTGCAGTTCGTTTGTGGTGTGAATTTGGCCGGACTCGATCCGACCCAATTGCAGGAAGCACTGCGCCTTTTCTTTCTTTTCTTTTTTAATAAATCGCCATCAGCTTCACATTATGGGAAAGTGTTGTTGTCGCCATTGTTAGGAAGATTAGTTGTGGTTTGACCGGGAGCCCCGAGCGAAAATATTACATTTGATAATGATGCGTGCGGATCAGCGATCAGATGGAGAGGAGCGTCTCCCGTAGCCTACAGTGCCAACAGGTTCACGCTGCGCTTTGCATGAAGTGTGTGTTTTTATTGTTCTTCCCAACGGGACCGTCAATACTGTCCCCGAGTCAGTTTGGTGCTGAACTGCGCCGAACTGACACCCAGCTGATACACAGCTTAATCAGCTGTGTTTCAGTTTGAGCCTATTCTTCACGCGAGTCGCGCGTCCAGCAGCAAAAATACAGTAAAAATTATGTTTCACATCGTAGGCTAGAAGCCACATAACGTGGCATTGTCATAGGGCTACATATTATAAACATATGAAACAACAATAATTAGATTTTTTTCTTCTTTATTTATAGGCTAGATGTAGGCATTTTTATTATTTTTAACTCCATATTATATCAATGATAAATTCGCAGTTTTTACTTCGTTCTTCCTGCTTCTCTCCACCCCAGAATGTCTGTCCAATGAATGAATGACCTTAGATCACGTGTGGTTTTGCTTCGTAATGCTGGTTCACTTGCAAAAGGGGCAATATGAAAGTGGACCACACCAAACAAAAAAATCCAAATTCTATTTGGTCTGGACCAAAGCAAGTGAACTAACGCACTTTCCATGTGTGAATACACCCTAAATCAAATCACAAGTCATTTTTTCTACTACATTCCTGTATAGTTTGTCATCTGCTTCCACGTCTGTTAATGGTACTGTAAATACGTAAGGGATAATGTATAACGAACGGGTCACTTGCTAGAAATAAAGACCGACAAGCTGAAGCAGGAGCCCGACGCGCAGACCTGTAGAATGTTGTGATTTACATAGGATTCTCTAAGTGCCATGTAATAAATATTGATAACAGTGTAATGGAGACTCTTCAAGGCTGCACCAGGTGTAAAGAGTACAGGGTCAATACAAGTTATGCAAATGTTATCTCACCACTCTTCAGAAGCATTCATTATATTGTTTTTAATGCACCTTTAACAGCATTTTGACTACACTACTTGCACCGAATCGCAACAATAGTGCCTTAAGGTAACATCACTGAAGAACAAAGGGCTCGCTAGTTTTTAACAAAACTGTGATTTATTTCTTTTCATCTTTCACTGGTAAAAATGAATCAACCTGTTTGATCAGATCATCGCAGCAATGTTGTCAACTAGAACAACCCAAGTTCAAGTCAATCAAATGGTCCAGACAACTGTTTACCACCCACACATTGTTAGTTAGTCACTGCAGCCCTTAGCTTAGAGCAGGTCCAAGGGAAAGGCGCTGAACACCAAAACTATGTCCCTAGAAGAGGTACATATGTCCCCCATCAAAAGAATATAAAAGATAACCCCCTTCTCCCCAACAGAGGTCAAAACAACCGTTCAGGGGGTGGAAACATTAACAGTGTATCATTCCTTCCTATAACTATATGCTGTATTTCCCAACAACATTCAGACAGCCCTGAAGTGGACCATACCATGTAACCTTTGTTGAGCTCCGGCTGGTGTTCCAGTGGCTTCTGACTAGCATTGTGCATGGCAATGCAGACAGTGTAGTAATGGTTGGTATGTAATAATATGACAATGTTGGCTTAGCATTTCATTACCAATGTAAATGTTCATGTTAGTTAAAACTGGTGCACAGTCATGGGAAAAACACGTGGTATCTTCTGAATGTGCAGAAAGTTTTGAACAATACAGGAGAATAAATATTGTGGCTCAATCCAGAGGACCTGAATCCTTACTGCATTATATTCCATTATATTTGGGTCAGTGGGAACCTGAATGTGGTCTTTTCCTCTACAGAAATAAAGACATGATGTCACACAAATGCAGGAAATGAAGTGTTTGATGCTCAAAGCTTTCTAGGGGAGGACACCCAGACCAAGCCACACAACACTGACTTGTTATGTTTATAGTTTCTGTTATGCTGCTTTAGCACATTTACATATCAATACCTTTTGCACTATACCCGTATTGCCAATATAACTAAGTCTTTTTGCAATATTTAAAACATTCATATAACACTCATATTACACATTTAGCAAATATAACCCATATACTCCTTTCTTTGTAAATATAAATCCCTTTTCCTTTGTATTTTCTTCCTTTACACAAGTTGTTGCTATTTTATTGTTTCTTTGCTTTTTCTGTTTCTAATTTTGCTCTGTGGCATGAAGGGGGCTAGAACTATATCATGGTGCAATGCTGTATTTTATAATTACAATAAGACCTTGGACCTTGAATTTTCCACAGTGGCTGAGCTAGTGTATCGAGGTTGAAAACACACTTTGATGTGTTGTAGCCGGTCAGCTTTTGGTGAAGTCTTTTCATATTCACACTGCAGTCTGCCTTTGACTCTCTTCCTTTCCACTGTGCTCATTACTTTTATTCTAAAGAGGTCACTCTTTAGCGAGAGTGCTTTTTACTTTCCAGGCTAAACAAATGGCTGTCCGTGTGCATCGTGCTTGATGAACAGATGTATGTGTGAGAGTAAAGGTTTCCCCGATTATATGCCAGCAGTGATGTTAATAAAGAGAGAATGAAAGAAAACATTGAGAACATTTTTGTTTGAAAACGTTGAGAAGGTAGAAAATAATTGATTTCATATATTCAGTGAAGTCTTTGGTCCTTGCTGCCTGTCATTCTATCAACGTTACACACACACACACACACACACACACACACACACACACACACACACACACACACACACACACACACACACACACACACACACACACAAATAAAACCCCTAAATAACATCCGGACCTATAACAACCTTTTTTATTATTTTATGTCTTCATAATCTTTGCCTGATACGAACATGAAGTCATTGCATGCAAGTGCATCATATTTAATAGTAGACGTTTTTTTTTTCTCTGGTATAAACTTGTCAAGCGGACAGTTTTTAGGATCAGATCAGACAACACAGCTTGTTGTAAACTCTAACAACTCAAGTCAATCCCAATGGCCCTAACAACTGTTCACCAACACCCACACACATTGTATGAGTTAGTCACTGCCAACCACACCATGTCTGACTGATAAACCTGCTTCTCAGCTTCTCACACCATTAAAATCAGAATAACATTACAGGGGACAGAGTTCATATCTGTCGTTGGGAGGAATAGACTGTCAACATGGTGGAGTGAAAGATTAATACTGGCATAAGTTATGTAAGGGTAACCTGTCAGCTACTGTCACCTCTCCTCCATTATACAGTATGTACGTAATGCCAGTTGTGACAGACGGTATGATTGGCTGCTGAGCTCTCGTCTATATTCGCTGATGGCTTTAATGACAGTATAGCGGCCTGCTCCTACAGCACAGTTCAAAATGCCAGCCATGTGTTACTGTTTAATGACAGTTATTTAGAGATGGTAATTACAGTAAGAAATGAAAATCATACACTTGGGTTCATCTCATTTTTCGTGTAAGAAAGAATGGTTGTTAATGTAGTTTTACTAATCTAAGCAGTGCAGAATACATGGGATAGCTAGTATTTTTAACAAATGTGGACCCCATATTATACTGTATATATGTATATATTTATCCTTTCCTTCAAAATGCCTATTTGTTACCTCCATTTCCCCTGTACTGGTATTATCTCTCACTGCAGATACATTTGAGGGTTTTTCTGAAAATCAATGCATATGGATTGACCATCTCTCTATGAGTGAGTTCAGAATAGCAGTAATTCAAATGTTCCAAAACGTTCACAGATAGTAAAAGGCATGACTGCACAACATAAGCCTGTGGCAAAAGTTCAATTGGAAACCCCTCGTTGGGAGCCGAATGACCAGTCATCTGGAGGATTATTTTCTGACTAGAAATGATTTACTAATTACAAAAATATAGAAAGTTCACAGACATTTTGCTCTCCCAGTGTGAAGCTGGGATGTAGTAATTCAGTACATCTGCTACTGAGGCATACATTGTTGTCCACCAACCTGATGCATCATTCTTACTTTTACGCATTTCATGAGCATTCCCAATTCATCTACAAAACAGCAACATATATTTTGACTGTGCAGTATATTTTCTTGGGCCTTTACTCAGAAAGCCGCGTTGGTAGTTAGTTGATGGAAGAAGACACAGTTGAATGCAGATGAGGGGGTCTCAGGAAACTTCTCTTTATTAAACAACAAAACTTATCCTGCAGTCAAAACGAAGCCAATAAGAATTTAAAGTGTTTGTAGCCAAATCTATGAAGAAGTTCCTTTGCTATAGAGACCCAATTTTTCCCAGAATTGTGGCCGGTTTTAACCGCCACTCTAAGTGAGCTGATTGGTTCTTTAAGACAGTACGCCCTGCTCCTCCTAACACCTAATTGGTGTACCCTAACTAACTCCACCCTAATAAGTCAGGGGACTTCTGGGTTGCCCTCTGGCCCCCAGAGGACATCCTGAGTCTAACCATTACCTGGAGGCAATATGTCACGTTGGCCAAGAAGTCTGATTCAGCAACTTTTAAGACAATGCTGATGATGATGATAATCGCCAGGGTCAATAAACTACTGTTAACTCTTAGCCAGACTGTCTTTGATTAACTCACACGACAGTCACCTTTGTGTGAAATTTGAATGATCTACAGGTCAGCCTTGAGGGTTTCCTCACTCAGGCAGCTGACATCCCTGACTTTGCCCCCTGCCAGATGAGGCATTGTCTTTGTCCTGCTCTGTAACAGTATAGGCCTTAATATAAAATGTATAGTAACATAATACACTACAGTAATCTTAGAATGTGTCATAACAAAATACACTACAACTGCTTTGTTTGGACTACCTTGCTTATCTGTCTGGATTAAGCAAGGACCTTATGTTGCATTGCCTAAACTTGTATTTAACTTTGTCAAGTTAGGGTTACATATAACATACATATAGGGTTACTTTTTGGCTATTTGGCTATTTTGTCAGGTTTTTGGCTATTAGCTGCTGGGCATTCAGATTGGTTTCTATAGTTGGCCAATCAAAACAGGGGGTGTGGTCTCCACAGCTGAGTTAGGTTATAAACAAGGCCCCAGCTGAAAAATATGTGTGTGCTGTGTGAGTACTACCTTTTTAAATTCTCTTTTCTGCTGGTGTGTTACTGTTTGTGCAGTGTTGGTTAACATTTATTGACTGTACCTGCTGTGTTGGTTAACATTTATTGACTGTACCTGCTGTGTTGGTTAACATTTAAAACACCAACACCAAATGAAGCCAATGACACCATGAGGATAACAAAAACAGTGATTATTCAAAATGTTTCCTCCAACAAACAGCAGGATATAAAAGCTGCGTTTGCCCTCTCACGTAATGCGATTGGTTGGCAGATCCAGAGAGGCACTGGGCAGATCCAATAGTTTTTAACTTCAACAGACACCCGCCTTCAGCAGACCTTCTGTACAAATTGAATGAAGTACGATGGTCTGGTAGGACCAGAATAGCTTGTTGTTGTTGTAATGTTGTTGTCATTACACAATAATCAGAATTATTAATGGTTGATTAGTCTCACACAGCCATTCCACACTACAGCTAGCAGTATGGTCTGGCAGCACGTACTATCATTTGAGATAGAGAGGGGGGAGAGGGCGTACATTTGCGTGTGAAGAGGTTGGCAGTGAAATGGCTAAATCCCCACACAAAACTATCAAAGATGTATGTTGCTGTATGTGATGTTAGTTTTAGTTGTGTGAATGTTAACAGAAAATTCTAAATAGTTTTGCGACGGCAAATTTAATGTGTACACATTTAACCATTTAAAAAAAACTGTGGATATGGACCACAATTGCCGATCGTGCCACACATTACTGACCGTAACACGTTATGTCATTTAAGAATCAAATACATACATGACCATCACTGGTACTTCCGGGTTTGGTTCCAGTATGTATTACGTTTTTTAATTACATAACATGTAAAAATAAAGAATGCAACACAACGTGGCAAATAAAGAAGTCCCAACAAGCACTAAGGAGTGTTAAGTGATGTTGTAGAGTCTATCTTTTGACCTGCTCCCTTTGACTAGCAGTGTTTGAGCTAAGCTAACCTGGATGAGCAACTTATGCACATTTCTTTAACAAAAATGCACACACAGTTACAGGAATGGTTTTGGTCACCTATTTTTGAGCCGGAGAGCGAGCCAAAAAGCTACAAATATATATATTTTTAACTATTCCTTTAAGTTTTGTCCTAAACTCTCTCATTAGGCACATTAAAGAAAATCCCCAGATCACTTTTTCCTCAACTACCCAAGTTGAGATAAGGTCATTTGTGTCCATGGCTGATGCGAATATCCTGATTCACAGCTTTTTTTCATAAAGGCGTAATGATTATACCGTCTTTCTGTCTGGACTTCCAAGTGCAAGTGCTATAAGCTTACAAAAGGCTCAGAAAGCTGCAGCTAGGTGAATAAGTAGAACTAGAATATTTGACCACATAACACCAATTTGAGCCTGTCTTCACTGGCTCCATGTCCATGTCAGATCAGACGTTAAGGTGCTGCTTCTGACCTATAGCTGTCAATGGGCTTGCACCTTCCTACCTTCCTAGTCTGATAACACTGACAATCTTAGTCTGACAAGGTGTTTAAATCTGCACTTAAAGGTGGGGTCAGGGATTCTGGAATTGTCTAAATCACCTTTAAGTCAGTGAATATCTCCTCCCAATCCACTACCTGTCTGTGATGTGTAGCCGCTGAAAATAATCCAGTGTTAATACACAGCCTAAGCTCTGTAAACTGGGTATGTAAACAGAGGGGCCCACCTTAGTGCAATGCCGGAGGAAAAATACATTAAATAAACTAACTTTCTGGTTTCGATTGCATTTCTCTGTCCTGGCTGTCAGAGATTTAACCTCTCCTTTTTTGCTCCTCCCTCCCTGGTTTTAACAATGCCCTGTCTCTCGGTGTATTCCTCTGGCTGTCTGTCTGTCTGTCTGTTAGTCTGTCTGTGTAGGTGTGTGTCTGTCCACTTACCTCAAGTCTTGACGGTGGAGAGGAGTTCTTGTAGCTCGGGTCCTATAATTTAGCGACACCTAAAGTCGTTTACTTTCATCCTGGATTTGTTTTATTCACATATGTTATAACGTTTACTTCAATTCGCCATGAGAACTTGTTCATACTGTGATTTTTTTTTTTAATGGGCGGTTTTGGGGAGTGCTTTTCTATTATCCCCCCGAGATAAATGTTTTTTTTAACAATGGGCTTGGGACATACAATTGACTTGACATGACTTTCCAAACAGTGAGCTTTAGTTTGACATGAACCACCTGTGGCAAATAGCACATGACAGCCACATCCAACCAACTCTCTTAGCCAGCATATGCAAATACACAAGTAGAATAAAGAGCATGCCTCAAGTATAAAGGCTGTCAACTGAACCATTCTCAATGGGTTCATCTAGAACTGTATAAGTTACATCTATTATTGTCATTATCACAATTGCAAAAAGCAGAATAGGGATTGGAATAATAATAACTCTAGTCTATGTATCAAATGATCCATGCTGATGTGTGAAATGAGTGGCTGTAGTTTAAGTGTAAGCACTAGAGCAGCGTCTTTAAGCTTGCAGCAAGCTTTTTTTATATAAAGAAATGGATCGACCACCCTTGAGTCGCGACCACACAGCTCCGCCTACCCCAGCTCCCTGTGGTTGCCATGGAGAACATTAACAAGTTAACGTGAGAGCCCGAGACATAGATTTCCCCGCACACTGTCTTCTGATGTATTCTTTTTCCGCACTCTTTGAAAGCACCATTATGTTTAATCAGCAGTGGAGCAGCTCCCTGCGATGCCACGGCGACAGAGAAATGTCAAAGCCATTCACGCCCACACACTACGTCTCATATGTGTGTACAAGCCAGCAGAAGGCATGTGGTGTGTATGCACAGCACACCAGAGGCTGATATGTTGGCATCCGGAGCATTCCTGCTCAAAGCAGGTATTTCCTTTTCTTTTCTTTTCTGGATGGGGGGGGGGGGGGGGTCATTAGAGTTGCATGTTTGTTCAGAATTCCAGCATCACTCTCCTGATCCAATGGCATGTCATCTCTCATTAAGGAGACATTAAATGGGGCCGTGTGTCTCCTCTGATACCAAAAGACTCCATGTCTGAATCCCTGTCTGTCAAGCCTAGTGGAATGTTAATCCAACAAGCCCGAAAAACGACATACTGTATTACACCTAGTCCTGGGTAATTGCCAAGGACTTCTCAAATTGATGCGCATATACTGTACATGCATGGGTCAGGATATGATATACCACGATACATTGCAATATGCTGCATGTTGCGATATATATTGTCATATTCCACATAGTGCACCACAAATCTAAATAACAGAATTTAAATACAAGTTGCTGTGTCAGATCTGGGTTGTCTTAATACATCACACACATCACATTATATTGATAAGTCATTGCTCGAAATGCGTCGAAACAATTCAAAACTTCAATTCAAATTCAACACGGAGACCATCCAAAACAGCCATTCACGCCCACACATCCTGTCTCATATATGTATGTGTGCACAGGCCGGGAGAAGCAATGTGGTGTATATGTATGTACAGTACCCCAGAGGCTGATATGATGTCATCCGGCACGCTGTTCAGCATTCTGCTCATACAACATGGACAAATAGGGGAGTTGTATTGCATTGGAATCCCTACAGGATAGGAGCTGAAATCTGTTTGTTATTACTCAATTCTTGAGGCCACAGTTTCCCTCTGTAGCACAATATTTCACTACATCTGTGTGAAACCAGTTCTAAAAACTTAATTTTAGTTTGAGCAGTTTGAATTACCTCTGTGTATTTAATGTGGTAAAAAAAATCAACTTGCCTTGCCTTGTGATAGTTGTTGCTGTTATTAACTTTATGATACATTTTTCAGAAATGTTAAGAATAAATATGACCAAACCTATCTGTAATGTTTCCACCTGTCAAAAGGGATGGAGGGTTATATGATCAATGATCAATTATGTCAGATACCAAATCCCCAAAAAACACTTTTTCAAGTATTTACAATTAAAAAGCTACATGTCAACAAATTATAAACAGATAATGGACCCACCCCCTTTATCAAAACTTGAAGAAGTAACACTTGCGAACTTGAAGGGCCATATATCTAACTATATCGGTATCTTAGTTACACATAGTCAACACTATGGATCAACACTAAATAAATTAAACACTTTAAAAATAGACATAAAAGAAGATATAGATGAGTTAGACTGGAATAATGCTTTTTTAAAGGCACAAAAACCAACCATAAATACTCAGTTTAGGCTATTTCAATATAAGTGGCTGATGAGAACATACATAACTCCTGTCAAGCTCCATCATATGTCTGCTAATATCCCAGATGTGTGTTCTAAATGTATAGATGAGAAAGGAACTCTATTCCATTGCTTATTATGGGAATGTTCAAGGATCCAGGATTTCTGGAAGGAAGTTATGAAATGTTTGTCAGAGATGTTTAAAATCAGGATGCCTTTACATTCTAAACTGTGTGTGCTTGGAGTATACCCAAAAGAAGAGGTGTCGTTTGTTGGCCTACAAACAATGCAGAACGAAGGTAATGACATAAAGAGTGTTTATTTTCCTTGGATGGGACGAGACTTATTGCTGGAAAAGAACACACCATTGCCTGACCTCATGCCACTACCACTACTAGTGATCGTCGATGGTATATTCAGAATATGCTGATTGACATGTAGAAAGGAATATTGCCTCCGCTGATGTGCATGCACACACTTTATTTCCTATCAACCAGAATATGGACAATATGTTTTCTATCAGTGAGTGACCATCCTGTTTGCTCAGCTCTTATCATTTATCTGGCTGCTCTTTCCCTGCCCCAGTGTCAGCTAGAAACAAGGTAAAGCCTTGGACACGGTAATGATGTCTTGGCCTTAACCAGGTCTGGACAAACAAGCATCCAGTCATTGTTTTATAGCCCACTTTTAATGGCTAGGTGTCTGTTGGCAAGCATGAATACACACACATACACACACTCACTGCCACCTTCCCCAGTGGAGACAATAATGATTCTCTCTGCGGTTGTTTTCCGCTCGGGTTAAAGAGAATCAGACTTCTAATGAAACCTCATGCAGAGTTCTTTAACATACACACAGAGCACAACACAACATTTACTGGTATTTTTTTTAACATAAAAAAATTATTTGGATTTGTGTCTCAAGTCAAATCTCTTTAAATATGAACAAATTTCTCAAAAAAAAAAAAATTGTGAATCCTCCTCCATCCAGTTGTTGTTGCTGTCAAGGTTGAAAGTCATGAGAGGAAATCTCTCCAGAGCTGTGTCATTTTAAATAGCTTTTTTTTGGGATGGTTCACATTTGTATTAGTTTTTAAAAGAAGTCTGCACTTTAATACATGATACGTTATGTTTTCATGTTGAAGTGTGTTGTGTTCTAAATTAGTGGAAAACACATTAAGAACAGTTCTACCCCATGAGAATGTTGCAGTTTTCAACTCTGAAAAAATGGCAGTAACAGTAATTACCTAGGGGGCAAAACCCCTTTTTTTGGAAAAACAGACATGGAGCGTTGTAAAAGGTTGTTCACCAGAAATGATATCCAGGACCTTCCAGGATCCCAACCTGGGTGGACAACCTGGTCAACTAGCTGCTGGAAAGCTACAGGGGGCCGACATAGAGCAAATCAGAACCACTGTTTAAGCGAATGGGGGTGGGCTAATAGGGAATTTTGTAAACTTATAGATGTCATTATGAAACTTTGCAAGTTGATTACTGACATTAAAACAACAACTTTTTGTATTACAGTATTTTCCAAAAAGTTTGAATAAATATGAAAAATCATCAATATCTTACTAATGATGCGTACATTTGCATATCTGCAAAGCCCCAAAATCTAGATGTTGGACAAAAGCAGGGTCAATTTGTTTTTAAATTTTTAAAACAAAACAAGTGTCCAACTGCCTGAAGCTTTTCCTAATCACAGTTCAAATTTGATCAATAACCCATAGAAAATTAATTTTTTACACTGTAGCTTTCCAGCAGCTTGTTGACAAGGTTGTCCACCCAGGTTGTGATCGTGGAAGGTCCTAGATGTCATTTTTGGTGAACAACCTTTTACAACGCTCCATGTCCATAAAATCACTTT
The DNA here is from genome assembly GCF_949987685.1 of Ammodytes marinus. Classification (NCBI taxonomy): domain Eukaryota; kingdom Metazoa; phylum Chordata; class Actinopteri; order Uranoscopiformes; family Ammodytidae; genus Ammodytes; species Ammodytes marinus. Next base: position 29,186,473 of record NC_137234.1, on the reverse strand, counting down.
GCCCCCTGGGTAAATGTCTTTTCAGTGATATCTGATGACGCTTCATCACAGATTTGGTGCCATTGCAGAACTACATGCAATGTTTGAATAATTTTTACTATAAACCATATCAACCAAAATATCTTCTTAGAGGCTTTTTCTTACATTAACTTTAATGGAACCCATACAATGTTGGACAGATTTCTTCTGGCAGAGCTAAATAGACCAATTTAAAAATACAGTATTTTTACACTCTGCACTTCACAAATGTAATTTCAATGTCTCCTATTTTGGGAAGAAGACGGCTCTTTTTTGGAGAGCTTTTCCTAACCTCAATTGAGGCTGTCATATGCTGTGCACATTGTAAAGCCCCATGAGAGAAGTTTGGTATTTGAGACACTGGGCTGTATAAATAAAGCTGACTTGACTTGACATTTGTAGACACGCAGCGCAGACTCTGTCGTGCTTTCCCAATGCTCCATTTGTTGGTAGAGTACTGTAGGTGTATCAATCATTGTGTCAACTCCTTAGTTAACACCATAGATAGTAAATAGGTTAACACACACACACACACTCAAATCAACTTGTCCCTTACAACTCTTTGGAATGTTGGCTTCAGTTCACCTCAATGGAGAACATTATTACTGCATTGTTATCATGTGAGATTGGACAGAGGGTTATTATGATGTTCATAATAAATAAAGAGCAGCATAATTCAAATTTTTATTTTCGCTCTCATGAAGCTCTCTGTGAGATACAGATGCTCTCTATCTCAGCTATGTGAGATTTTTGGTCCAGGTATTTAATTATTTATTTATTTTTATAAATTGTTGGGGTGGGGGGTTGGGGGGGGGGGTCATACGAGTTACATGTTTGTTCAGAATTCAAGCATCACTCTCCTGCCCATTAAGTGTGAAAGACACTGATCCAATGGCATGTCATCTCTCATTAAGGAGACATTAAATGGGGCTGTGTGTCTCCTCTGAAACCAAACACTCCATGTCTGATTCCCTGTCTGTCAAGTCTAGTGGAATGTAAATCCAACAAGCGCAACAACATACACATATACATACAAGGGTCAGGATATGATTAAGCATGATACATTGCGATAAGCTGCGTATTGCGATAAGCTGCGTATTGCGATAAACTGCGTATTGCGATAAGCTGCGTATTGCGATACATTGCGATATTCCATATAGTTCGCTGACAATTTAAATAACAGTGCTGAAATACAAGTTGCTGTGTACAATCTGAGTTGTCTAAATACACCAAATTGCATTATATTGGTGATTCAGTGGACAAATTGAGTCAACTTTCATTCCAAACTTAAATTCAACTTTGAAACCCGGCAATTTGAGGAAACTAGAAACTATATATATATATATATATATATATATATATATATAACTAAAGGAGCTATTTCCTTCTCAAGCAAATAATCATGATGACCTCAGTAAATTTGCTTGCCAAATTATTATATTATTATACAGAATATATACTCCCCAGATCTTTCTTCCCGGGGCCCACACTCAATGACTTTGAGGAAAATTCAAACAGTGTAGGGGACTGGTAAAATTGACCATTTTCCTTGTTGAGTGCAATGATACACAGTGGTGTAGTGGGGGGTATACGCAGGTATACGGCGTATACCCACTTATTTTTCAGGCGACATTGCGTATACCCACTTCTAACGGCCGCGACTGCGGTCCGCCTCCATTCGTTTCCACTCTTGTCAATGTTGTGTACTTTTTGCCACCCGTCCCGTTTTTCCCGAAATTGTTCTCTTTTTTTCACCAGCTGTCCCGGGAAAAGAAAAATCTCTCCCGGGACACAATTTGTCCCGTTTCTGGGGAAAATGCCAGAACCTCGTTTGATTTCCTTCGTTCAGTAGTTAAGGCCGTTTCACACGGGCCGAGGCGTTTGTTTCGCCCACTAATGCATTCTCAATAGAGAGGCGAGCGGGCAGAGAGAAGGCGCAGCGTTTCGTCAGGCGGCACGACAAGCGTGCAGGGGCGGTCTTAACGATCTCGGGCCCGTTTCAAGACCCTGTGGGGGGCCCCCCACATTTTTTTTCCTATGAATAATGCTTGTGCATGCTCCCCGCAAAAATAAAAAAGATTGTGGAAACCAGTTGGTTCATAGACGGATTATGAGATTTAAAGTAAAATGCATCAATCTGATGCACTTTCAGAGGAAAATTTAGATTTAAATCAAATCTTGAGCTGCAGAAGGAACATTCTTTTCCTTAAACAGGCAGCACTCTTTACTCTGCAACTGTAAAAACATTTCAGTAGATTGGTCTGCAGACCCATGTTATATGATGGAGGGGGCCATTGCAACAGATACAGGGTGGAAAGCTACTTTTTATGAACAGTATAGAATTTACACGTATTTAAAGCTTATTCCTGTATGTGTGTGGGGGCCTTAGAGGCCCCTTATGAAGCCCATAAGACATAACTAATAATGTTTTTGTTTTGCACTTGCTTTTCTATTTTTCACCTGCTAGGGGCCATGGTGATTTATTTCCTATTCCTTTTTGGACCCTAGGCTGTTATTGACATGAGTGACTGAGCTCTTTGACAATGCGACATGTAAAGTTACTATCAGTATCTCTGGCTTAGGGCCCCCCTGAGCCCTTGGGCCCCTGGGCCTGGTTGCATGCAGTTTTCTTCTCAAAGTGCACCAGATTGATGAATTTTACTTTAAAAGGTTGCATTTTTTTCTTCCGGGGGAGCATTCCCCCGGACCCCCCTAGAAGGTCCAGGGTCCCCACCTCAGTCTCCCTATTTAGCCTACTGTGCAAACAGTGATGGTCCGGCAGACCGTAGCGGCAGTCAGCTGTCAGGACAGTGAACGCCCCCCCCCCCCCCCCCCACTCGCACTAATGGCTGTAAATGGAGATGACACGGAGGCTAAACATATAGCCGTTCTGCCAGCTACGCTCTCTATATCTTATATTCATGCATTAGGCCTGTGTTGGACCACTACTCGCGAGTGGCTGTGTGAGGCAGCGCATTTATGGGAAATATAGGACCGGCAAAAGCGGATGCGCGCGCAGTACAACTTAGAGGATACCCACTTCTCCAGGCACCACTACACCACTGATGATACAGTATTATTACTTACCAAAAAAGAAGCTATGAAAATAAGGCTGTTATTGGAAACTTGACTCTGGATTATACACAGTGAGAGGTGGATGGTGATAGGTAATGTTTTGCGTGGTTTTGGAAAGGAGACTTCAGTCTGTTGGTGACTGGGCTGGCATCAGTAAAAAGAACACAGGTGTCCTTTCAAACAATTATAGACAAAATGTAGCCCAACCGTGATCGTGCCCCCTGACCATTTTTCAGACTTCTACATCAAAGGTTGTCAACGCAGCTGTCTGGTTTGTTGTGGAGCGTGTTGTCAAAGTCAAAGCTGCAGTTTGGATGTGTATACACTGTAGTGGTACTAACAAGGATGCATACTGAGTCAGACAGGAGCCATAGCATGAGTCACCCACTGCAACACACATATAAGACTTGATATACTTCCTACACATCAACTTACTGAACTTCTTTTTGCCAGTTTATCTAAAATCATTGTTATTATATGCATGGCAAAAAATAAAGTGACAGTGGGGATGAACTAAAAGGGAAAACAGTATGAAATACATTATTTGGCTGCTTTTGTGCTTTTTATGGGCTGACCGTCCAACAAAGAACAAAAAATTCCTCTGTTTTTGTTATCGTTCCTTTTCCTTGCACTGCTTCAACATTTAAAAAAAATATATACTGACTGTGATTTAATTGGAAAATATCTAAATATTCAAATAAGTCGTTGTAAGGGAGGCATTCATGGCCTCTCCGAATATGGAACTGAATATCGTAAAATTAAAAACTTCAGGCTGAATTATATGGCATTACACTCAAACCGACTAATAATGGGGGATGAGATTCATTTTGACACAGTACAGGATTCTATTGTATGGCTGCATCAGCCGTGTGGCCCAACTACTGAAGTAATTGTATGACATGACATTTAAGAAGCTGCAATAAAGCTGTCCTCTGATATCTAATTTCTTACTTGAGCCCTTTGTGCTGCATGTACAGGGCTGTACGCTTATTTTTTTAGGTGGTAGCACTGGTGCTAGCAAGCAAAAAAAATCAGTAGCACAAAAATAAATTCAGTAGCACACAAAGTATGATCGAAAACTTGCATAACCTTAACCCATGCATTTCGCTCTAATTACCTTTTAGCCTGTCATCTTGGTCTCATTTGAAACTCTCAATTAATGTCATATCCTAGTGTGTGCAGTAATAATTGTAGAAAAATTAATAGGGGTGCACTGATTGTAATTTAGACAAAATAATCTAACCTGCCTGCCAATTGCAATTTTTTGCTGATTCAGAAATATTTCTCCCCATAAAATTAATATCTATATATTTTTTGTATATACATATCATTATTATATTCATAATAATAAACATTTTTGGTAAATGTCCTTCTGTTAATTAAAACCTAACTTTAAAACATATAGCCTATTAAATAAATAAGTATACATATTGGTACAATTTAGGATAAGTTAAATAGGTTGTTGTGAATGTGTTGGGAGTAGTTCTTCAGTGGCTTATCAGTTATTTCAAACTTTGTTTAAATAGACTACTGTTGTTGACTGCTCTCTGCAGCTGAAGCAGTTGATTTTCAAGCTAGCGCACTGCAGGGCTGTGAAGCACGAACTTCCTGTTCTTACCGGCTTCAAAAAAGTCAACTCACGTTTGGCTAGTAACATGCTTTTAATGTGAAGGCGCACAGGAAATGTTTTGTTTGCACACGCGCTAACTTAACTGCGTGCCGTCTCCTTCCGGTTATTACCGTTGGTGAAGTGTAGACGCTAGGTCCCGAGCACACATCTTTCACCAGCCAAAGTGGAGGGTGGACTCAATAACTTACTTGCCTAAGACTACATTTACCCGAATTTGGAGAGTGTTAATGTAGAGCCCTCTAAGCAGTGTTGTGCAGCACTCCTCTGTGTCTCAAACAGACAGCATCTGCTCATTAGCACTCGTGCGAGTGTACTTGTATTCATCATCGCACGTGATCAATTTCAGTAGCAAATGCGATCAAAACTGTCGCACTGTACAGCCCTGTGCATGTACCAGGTCTAGTTGTTCACAAGTACAGCTGGGTCTCATTACAGTAACATACTAGGTTATCAATAATGTTTGTTCAGGTTTTCCTTATTTAATACATCTTCATTTAATATAAGAAGTTCATTAAAGTAGCTGTGAGGAACTTTCAGCACCTTTGGATAAAAGCGGTAGTGTGTTTTATGACACCAGTGCCCAAGTGTGCATTGGTGGTTTGTTTGGGAAATGTCTGAATACGTCCAAATCAGAGACTACAGATGCATCGCGATGAGTTTTATTTGTTTATGTCAGATAAATAATGGTAATATAGCGATGGTGAAGGTAAAACTAAACATTTACCTCCTCCATTTGGTGCTTCCCCCTCGCGATCTTCTGGTGTGTTAGTCCAGAGCTCAGTCGCGCTGCTTCCACTATCCCTAGACTAAAACTGAATATTAGTTTCGGATTTTGTTGTGAAAATGTGAACACAAATAAAGATATCACAATGTGTGTGTGTGTGTGTGTGTGTGTGTGTGTGTGTGTGTGTGTGTTTTACGCCTCCATGTAGGGGACATGTAGAGGGGAACACTGAGACATTGGCTGGGTGGTTAACTCAAAAATGTAATTCTGATGGCAATGTATTATTGACAGAAGGCTCAAATTATGATTTTATTGTAAAGACGACTGGAGATGTAAATGTATGGATATATTTATTATTTTATGAATCTCTAAATTCCTGGACTAAAGCTTACTTGCTATTTTGTCTTGCCCCATTTCTTGTCTCCTCTTTAACAGACAGCATTCAATAAGGCAGAATGCCCAAGGATTGCATGAAAAAATAATTAAATACAATATGTTAAATCTCGGTTTCATTCCAATTGGTAAAACTTATTCTAATCAGTGTAGTAGATGTTTTAAGTAATACTTATATCTTGCTATATACTCAGGCTAAATGTATAGTATAGTATAGTAGATTTTATTTGGACATGGACATGACAATGTCATTGGACAAACCAGATGCATTGTTTACAGTGTGTTAGCATACATGCTAGTTTACAACACCTGTCCACAGGAGGCTTTTTTAAAAACAACAAAATAAACTAAACAAAACAGAAACAAGATCAAATACTGATAAAACAATGATAATTAAAAGATTAAAAATGCAGTATACAATAGAGTACAGAGCAGCAATATAATGAGTCAAATATATATATAGGCTACGTAGAGTAAAACAAAGGCAGCATGATCAAACAATAAACCAGTTGTAAATTATTTGTGTGAGCACTGTTGATTTGATTTGAGCCGTTGTTTAAGTTCTCTGTTAAAAGTGTTGCTATTAGTCTCTAGTATTAGACTAGTGGGCAAGAGGTTCCACAGTTTTGCCCCCTTTGCAGAGAAAACAGACTGACGGAAAGATGTCTTGTGCATTGGAACAAGACAATCACCATTGATGGAGGCTCGTGTATTTGCCCGACGAGAGCTCTGACGTCTTATGGCCAATTCAGACAACAGTGGTGACACATGGTTATTTACACACTTGAAAAACAATTTAAGATTACTCAAATTGATAAAGTTATCAAAGGTGAGAAGGTTGTGTGTTTTTAGAATGCCACAGTGATGCCATCTCATGGGTTTCCGGTCCATGACTTTTATTTTCTGTTTGTATATTGAAAAGATAGGTTTTAATGTGGTAGAAGAAGTTTGTGACCATGATGTGATACAGTATGACAAATGAGAAAAAATCATAGCGTGCATAAATAATTTGGCCGTTTGACATGACAAGTCCCTTCTTATAAAACAAAAACAGTTTAGATTTAGTTTGACCTTCTTTGCAACATACTTAACCTGCGTAACACATTTTAAATTCTTATCCAGGATGATGCCCAGATATTTTACTTCATTTACTGATACAATTAATTCATTTTTGATCCGTACCTCAAAAACATCGGTGACAGGTCTATTACGGATGGAGAAGCACATAGAGACGGTTTTCTTCACATTAATGGTCAACTGAGACAGCTCAAGCCATTTTGAAATGCTGAGTAATGCTTGTGTCAGGTGCTCACCTGCTAAACTTGGTGTTTTACTGGACACATGGATAACAGTGTCATCAGCATACATTTGACAGTTGGACCCCGGACAGCAGTTTGGTAGGTCATTGATATACATAGAAAACAACAGTGGACCAAGTACAGACCCTTGCGGTACTCCCATGCTGCTGGCACACAGATGGGACCTGACCCCATTGACCCTGAAACATTGCTCTCTCCCCTCCAGGTAAGATGTAAACCACTGCAGAGCTTCTGATGACATTTTGAACTGTTTTAACTTGTTCATTAGAGTACTGTGGTTTACCGTGTCAAAGGCCTTTTTTAGGTCTAGGAACACTGGCCCAACAACATTTCCTTTATCCATTGAAGCTTTTATGTTTTCAAGCAAATAACAATTAGCTGTTTCAGTTGAGTATTTCTGTCTAAACCCAAACTGCTGTGGATGAAGCAGCTGGTTAGACTCTAAATGTTCCATTAGTTGCTCAGCTATGATTTTCTCCAGAACCTTTGAGACAACAGGGAGGATAGCAATAGGCCTATAATTACTCGCTATGTCCTTGTCTCCTGATTTATAAACAGGGGTAATTATTGCAGTTTTCCAGCTTTCTGGGAATATTTGGTTTGTATAGACAGGTTAACTAAGTAAGTGATTGGCTCTAACAGGTAGCTCTGATGTTTCTTGATTAATGCCGCATGAAGATTATGAATATCTTTTGACTTGGAGTTACTCATGTTTGTGATCACCTTTTTAACTTTATCATGAGATACCAATTTAATATAAAATGAGTCAGACTGAGCATTGTCAAGTTCTTCAGTAGATGACTCTGTAGCTTTAAAATGACTTGCCAGCTCTTGTACAGACTCAATAAAAAAGCAATTAAAAACATTTGCAATGGACTCATTGCTATGGATAAAAGTATCACCTACTTTCAGACCGGTTATTTTGGGGTGCTTATGCTTGCTGGAGTTGGTTAGTTTGTTTATATGTTGCCACAGTTTTGAACTATTACCATTGGCCTCTTCAATGAGTTTAGAGAAGTAATTGGTTTTGGCCTTTCGTAATTCAGACACTACTTTGTTCCTCAGGCCTGTGAAGATAAGGTGGTCAGTGTTGTTTTTTGTTATTAAAGACCGTTTAAGAGCAAGATCTCGCTTTTTAATGATCTGAAGGATATCACTGTTGACCCATGGAAGAGATAATTGATTGGGTCTGTTTGGTTTGAAAAGCAATAGGCCTCATTGATACCAAGGCATATACATGTGGATTATTGTGTGTGTGTATGGGTGAACTCAAAATAAAAAAAGCCCAATGGTCTTCCCCAGGTATTATCTGTACAGTACGTGATGGTCTAAAATTGAGGTGAAATGCATTTTTTTTCTTACATCTAATGTCTAGCTGGAAGCCGAGGGGCAAATAGGAAGCCTGTACCTACAATGTTTTCACATATGTTGCAAATGCAAAATAAAGCAACACCTATGTAATTAACACATAAACCTTACAACATGCTACAATCAGAGAGTTGTTTTGACGCAAGTGTGAAATGAGATGTTACATGTAGTGAAGTGTTGAAGCTTATCTGCCTACAGTTATCCTTCATTACTCACCGCCTGAGAGTGCTATTCTGTTAATGTCAAGTATTCAAATCACACAGGCCCCTATTTCACATGACCATGAATTTACCACAGCATGCGGTCAGGGTCAATTAATCACTGACCCTCTGTAATGAGTACTATTTAAATGAAGAGCGCTCACTGTGCTTAAGTATACACTAGCACAAAAAGTGGGCAACGTACAGTCTCCTGCTATCCTCAGACAGAGGGTAGGTGGATTTATGGTTGGTAATTATAATAGTTGGAAACCTCTTTGACATTTGAAAAAAGAAATTGAGTGGTCGGTCATTTTAAATAAGAAGGATTAAGGACCCTCTTTTAAATGTGCAAGTTCAATGACTAGCACAAAGTGCCAGTGTGTGGTACACAGGCTGTGTGGGCATCTCCAAGCACACAGGCAATTTCATGCTGAAAGGCTGAGTAATGGTGTATTTAGATTGGAGGGTGTGCTGATTTAAATAAATAAACTCTCAACCAACCGGTCATATCACTGGTCTCTAAAACCGCTTAACCAACAACCGCAAAGCATGACAACAGCTATGAACACCCTTATAAAGAGGACATTAATCATATTATTAGGAGAGGATTTTCGTACATTATAGAGCAGCCGTTGACTATAGGTACTTTTGGAATCATTCATGAGTGTTCTTATAAACGCAACAAAAAAAATAGTTCCTGCTTACATTTTTTTTTAAAGTAAAGCCCCGGTGATCACCAACATCATTAGAATATATCTAGGAAACATGAAGGTCTTTACAAATTGTCATGGCAATACATCCAGAAGATATTTCAATTTATGACCTTCAACTTGATCTTTTGGTAGCACCAGATGAAAACTCTTTTTGGGATTTATCATTGATCCTTAATGTCCATACCAAATGTTTTTGCAATCGATAGAAAAGCCATATTCAAACAAAACCGAAATGTCAACCTCAGGGTAGCACTAGATAAAAAGTCACGGCATCACCGAAGTCATTAAGCTTTATCCTCTGGAATACATACATACATTCACGTTTTTTAATACATTACACTCCAGGCCAAAGTGGTGGACCTACCGTGTAAGTGATAATGTACACAATCTTACATTTCATGATTTCGTTTATAGTATTTAGGCCTTGTAGTGGTCTATCTAGGACTGACCTAAGACATAGGCCTAATGACAGCATTCACCCAAGTGTCAGGGTGTATTCACACATGCCGTGTTTAGTTCGGTTGAAACGAACTCAGGTGCACTTCTGCCTTCGGTGCGCATCTTTCAGGCAGGTGTGAATACAGCAATCGCACTCGGGGGCGGACCAAACAAGCGGACCGAGACCCAGCTGAAGACGTGGTCTCGATGCGCTTCAAAACGAACTCTGCTGCAGTTCGTTTGTGGTGTGAATTTGGCCGGACTCGATCCGACCCAATTGCAGGAAGCACTGCGCCTTTGATTTCTTTTCTTTTCTTTTTTTTCTTTAATCGCCATCAGCTTCACATTATGGGAAAGTGTTGTTGTCGCCGTTGTTAGGAAGATTAGTTGTGGTTTGACCGGGAGCCCCGAGCGAAAATATTACAGTTGATAATGACGCGTACACATGCTGATATGTTCAGCGATCAGATGGAGAGGGGAGCGTCTCCCGCACAGTGCCAACAGGTTCACGCTGCGCTTTGCATGAAGTGTGTGTTTTTATTTTTCTTCCCAACGTGACCGTCAATACTGTCCCTGTGTCAGTTTGGAACTGAACTGCGCCGAACTGACACCCAGCTGATACACTGCTTAATCAGCTGTGTGTCACCTTGAGCCTATTCTTCTCTCGAGCCGCGCGTCCAACAGCAAAAATACAGTAGGCTATACATTATGTTTCACATCGTAGGCTACAAGCCACATAACGTGGCATTGACATAGGGCTACATATTATAACCATATGAAACAACAATAATTAGATTTTCTTCTTCTTTATTTATAGGCTAGATGTAGGCCTTTTTATTATTTTTAACCCCGTATTATATCAATGATATATTTCGCAGTTTTTACTTCGTTCTTCCTGCTTCTCTCCACCCCAGAATGTCTGTCCAATGAATGAATGACCTCTGATCACGTGTGGTTTTGCTTCGTAATGCTGGTTCACTTGCAAAAGGGGCAATATGAAAGTGGACCACACCAAACAAAAAAAATCTAAACTCTATTTGGTCTGGACCAAAGCAAGTGAACTAACGGACTTTCCATGTGTGAATACACCCTCAATGTTGTCACTCAAACCACATTTTACCAGAGCATCACCTAACAATCGTCTGTTTCAGGGTAAGAAGTATTTTCAAACACATTTTATTTCATAATAAATAAACAGTTTACCGGTAACACTTTACAATTAGAGTCCATTAATCAACTTTTAGTTAATGCTTAGAAAATGCATACTAAACATTAACTCATCATTAACTAACCATTTATAAATTATTGAGTAATTACTAATAGGCATTAACTAAGCATTAACTAACTGGTAAGCTTAGTACATACTTAAGTAAGCATTAGTTAACTAAGCATAATTGATGCCTAACCATGCATTAACTGACATTAGCATTAACTGTTAATAACTGAGCACTAACAGTTAGTAAATGCTTAAAACGCATTAACTAACAGTTAATTAATGTACCCTCAAGTGTTAACAAATGAACTTATTATAGCCAGTTTCATTGTTTATCATTTGCGCAAATGCTGACATCCACATTCATCCTGATCAAACTGTAATAACACAAGTGAGATGATACCTTGTGTTGTATTGCCATTAATATTTAATCAGTTGTTATTATTGACTGCACTGATACCCATTTGTTGTGAACATTCATGGATCTGGTTTTCCATGAGTGGAAAGCGGACATGCAGTGAAACGCACTAGTCTCTCAGACAGTTTGTCTTCACCACAAGCTGAGAAGCTAACAGATGACAACAGCCAGTCTAGTAGGGAAAATAACAACAACATATTCTATGGAAACAGTGTGTCATCATCAGCATATAGTTGTGTATGGTTGTACCCCTCGACTTTTTGAACAAATAAAGCCAATGCCACGCCACTCCATGGCTGCTGTGTTTCAGTTTTCTGCCATGTCTTGCATCAGCCTACTTGCTCAGCTTCCAAACTTCAACTTGACTATGGCCATGTTCCTGATGGCCTCCTGTCAGTCAAGAAGTGTAAACACTGTGTTTATTTGCTATTTTACACAAGTATGTGCAGTAGGGTTGCAAAATTCCGGGAATTTTCAAAGTTGGAAACTTTCCATGGGAATTAACGAGAATTTATGGGAATTAACGGGAATAAAAGGGAATTAACTAAATTTGAAGCAACCCAAATGCACTTAATCCTTCTAATTTATTTCAGTCCTAGCAAACGTTCTAGACAGTAAAAAGCAGTGTTTTCAACTAAGTTGTATAGTATTTTTGAACATTTAATTTCAAATCAGATTTTTTTTAAAGCTTATTGAGACACCTAACTTGATATAATTTATTAATTTCTATTAGACCAGGTGTACAGAGGCTTAAACAGTGATTATAAATATAGTTGGGGAAAATATATTTGAGAAAAATCTTTACTTAATTTATTGAATGAGTGGGGTCAGAAAGATTTGTTATATTTTACACAACATTCACATTTGTGTTGTTCAGTGAAATTATTGATTGTTCATAAAATAATCAAAACTTGATAAAGTTCTACTTTCAAATACATCTGTTCAAATGTAATGTTTTTTTTTAAATGACCGCCATTTAGTTAATTCCTATAATTCCCAATTTTGAATATTCCCAAAATTCCCGAGCAAAAGTTCCCGTGGAAAGTTTCCGGAAATTTACCGGAAACTTTCCACCCCTTTGCAACCCTAATGTGCAGTCAAGCCTGGACAAGCTTAGCTTGTATGAGTAGAAATATCCAGATCATAAGTAATGGGATACTTTTCAAGATGTTTAATTCCGCAAACTTTTTTATAAATAATGGATCAAATAATTGAGTGAAAAATGCTGCTTTCAGAATCACCTGACTCACAGGTCCTCTCAGCTCTACAGAGAATTGTAAAGTCTTACATCTAATTATTTCAGTTTAACAAACCACAACTTTACTGTTGTCTCATCAACTTTTATCTAGCTGCTCCAGGCAGCTGCTCTCAGCGAAAAAGGCTCTGACAGATCCACCACCTGCCCAGAACCAACAACAGACAAAGTTGGCAAATAGCTAGTGAGCATAGTGGAGCATTTAGCATCCAAGGGCATTCAGTGATTGAATACAGTAGTTAAGGTTGGTGGAGAAAAAGAGAGTGAATATTGAATGTACAGGTAGCCAGAAATAATAAATTAACTGTTCAGGTTGCTCAACACAAATTGAGATGGAAAAAAAGGTAACTGTTAACTTGTTGCTAACAGCAACAAGAACTGGAGAGTTGTACCATGTTACATCTCTTTTGCTTCACAGCTAACAGACTTCAAGCTCAACGTGATATATTATCTCATTGAGGTCAATGAGATAATATATCATGATGAGCTTGAAGTTTGTTGACTTAAGTTACAAATAACAACAATGTTGCTTTAACAATGGGCTAAAATGTTCGACCAACAGACAGACTGACTGATTATACCAATAACACAGCTGCCAGTTAAAAAGTGAAATCTAGTCAATACTTAAATAGTATTGTTACTGTTTTGTATACTTAAATTGTATTTTAAGGCTCCCATCTTGTACTCAGATATGACCCTATCTCTCTTTAATTTCACCATGACATAATGCAGCCATGGTATCTTGTTGTGGCATTGTCAATAAGTGTCAGCAGAGCAGTGGTATTCAGATGGAATCATCACTAGTGTTTGTCTCCCTATGGTTCATCTTAAAAACAGACTAAACATATGTTTTGCCAAAGTAGTTTATTAGAGAACATATATGAACATAAGAAGGAAAGGGGAGGAGGGGGAATAGGCTGAAAAACTGATGCAGTGTAGCAGAGCAGGTCAGGCTCACGAACACTTGACAAGACAGACATGGACAGATGGACTGCCCATTACTTCCCATCAGACCCTGGAGCTTTCCAGTTTGTTTAGTTTCAGAAGAATCAAATGTTTGGGCACTCCGGTGGCATAGTGGATAGAGCGCGTACCATATTGGCTCCGGCCTTCGTTGCAGTGGTCGCGGGTTTGAATCCGACTCGTGGACCTTTCCTGCAGGTCATCCCCCCTCTCTCTCTGTCTCCCCATTTCAACTCTGTACTGTCTAATAAAGCTTAAAAATGCCAAAAAATAATCTTAAAAAAAAGAAAAATCAAATGTTGTATTCTATAGACTCTTCCTGTCCCTCCTTTCACCCGTTGTTGCCCAATTTGTGAAATCAATAATAGTCTTTCTCGTCTCCCATGGGATGCTGCGTCAATTTTTTTTCCGTTTACTGAAAAAACAAACCGAATTATGGAGAGAGGGTGAAGGGAGGTGAAATGGGTTAGCAGAGAGGCAGAAAACAGAATAAAGATTTTATTAAAAACAGCACTTATGCCTCAAGTGTTTTTAAATTCAAGTAATCAGTGTGGAGAGAAACCACGATCAAGGTCAGTCTGATTCCTAAGAAATTCTCCGCTTGACATGTTTCTATAATTGAATCGTGGTTGAGTGCCGCTGGAAGGCTGTTTACTACGGCTCGGAGCAGTGTGGGACTGACATCTTTGTACAACGTAGAACAATAACTGATTCAAAGTGCAGCTCAGTGAAGCTGAACTGAATGTTAAGATTTCTATATATTTGATACAGAATTGCAGACATACGATTGAGTCCAAGACCATGGTCAGCAGTGGTGTGGTAGGAAATTTGTGTCTGGGAACTCTATTTGAATGAGGTCATCAGAAAGAATGCACACACACACACACACACACACACACACACACACACACACACACACACACACACACACACACACATACACCATACACACACACACACACACAGGCCTGCCCAGACAAATGACTGGGCCCCTGAAAAGGTCCAGTCATTGGGCCCCCTTTACTCATACTGAACTTGTATCAATGTGCATGATGCGCTTATTCCTACATAAACACATACCCGTACACAGGGCCGGTTCTAGCCAGTTAGATTAGGGTGGGCTACTAGAAATAATAGTGAGCATAGACACTGATAATGCTCGGGCGCGAGCGGAAGTTTTTTGCTCTTGCAAGATCTCTGCACCTGCTTTTTGGCACATTTACTGTAATGCATGCTTTTAGACACACCAATGCTGTGGGGGGGGGGGGGTTTACCATGATAGCACTGCTACCAGAAGCTTTCCTCATCAGTATAACAACCATCTGCCACCTTCGTTTAAAGGCTAAATATGTAATTTTCTGATTTTCTTAGAAAATAATAGATAAAATATACAGAATAATTTGCAGAACACCCTCACAAAGACACCTCAAAACTTGATGAAATATCACAGTATCTCTGAATTGAAAATCCCCTTCTGCTGGCAGAAATACTGATATTAAGGAATTTTCCGGGGGTCTAAAGCCCTTGAAAGTTCCCTCTTTTTTCCTTTCTTTTCTGGTACCCTGATTTATGTCCAGGTCCTGGCATCACTGAGCTTGCTAGGTTAGCTTGCTCATCATCAATGCATGCAACGGTTTTGAGGGGGAAAAAACGACCCATGATACTTTTAGTTTTTCAATATAAAATGTGATATATTTTACCCAAATAACAATGAATAACACGTTTTCTTTTATAGAAAGTTCTCTTGCGAATATAACTTTCATAATAAAGGTTGGCTAAATTAGGTAATCTGCAAAAAAAAAATATATACAGTCAAATGAAAAAGTTTGGGAACCCCTCTCAGCCGGCATTATAATTGACTCTGCTTTCACACAAAAAAGATAAAAGTGTTATGTCTTTCATTTACCAGGAACAGCTAAGTACTGGGATGTTTTCCAAACAAAGATTTTTTGAAAAGCAGTATTTAGTTTTATGAAATTAAATAAAATGTGAAAAACTGGCTGTGCAAAAATATGGGAACCCTTGTGGTCTTGCTGATTTTAATGCATGTAACAGCATGTAAAACTGATGACTTTAAACACAAAATTGGTTGGATTATGTTGTTAAGCCTTGAACCTCATATAAAGGTCTGTTTAATCATGATAAAAGGTATTTTAGGTGCCTAAATGCAAGTTCCACTTCTCTTTGACTCTCTGCAGAAGTGAGACAGAATGCGATCATCAAAACAGCTCCCAAAAGATCTTACAAACAAAGATTATTCATTGTCATGGTTTAGCGGAAGGCTACAAGAAGCTTTCCCAAAGGTTTCAATTGTCAATTTCTACTGTAAGGAACGTTGTCAGGGAATGGAAGGACACAGGCACAGTTGCAGTTAAACCCAGGTCTAGCAGACCAAGAAAAGTACAAGAGCGGCATATGCGGCGGATTGTGAGAATGGTTGCACACAACCCAAAGATCACCTCCAAAGACCTGCAAGAACATCTGGCTGCAGATTGTGTATCTGTACATGGTTCTACAATTCAGTGCAATTTGCACCAAAACATCTGTATGGCCGGGTGATGAGAAGGAAGCCCTTTCTGCGCCCACGCCACAGATACAGTTGCATGGAGTATGCAAAAGCTCATTTAGACAAGCCAGCTTCATATCGGAAGAAAATTCTTTGGACTGATGAGACAAAAATTAAGTTATTTGGTCTTTATAAAAAGCAGATGTTTTGGTGCAAATTGCACTGAATTGTTGAACGATGTACAGATACACAATCTGCAGCCAGATGTTCTTGCAGGTCTTTGGAGGTGATCTGTGGGTTGTGTGCAACCATTCTCACAATCCTCCACCTATGCCGCTCCTGTTTTTTTCTTGGTCTGCCATGCCTGGGTTTAACTGCCACTATGCCTGTGTCCTTCCATTTCCTGACAACGTTCCCTACAGTCGAAATTGACAATTGAAACCTTTGGGAAAGCTTCTTGTAGCCTTCCCCTAAACCATGACAATGAACAATCTTTGTTTTTCAGATATTTTGGGAGCTGTTTTGATGATCCCATTCTGTCTCACTTCAGCAGAGAGTCAAAGAGAAGTGCAACTTGCATTTAGGCACCTAAAATACCTTTTCTCATGATTAAACAGACATTTCTATGAGTTTCAAGGCTTAACAACATAATCCAACCAATTTTGTGTTTAAAGTCATCAGTTTTACATGCTGTTACAGGCATTAAAATCAACAAAACCACAAGGGTTCCTATATTTTTGCACAGCCAGTTTTTCACATTTTATTTTATTTCATACAACCAAATACTGCTTTTCAAAAAATCTTTGTTTGGAAAACATCCCAGTACTTAGCTGTTCCTGGTAAATGAAAGACATACCACTTTTATATTTTTTTTTGTGAAAGCAGAGTCAATTATAATGCCAGCTGAGAGGGGTTCCCAAACTTTTTCATATGACTGTATATATATAGGAGAGAACGGGGGAAACTGAGGCATCGGGTAATGTGAGCCACCTCCTGTATCTAGGCAACGGAACACATTTGTGGTCATGTGAGATATATGTTTTCTCTCATTTCCCCATGGCCCTGAAAGAGAGGACCTCATGGTGCTGTGGTAAGCATGTTTTTTTCACCAAAATAGGTATTTGGCATGTAAAAGTACATTTTCTTGCTGTCAACTTAATCAACTGTTGTGCCAAAGCAAATGTATTCACGTAGAAAAACTTCCATCATACGTGTTGATGAACTACCAACATATAAAAACCATGTGATGATATTAGCTAAAGATTAATCTGGGTAATCTGAGCCACTTTTTACATTTGCTCCCCTCTAAGGGAGCTAAAATGATTTATCACACAAATTTACACATTTCCCATTAATTCAGAATGTTTCCTAGAAATGGGCATTAGCAGAATTTTTTCAAGACAAAGGGCAGTGAAAATATGATTGTTTTAAAAAAAGTTGTCATGTTTACAGACCAGGTTTACAGAGGCTTAAACAGTGATTTTAAATATAGCTGGGGAAAATATATTTTAGCATAATCTTGACTAAAACAACCAGATGTCTCTGGCAAGTTGCAACCTGTGTTTGAAGCACCATGTGAGGCAGCAGGCGACACCGCTGAGGAGTCACGTCTAACTCCTGTAACTCCTTTGAAAGAGGAGACATCAAAAAACGTTTCTTCAGAGGGAAGCATCTTCAATACAACTACAGAAGCTGTGAAAAACATCCTGGAGAATCGATCAACAAATAGCAATCTCATTCATTATGATAAAAACATCTCATAGGAGGAATATGACCAGCTTGTTTCCAGTACCTCAAAGGATACAGAGGCAGCAGCCTCTGAGATTGTCAAGGAAATATTGGAAGACCTTAATTTGGAGACAGATGGATCACCCAAGATGAAATCCCTATCAGAGACAACCTCTTACAACACTTCCAGCTGGAAGACGGTAGTAGGTAAAGTCAAAGCCTTTTTTGTCCACAAATATGCAAAAGAATCAATCTTCAGCTCTGTGGCAAAACTGAGGATTAGCCTTGACAGCGTCCCACTAAATGTAGACAAGTCATCATTTGAGTCTTTTATTATTGGTGTGGATGGCCTGGTGGGGGACATGATCCCTGTAGAGAAAGACAGAAAGACAAGAGGCAGCACAGAGGAACTGTGCCTTTACGACAGAATTGCAAAAGACATTTCTAGCGGCAAGCACACAATTGTTGCCAAACAGCTGAGTGTGGTAGTATACAACCACCTGAAACCTGAGGATAATGGACAAAAGCAGAACATTTTGGCCAAAATTAAAACTGAAGTGGACGGTTTCATGAAGAGGATGTGGCTGTGGCTCTCCCTTCAATCTAAACAGCGTGAGAAAAAGATGGACCAGGCGGCCGTTGCTGTGAGCCAGATAAAGGGAGTAATGGGAAGTCTGACATCAGTTTCAGAAGCCCTGGCAATGGCAAATTACGCTTCAAAACCTGTGTTTGAAGCACCATGTGAGGCAGCAGCCTCGCCTTCGTTGAGAACTAGCTCTCAACGAAGGCGGTCGCATTTCTCCTCCCTCCTGAACCTTATCTTCCCTGCTCTGCTCTCTGTCTTGTGCTGTCTCTGTCTTCCCTGAGACTCTCTGTGCATATTCCTCCGAATACCTAAATTATGGATCTGATCAACTGGGGTCTCTCTGCAATAGATCAAATTTTCTCAACGAGAAAAGTGGGCACAGGAGAAGCCCGCTGTCCTGATGGAACCTTTGCTGCCGGATACAGCTGGGACGCATGGAGCAGCTGGAACCCGATGTGTCTGGCAACACTTTCCATCGAGGATGCTGAAGATATCTACATGATTGGGCTTTTGGTAACAGGGTTCCTGCTGTTTGGTGTTGGCGGGTTCTTGTTCTACCGCAACGTTAAAAAGGCGTTGGCTGCACATCAGACCATTAACAAGCTGCCCGTCTTTGAGGGCTTGTGCCAGGCTGTTAACGTACAGACTCAAGTATTAAGCGAAGTGAACCGCAAGCTGGATGTGCTTTACGGACTTAATCGAAAAGTGGATGCGATCTGGGTGAGCGTTAACAGTCCGTAGGCACGGAATATGGCCACTGGATTTGGAATATTTTGGATTTACCTAAACCAGTGACTTTAAGACAGGCTCCAAATTCAGCGCCTAGTCTCTTCAAAACAAATTCATTATCTCGATTCGGCTCCCCTACACCGACCTTGGAGGTGTTATCTCTTCTCTCTCCGGGATGTTTATGCAGAAAGACGCTCTACCCCCACAGCTCCTGACCTAATCTCCTGTGAACTCTATCTCTGGCTGGGCCTCGAGGTTGTCTCCATGGACTCGCTATACCATCTGGCGCCTGAAGACTCCCGTTATGTCTGGACAGATTTAGATAAACGGAACACACATACACACACACGTAGACACACTGCACACACTACCCCTGACCACCCAAGCCTTCTTGTCTCCGTCCCCCTCTCCCTCCCTCGTTGCAGAATGGATGCCGCGGGCGGGGCGCCTGCCGGCTGCGTACGCCCCCTGGTGCCTGGGCTGTGACACCTACCGTCCTTAAACCCCTAACCCGTACCATTGTGCTTATCAACGTGTTCTATTTGTCTGTGGCGTTATCATGTGCTTATTATGCCAAGGTGGTTTTTGTACTAATGACACACTTCGCACCCATAAGGAGCGGAGTGTGAGAGTAGCATTTTTTTAACCTGTCTTTCCCTGACGTTCTCTTTATCATTCCTACTTTAAGGGGCGCAGCGCACGCTAGACGACTCTTCAGTGTATCCCCCCTGTCTCCCATGTTTGGTTACTGTCACTCTATGTCTCTTGGCGGGGTATAACTGTAAACAGATTATCGTTGTTCTGAAACATGCACAATGACAAAATAAATCATCTTGAATCTTGAATCTGCTGCTGCCACGGTTGCATATAAGGGGTGGGAAGGATCACTGAGTATCTGCTCAGCTTTATTCACAACAAGATCTGACCATAGCTGAGTGACTGACGTCTGACTGCATCCAATGATTTTGCTTGCTGTCTTTACCAAACGCTGTAATTTATCTTATCTTTATCTTTTTTGCACATGTTGCCAAATACACAAACTAAGCCAGAGGACAATACACTCTGAAGGACTGTTTTGTAAAACAATTCTAAAACAGTCCACCTGAAAGCAGTTCAGCATACGTAGGAAAAACATGGGCGCTGTACTAAATGGCTGACCCTGCGCTCTGACCCCCTCTGAATTGTGGTTACTTGAGAGGGGATATGCAAAAAGACAAATTTCAATGTAAATTGACTAACAAGGACAACTTGCAAAGATATGCAAATCATTTCTTTATGGTATACTGTATGTTAACCCATTGATGACGGCTGCTGCGCGATGCCACATTGCCTCTCCTGCCTGATGCTGCGCAGTGTTGCCAACTTAGCGATTTTGTCGCTATATTTAGCTACTTTTGAGCCCCCCTGGCGACTTTTTTTTCAAAACAGCGACAAGCGACAAATCTAGCTTTTTTTCTGGTGTAATTGGTGACTTTTTCGCCGAAGCAAATATCACTTTTAACGCTTCTCAACGAGCAGCGGGAGCCTCCCGGCCCGTCCCCCGTCACAGAGCACTGACAGACGGCCCGGTCCTCGCGCAGCAGCCCCTCCCAGCTGCGGTCAGAGCAGGAGATACACCTCTCCGCTCGTGTTCCGTTAGCATCACTATTAGCAGTTAGCAGCTTTTCCCACCTCTTCTACAGTCTACGAGTAGTGCAATTCAAAATGTTATGCAGTGCTTTTTTAATTGATTACTGCTAGACTGAACATTACCACGTTGGTTGTTTATGCGATTGTCACGTTCATAACACTAGAACCTCATCTATTCAAATATTACTGTATAAAACCCCTGTCTACAAATATGCAAATTAGGCGATGACGTCATAAATATGCAAATTAGGCGATGACGTCATCTGGCGACTTCTAGCGACTTTTTGGACAGCCAATAGCTACTTTCCTTACTGAAGAGTTGGCAACACTGATGCTGCGTAACGCAGCATTGTTACTTTATCTAATGTTCATGGAGTGTGCAGCATAGAATGCACCGTCATTGGTTCAAATCAGGCCCCCAGGATGCTGCTTTCTCTGAGCAGCCAGCATGGACATTTTGCCAACCCATTCGTATTGCATGGTAAGGGGTGGAGCTTATTTTCATGCCGCCCGTAGGCAGATGTCCCTGTCCACACAGTACAAGCAGCGAACAAGATTGTGTCTGCACATTTTTTCTGGATATCAATCATAGGCTCATACTTATCTTTAGGCCATATACTATTAAAATGTAAGTTTTCTCATTTCAAAACGCCACCTCAAGCGTTTTATTAGCCCAACGGCTTTTAACGGCTTTCAGTTTGTTTTCGCCAGGCTAGATGCGAGACACCCGCCTCCAGTCCGCTACGCTTGCCGCCCTCTTTCTTGATAGGTCCATAATGCCGCTACGTCCATGCTACGTAATGCTTTGGGCCGCATGGAATTTCCGGATTATGCTTCCTTGTTGCTTCTCTGCGCCTATGAGCAGCTTTCATAGGAATGAATGGGCGCCATGTTTCAATACGGTGTCCATTTCTTTATATGTCCATGGTTCAAATAGCCTACACGAGGTGGGTTTTGTTGATTTTTTAAGACCACGTGACCACCCAAAAGTTGTGTGGTTTGCCGAAAATCACGTCAATAAAAAATTTAAATAAATAAATAGGCCTAAATTAAAAAAAATACGCCAGCTGTGTCGGCGATAGTGTATTACATAACAGTTAGTGGCGTTTGATGCGCAGAATCTAGGTCTACTATAGACTACTGACGAAAATCACACAACACATTGCATCTATTTATTAACAATATTTATGAATTTAGGCTATATTTTGCTGCTCCAACTCAAATTCAGCCCAGCCAGGCGATAGTTAAGTTTCAGTTTCGTTTTCATCTCCGTGGTATACAGCCGTTTGGACCAGCTGATCGGCTCCCGACAGCAAGAGTCAGTCTGCGTTCCAGTTGTACTGGGAAGTAGGATTTATGGTGCCAGTGATAACTGAACTAAATAGCCTAATAAAATAAAGCTACCTTCTCCTTCCTATATCTGTCTATCTTTATCCCTCCACTACACACTCAGTCACTACTATCCATGCTAAAAGGAAGCAGGATTTTAACCTCATTTAGCACATTATTTTTAAATATTTTATATTATTTATTATTTTTTTTTCCCCCATCTAATTTTGACGATTTTTAGAAAAATGTGTTGGTTTGTAAGCGCTAAGGGAGCATGTTTAAATAAAACCTGTGAACCTTAACTTTTAAATGTATTTTATTTCATGTTTCTGTGCTACACAGGCTTAGATATTAAGGTTGTGGTAGACTTGGCAATTCATACTATTTTTTCAGAAAACCCTCAGGCATTAAGGACATGCATCCTAGATTGCAATAGTCATCAATGGGTTAAGTGCAGCTTAAGGTGATAAAACAAAAAAACATATCCTTTTCAACCATGGTTCTGTCTGAGATTCAAACCCAGAATGTGGCACTTGCTGTCACCACATAAACCTCCAGGGGGCCTCAGTGATAAGTTGTTTGCATCATCAATCTTTGTGTGTTGTTGAAGGCACCCTTATGTGCCAGGAAGTGCATCAAACATCCCCCAGTAAGGTCTTTAGGGGAAAAACTGCAATCAAAAATATTGATCAGAAGACTAGCGTGGATAATTGGAAAATCTGGTCTTAGACATGTTTGCAGACGATCTCTCTCTCTCTCTCATGTTTCTACACTTTCTCTCTCCCCTTTCTCGCTCCATTCTTTCTCTGTCCCTTTCGCTATATCTTTCTCTCAAACATCTGCAAGTTAACGCTGTCTTTTTCCCTACTGTACCCTCTTACACACACACACACACACACACACACACACACAGACACACTGCAAAGATGATGATTTTTACCTCAGATATCTGTCACCCTGCATCCTGAGGGCTATCATTTGCCATTACACAATGTGACAATTTATATTTTCACTCACACACTTATTCTGCTTGAATGGTGGCATTCACTGTATCTCTTGCATGCATCATTTCCCATTTGAACCATTCCTTCTGACAATCCTCATTATCCCTATCTGAGCTGTGAAGGCAGCAGCTGTGACCCTCATCCGCACTTTGACTTATTTGGGACGATTTATGGTTAAATTATACACCAAGAAGAGCCCAAAGACAGAAAAATTATACACAACATAGTTGATATAACCCTCTCCACAGAATAGTGCGAGGAAATTATAAGTAATGTGATTACAAGGCAGTTAAGACGCCAATCTGTGTGCTGGAGAGGCAGCATTCGCCTAGAGTGGCAGTTAATGTGCATATCTTTGTGTGTGCTCTACAACTGGACTTGTTCTTTGGCTCCTGTCCACCTGGCAGTATGCAAGCCTCTTATTGGTTCACAGAGCCTGTAGCAAAAGACAGATAGAGAGAGGCAGAGGGAGAGTTGAGGAGTCCTGGTACACTTCTGCCCTCTGGACTTTGTAGTCTTTATACTCCTAATAACTCCACATGGCTTTTCCAGAGCCCAGTTGAATTAGCATGTGGATGAATGGACATGGCTGTGAGGACAACTAACGTGAAGTCCCTCTGGAGATATTAAGGACGACATCCGATCATTAGCCCTGGCGTTCCCGGGAAGGAGAACAGCCTATATAAATGATCTCCACAACTGTGCTGAGACTGATCATAAGGCACATACCGACTCCCATCATCTTCCAGAATATTGGGTACTTTTGTTTAGGTGGTTTTCCATTACAATATACTACCCATGATAATACCTCTTCTATGTAGCTGGGGTGACGTCATCTTCAACACAACCACATACATACAATAAAGACTTTGGAATTTGGCTGTTTGCCACAGTAAGAAGACTCAAAACCAGCGACCGCTACAGAAACTTGGCTGTTTGTTGTGCAGGATAGGGTGCCGCCTATTGAAGACGCTTTCACCAATCAGTGGTCTGCTGTGTTTTCTGTCAGTAGTTAGTAGGTGTAGGTACCAAAAAAGTGGGTCCAGGGTGTTTAACCAAAAGAGGCGAGTAGAGTAGAACTAGTACCATGTAGTGGAAACGCGCCACTTGTATCCTTTATTTTCATTGTATGGCAAGAGGTATTGGATATTTCTTATCTTTCGTTCGTTAATGTTGAAAACAAGGTTTACAACATGTGCTTTGATAGGGCTCACCTGGGCCATGTATATGTTGCAAAAAAAGACAACTATAATTAACAATATAAAAACGAGAACAGAGCGGAGTTGAGGAAGAGTTCCAGGCACAGTAGCCGTCCTTGGCACCACGCATCTTCTATGATTTATGACAATCGCTGTCACAGTTGTTACTGCAGAGTGCACCTTCGGCTCAAAATCTTTTAAAACTTTACAGGAGATTAGTGAAGCTGGATTGGATATGGCGGCTCAGAGAGGCTGAATGGACTGGACATATTACGCATGGAGAATGACTGAGCAAGGTAGTTAAACCTGGAGAAGATTGAGGAGGACTTGGCTGTGCACATAACTGATAGATTTTTTTATTCGTTTGGATTCAGTGTTTAACAGGTGAGTATACCGACACACTGAGCAACAGATGTAACTCATTTTCCAGATAAGGGCGTCAGCCAGCACTGCGATGCCACGGAAGTAGTTTTGCATATGTGCTAAACAGTGTGTCAAACCCGGGCTGTCTCCTTTGATTTAATAAGTGTGTGTTTCTGGGCTGCGGCTATTATGGAATTTTGATTGTATTTACATCTCTGAGTTGGCTGTGTGTCTATTAATTATTTGTATAATTGTCTTATATTTGTCTGGTTTTAACAACAAAAACACAAGAAATGTATCAAACTTAAATTTGAGTGAAATGAAGAATAAAGGAGAGGAATTGTATTTGCCTGCATGTTTTCCAGCTGTGCCTTGTTTACTCCCCCTGGACTGGGCCTCTGAATGCTGCCACTATAAGGTCATCGATTGTTCATCATAATTTGCTCTCATTTTGTACCTCAGTATGAATACACCTTCCTTTTGTAATCCAGTTTCCACATCTGACCACCCCAGGTGCCATACAATACTGGCGGCGGGGCAGGTTGATCGATGTAGCTCATCCCTCCTTTGTGTTTCGCTCCAATTGGTGCAGCATCAATCCATTCCATTCACCTCTCGTTGCTATTGGGCAGAAACCTTGTATGTCCAAAACGGTGACTTTTCAGGAAACATAAACAAGAACATTGGATATTTAAAACAAATGAACTCTGCGTTGTCAATTCACAAGCTCTAATAAATACTCTTCATTGGTTAAAATTTATGAAACCCACATACGGACGTAAAGCGTGACCAATACCACTGATTTATGAAGAAAGAGAAAAATGTCAATAAATGGAGATACGATGTTTCCGCCAGACAGCGAAGCATTCTATTGTACCGCTGCTGCTTTTCCTCTGGCTACGGGTATTGAGGTCTCAGCAGGGCGCGGGCCAGGCTGCCTTTCTGCACATCCATTGACATCCATGTATCATTTATGGAAGCAGGGCACATAACAGCAGTTACATGACCTACGCTATCTGCTCCAAGCCTAGGAGGAGGGCAACAGCTCTCCAATCACTGTCACACTGTTCCTATGACAGCCAGGTGTTTCCGCTTTATACTGAGAAACTATAGTTTTTCCATCTTGTCTCTTAGAAAAAGGCAGTCTGCTCACATACACATTTGCTAAGACAACATGTTGACATAGTGAGGTTAAAAATGACGTTCCGGTTGCGTAGTGGGTACAGCGCGTACCATGTGGACTCACTCGTTGTTGCAGTGGTCGCGTGTTCAAATCCGACCTGTGGACCCTTACTGCAAATGTGGAAACAGAGAGAGGGGGGCTCTCTCTGTTTCCCCATTTCAGCTCTGTTTCTCTCCATCCTATCAAGTAAAGCTTGAAAATGCTGAAAAATTATCTTTAAAAAAAAGAGTCATATTGTTATTTATACTTTGTGCCTTGCTTATCTTTCAATATTAAGGTGTATTGAAATAAGTATTTGTTGTACCATAACACTTCTATGTTGGCATTTAGTGCTCATTAAAGGTAGCCTGGCTCCGCCCGCCTACCTACTTCCGCCCCAAATTTAATTTTCCCTTCAGTAGTCAGTCTGGGGCTGCGGTGAATTCACGTGTTTGAGCTCAGGAAAACTCGGCCGTCCAATCAGCGAACAGAGCGAGTGGCTGAGAACGATGAGGTCAAAGTCGCGCTCCAGTTTCAGTTGAATGCTGCGACCAAACGTTATGCGATTGGTTGGCTGATCCAGAGTGGCACTGGGCAGATCCAATAGTTTTAAACTTCAACTGACACCCGCCTCTAAGTGAGTGAACGTTTGCCAAATAGAGCAGTTCCAGACCTTCTGTACAAATGAAATTAAGTACGATGGTCTGGTAGCACCGGGCTACATTAAAGGTGCTGCGAGGAACTCTCAGTTAGTTCCTGGGTGAGTGTACCCATGACAAAGGCATTAAGAAAAAAACTATAAAAATAGCATTCTTTGCACTGATGGTCTCGTGTGCTGTTACATGTCATTCATGATCATCAGAGGAAAAATGTCAGAAATATTTAAAAGTTCCTCTTAGCACCATTAAGGTTGTTGTTGAACTCTCCTGCACATGGCTGTCTATCAAAGGTAATCTGTTTACCTCACTATCTCTGTTTCAGTTGAGAAGCCCGTCTTTACTTCTGGAGAGAACTTGTAAGCCACTGACGGTGATTAGTTTGTTTCCATGGATATTGTGGTCATATCAGCCAGCCACTTACAGTTGCTGACATGTCCATAAGAACTGTGTCCTCATCTGCACTTTAATACCAAAGTTTATAAAGGAATCGTTTAAGTCAATTGAAGCTTCTTTATGCAGTTTTAAAAAGAAATATGTAATAACCTGTCTTGCTAGGCGGACAGATCCAACAGTATGCACTGGACGTTTTATTATTAAAACATATAATGTGCAATAAATGAATATAGGAAAGCTTCCTTTTTACAGTGTAACACTACTCTACTCATGTTGAATGACTAGTTCTAAAAAATGTCGTCACATCAAACCAAATATTTGTCCAATAGCAATTAAATGTGCTTATTTTTAGAAGTGTTTTATTCAGTGACCTTTCTATAGTTTAGTGTTTTATTAGTTTGCATTTACCATTCCTATTCTGAATTGAAATGACAAGAACATTTGAAAATGATTTATAGGACATGACACAGGCACATATCGGAGCAGCTTCAGAAGACAAGAACCGGCACACGAGGACACTGTATGTAATGTTTGCACATGCACACATGTCAGATTGATGACTTAATCCTTACAGCTAATATTCATTTAACAACGGAAAGACATCACTGTTTGTGGAATTTTAATCAGAACTTCCTAAGAAAATAGTCTTGCTAGATTCATTTTTGGTTTGATTCTGTCACAAAACAACATACAAGAAACCAAGTTACCCAATACGTCAAACGTATTGTGTGTGAGGTTATTGTTTACACAGTGGCATACATCCCCAGAGGATGACCCACACAGAGCAACATGTGATGAATAAGACATGACAGAGATAAACTCCTGTTGAGCTGGAAGACAAAGACAGCACTGGAGAGAAGCTGCACTTAAATCCTTTATCATCGATTCTCTAAATCACATTTTCTATCCAATTAATTCAACCCAATTAGCCTTGATTTGAAAGCACACATATTTCCATTGTAAAAAAAATTGCTGAACAGCTGTCAGTGGAACACAATTAAGAAAATAGTCAATAATGTAATAAGGAATTATGAAGGGTGAAATGAATAAAAGCTTTATTCACCTTCTTCCCCCGCTCCCCACCCCCGCCCAAGCCCCCCTCCACCTCATTGTCCTCTGTGTTTACCCCATGTATTCCCACGTGGCTCAGGGAAAACGGTGTGCTTTGTCAGTGGATTCCTTGGGAACGTGTCAGCCTTATGATGGGAAAGAACAGGGCGTCTGCAAAACGCTGTTGACCATGAATAACAAACATTTCGTTTCCTAGAATATAAACCATTGTGTATAATGTTTGTTTGTTCAGTCTGTCGGCAAAAAACATCCTTTCCCTGAATTTAGCAAGGCAGCTGGGGCTTCTTTGTCTGATGTTGATGACTAACTGTCAGAAACCAGCCTTCAACCACAACATTGATTCTTGTTTTGGCTGCGATGCATCAGTACCTTCCAGATCCGTCACAACCTCACTAACAACTCACCGTTAAAAATGATTTTCTTGGTTGCATTTCCTTTGCTACAATATTTCTCTTCTTACTTATTGACTTCATCTGACTGGCAGTGAAGGACTTTCCATCCCCTTGGAAAAAGATAGGCCATCATAAGCACTATTTCATCACTGTAGAATAGCACAGAGAGCGAGCGAGAGAGAGAGAAATAAAATGCTGTGGCTTGATGGATAAAATAGATTGCGATGATGGATAGATTAATTCTGCGTTTGTATGCCTGCCGTGTTTGTGTGTGTGTGTGTTTAGTTGTTAGCCCCACTCTATGGGACTCATCTGTCGCTATCCACCCATCTTCCTGTTGATGGGAAAATCCTGGCCTCTCTAGACTGTAATCAGCACTTCAACACTCTGAGAGGCTCCATCCTGAGAGAGAGAGAGAGAGAGAGAGAGAGAGAGAGAGAGAGAGAGAGAGAGAGAGAGAGAGAGACCATTGGATATTGATTTTAGGAGAATTGACTTCAGGTGCACCATCATACATTTGCATGTTTATATTTGTCTATGTGTCTATTGGAGCATTAGTCTCTCACAGCCAGACCAAACTACAGCTAGTAGTATAGTCTTGAACCTATAGCCTAAGCTATATCGTTTTGAGTATAGGGGGGAGAACTGGGCTGGCCTCTTTCCATTTCTTTAAACCAATCACAATTGTCTTGGGCGAAGCTAAGCCAAAGAAGCCACAACGTGTCCTTTCAAAATAGTGCAATTTGGTGCTGACCATGGACCTATTATAAAAGATACATGCAGCAACATTATGAGCTGGATACTATCAAACCGTATCGAACACATGTGCACACTTTCTGTTGTCTCCCTTTCTGATTCTGAGCGCTGCATTAACGGTAGGCTACAGCGGGGAAGAGGAAGGGGAGGAGTTTGACGCTGTTATCTAGCGGGAGCTCCATACCAGACTATTCAAGCATTGATGATGTTGATCATAAAAGATAATAATCCTATTCATTTTTCACCCAGACATACCATTTGGTTGATGAAACAAAATGAAAAAAGTACAACAGAGATCAGAGTACCATAGACTTTTATTTTGAGATTAGACAAGCATTAAAGGTGCACTTTGTAACTTTGGGTGTGTCAGAGAAGGGAACATTTTCTAAGGTATAATTTCATAACCGAATAAACAACCTTTCCCCACAGTGAAATTGGATTGCTGCACACTGTTTTCTATTTGAAGTGATTCACAAATAAAAATGTATTTATATGTATGTATTAATCAACTTTATACTAACTAACTAACTTACTTATTATAGTTAACAAGTGTATAAGGGCTCAGTCAGAACATAATAGAAGATAAGACACAAGTCATGTGGGAGCTGCTGGAAGCTCTGTAAGAGATAAGACATGACATGTAAGGAGCAATGATTAACACCTAGTATTTTCTTGGACGGCTCTCCAGCATTACAGGGGGTAGGACAACTCATGCATCATTTATATGCATTATATGCTACAACATGACTATGAATATTGCATGCGGCCATGTTTGGCAGGCTGGATACCTCTCACCTGGAAAAACAAACATATTCACATTCTGCTGAATCAATTCAAATGTATTTGGTTTTAAACACAGCTGAGCAACAGTTGTTTTTGTTGTTTATAATGTACATATATAAAAGTAATTATTTTCTTGTCTTTCAAAACTATGACTGTTTATCGGGTTTGGCTATGTTTGGCAGTCACAATGTTTAAGCAGAGCTAAGTGCACTTTAGACAGTGATCACAATCAACTGAATTTACATACCTATATCTTCCCCATCAACATGTTTGGACTGTGGGCCACATGCTTATGAACATTGACAGGGTGCACCATCTGCTTTTTGTTGTGTCCTGAACAAGGTTTTATCTGGCAGTTACACAATCTGAAAGGTTTTTTGATAAGGTCACGGCAAAGTTGACAGTGGCTGCTTCGGGTATAGGTATAGGTATGGTGATTGCAACCCATTCTGCTGAAAAACTTTGGACAGATTTGCATGATCACAATTTTACTAGATTTTTGTTGCTTCTGTGTCCTTAAGAGAAAGGCGAGGGCGTTCCACGGTTTTCCGGTGTATTTATAGCCTATACCTTTCCCTTCATTAAGAGACCCTCCACACACAGTCTCTCACACAGTGGCAGGGTGAAGGGATCAGATTGGATTTGGGCCAAGTGTTTGTGTGTGTGTGTGTGTGTGTGTGTGTGTGTGTGTGTGTGTGTGTGTGTGTGTGTGTGTGTGTGTGTGTGTGTGTGTGTGTGTGTGTGTGTGTGTGTGTGTGTGTGTGTGATTACAGGAGTTGGATCAGGTGTGTGGGGAGTCCAGCAGCAAGCTGCCAATCATCTCCGGTCTTTCTCTGCTGTAAATACCAGGCTTCAAATCTATCTCACTGCCAGATGGTGGACTCCCAGTATAACACAGTTATATTCTCTGACAGCTTTTCAGATGCTGTTGCGTTCTTGAGCTTTTTACTTTATCTCTTGTCTCCCTGTGCCTGCAGCATTTCCCGAGTTTTCGATTTCTGCTTTCGTCTCTCTGCCTGGAAACTGGACTGATTCAGCTGGGCTCCCCCGTGCTCTCTGGACTCACACAAATGCAGAAAAGCACTGTGTTATGAGCTACAGTAACCAGCTGTGCTATGCATTAAGGGATGAGGACGAATATATACTTCCTGTAGATTATTATTGTAGTTTTTCCACATGTCAAGCAGTGCAGGAACCTGCCCTGCGTTCAAATACCCACACTTTCTGCTATTAAGTATGGTAGAAAAAAGATATAGGATGTCCAAATTCTTGTGGTCAGATTTAGTATGCTTAAGCATACCTGGATGTCTTGCTAATTAGATTATTTGTATGGTCAGATGTAGTATGTAGAATAGAAAAAAGAAAAGGTATGCGATTAGGAACCCAGCCTAAGTTATTGCTCCCGCCTGTACATCTGACCAATGAGTGAAAAGAATGTTCTCATGTGGCTTATGCCGCTGCATTTTGGTTCTTCACCAACTTTCTCAGACCAGAGAAAACGATAGGTGTGGAAGAGAACCAAACCCTGAAACACGCAGCTAATGTATAATTTTTCGCATCTGCTGCAAATCAAGGAAGCGAACAAGAAGCGCAAAATCAGGTGTGAAAGCGCCCTAAAACCATGTAAAGTGCTGCCTGAGACACAACTTCATATCCAAAAGCACTTTCAAGCACCAAAATTGCACTGCTGTCCATTCTGCATTAAAGACTTACTTACCCAGTCATTGTAATCTAGCACACGTTTTGTCAAAATCAGTTAATATCTACTTAAATATTTGGGTAACACTTTACAATAAGGGTACATTAATTAATGGTTAGTTAATGCTTAATAAGGGTTAACTAACCAATAGTTAACTGTTAACTAATGTGTGTAGTAAGCATTTACTAATGGTGTTCATGTTAACTAAGGTATTAATTAATACATTATTTAATGTTTATAAATATCCTATATTAACCTTAGTTAATACATTAATTAAGCATGAACCAAAAGTTGATTAATATGATAATAACCATTAATTAACTGTTAACAAATGTAATTTTTGTAACATACTTAAGCATAATTAACCATTTATTAATGCTCTTTGTGACCCTTATTGTAAAGTGGGAACAATGTATCCATTATGTGACACTTAATAAATGCACATCAGTACTGAATAGGCATTACTGAAGTATAATTAACCTTAAAAGGCATTACTTAAGTGTAATTAACCATTTATTAATGGTCTTTGTGACCCTTATTGTAAAGTGGGAACCATTTCTCATGAATTAACACTTAATAAAGGCATACTAGTGCTGATTGAGCATCACTTAAGCATAATTAACCATTTCTTAATGTTATTTGTGATCCTTATTGTAAAGTGGGAACCATCTATCACTTGTTAGGGCTGTCAAGCGATTAAAAAAATGTATCTAATTAATTACAGGCTCTGTGATTAATTCATCTAAATTAATCGCATACCTATATGACACTTTTATGCCTGTTTATAAACAACTGTAGGCCTATAGGCTACCGTTCGTTTCTCTCTCGCTCTCTCTCTCTCTCTCTCTCTCTCTCTCTCTCTCTCTAGCGCCGAAAAAAACCCACAAAAAAACAAGCAGGCTAAATGACGCACACACACACACACACACAATTACACACGCACACACACAAAGGAGGAAAAAAAGACAGGCATATCTAGGAAGAGTGAGAGGGGGTGGGTGTCAGTTTGCGTGAGACGATCTCAGCAAGCAAACAAAAGTGAGACACGGAGGAAGATTGTGTCTTAATGCACAGACACTGCGGAGAATAACATAAGACGTATTCCTACCTTCATGCTTATTTGCCCAGAGCAGCCCATAACACATCCATAGAGCCCTATGCTTCTTTCTTTACTCTTTAATCCTGTGCAGGCCGTATCCGCAAGCTACAGGTGCAGCTCCGCTATCGTCTCACCTCTTTTGCACCGGGTCAAAGGGCAATATAGAAGTGCGATTAATCTGCGTTAATTTTTTTAATCGCGTACATTTTTCTGTGATTAATTAATCGAAATTAACGCGTTAATTTGACAGCCCTACTTGTTACACTTAATAAATGCAAAATAGTGCTGAATAAGGATTACCTAAATACAATCCATCAATCAACAATGCTCTTTGTGACCCGTGTACATTCTCTGTAATAACAATATTAAAACATACTGAAAATACTAAAATGTTCCCAACTGGAAATCAATTCATGACAACAATCTGTTATCAACACAATTCAGTCACAATTTTAAAAAGAAAGAAATGTTATTTTATTTAGAATCTTTAGTTTTATTTGGAAACACGGCTCTCACATTTGACTAGAATACCGTCAAAGAACTCCAAAATAGTTTCTTCAACAAATTATATCCAGTTTAATGATTTTCTCTGAAAGGAACAAACAGGAGGAAAAGGATCACTAACAGCAATGGTGAAACAAGACACACTCAGTGCGTTTACATGCAGACTCATAATCGGATAACTAAACGAATAAGACCTCAACAGGACTTTTAAACTGCATGTAAACACCTTTATCTGATCTACTTCGGACACAAATCGGCACAATAACGGACAAGAGAAGTCGGATAAGAACACCTAGATAATTCGTTCATTGTCGGCTTTCTCTCTGCATGTATACAGGGATCGGATATCGCATATCGGACTTCTCGTTCTGTGCTTGTGTGCCTGCGCGTGATAGGCTACACCATGGGTTATTGACGGAAGAGAACCGGACGTGGCTCTAAAACCACTTGTTGAAAGCATGGTTGAAAGGGCTACAGCGCCACCTAGCATAGTGGAGACAGCCATGCATCGGACATTTATCCGATTTCTGAAAGGCCATGTATACTCAGACAAGTGACACGGTCCGTTCGAGTGTCTTGTTCGATATATGTGATAATCCAATCTAGTTGTGTCAGTAACTTACTTTTACTTGAGTACATTTTTTGGCTACTCTGCCCACCTCTGCTGACCAGGCTCACATCCGTCTTTCCATCCTCCCAGTGGCCAGGATCCAGTAAAAAACGAGATCTATAGGTGATTAATATGATCAATAAAAGGCTATCGATAATCAACCATGGCTGTAGAGGGAACATGTATGCACTGTATTTTCAACTTTGGGAAGGTGAAAATATGTTTGGAGACTTTACTTTAGAAAAATATTTCTTTTCAAACCTTATTGACATTATGATTACCCATGTTTTTCAAGCACTTGAACTCGCCCAGCGATCCGCCAGCAAGAAAGACGGACATGTGTCTGGACAGTAAAGCAACAGCTATGTGCTAAGAGTACTTGCCAGCTTGACCGATCCATTATTCTCACAAAAGACCTGTGGTGGTTAAATGTATGCTGCCATTATCCCAACAAAATTATTGGTGAGTTAAAGGCACTACGAGTAAGATGGCACGTTGGCGTCCCCTTTGGACAAAAGCGGTAGTATTTTTACGACGCCCGCTGTCGCAAATGCTCGTGCCAGGCGCGTGAGCGTGGACTGAGAAGGGCGCAATATAGTGCATGTTCGTGTGTTGAAAGTGTGAGGACTCTTTTCGGCTCCGTGAGAGTGGTTTTGACACTGCATCAACTAATGCCAGTCAGTACACACACCTGCTTGCAATGAGTTGATTCAGCAGCGTCACCTAACTACTCTCTCTCTCACGGAGCTGTGTCCTCACAGAAAGCGAATGAATGAGAGACGGCAGTTAGTAGACTATGGATCACGATGAGGTAATGTGTTTGTGTTGTTGATGTAAATAATGACTATTTCAGATAATGGTTATCTGATGATGGTGAAGCAAAGCAAACTTTGTGTTAGTACCAACCGCTCATTCATTTAGCAGTCTAGTTTCGCTTTCGTGAAATTGTATACACGTTGCTTGGCAACGTCCTCCCGCCCGCCTATCACTCACTCTCCCTTTTCGCTTTTCTTCATTGCATTCTCTTTTTTTTCTTTGATGGTTCAGCCCCGTTATCAGTCATTTATGACGACAAATAACTGTCTCAAACAAGGCTCCCGCTCCCCTTCCCTCACCTGGAGGGATAGGCTTCTCAAATCGCGTTGCAGCGCCACACTGAAATCTGCAACCAATACGGATATGTGACCATAGAGCCTGCACGAGCGAACCGAAAATCGGACTGGGTGTGCGACCAGACCAAAAGCAGTAATAAAAACTATATAAAAACGTCTTTCTTTGCACTGATGGTCTCGTTTGCTGTTAAAGGTAATTTATGATTATCAGAGGAAACATGAGGTTGTTTAAAAGATATTTAAATGTTACTCGTATCCGCTTTAACCAAGGTTTTCGTGAGATGATATAGTGGTGTGAATGTAAAAAATTAATAATGTGAAATATATTAGCGACGCAGTCTCCCGCTAGCATAACAATGTTAGCATTAGCGTCGCAGCAAGCTTGCTAACTATATGAGCACCGTTAGCATGAGGCTTGCGCTGGCTAGCTTCACAGGTAACTTTTAGCTGTAATTGTAGCGGTGGCTAAATAAAGTGTGTGTTATAGACACCAAACCATATGCGAATACATGTTAGCATTTTCTATATTCAAAGTGCACATTGCTATTCCAGGCTAAAATGGGCTTAAGCTGAGCATTTGTTGTGTAGAATGGTCATAGAGATTAGGGCTACATGTTTTTTTAATGAAAAAATAGTGTCAACTTTTTAAAAGTTCAGTGAGAATTCTATTTGATTAAGGTACCAAAGATATTTCAGTTAAGCAATGCAGGGCATTATGTTATTTAATAATGCAGAATGTGGAACCGTATTGCTATGCTATAATGATTTAGATAAAGGAAAACAAATGCATTTGAACTGTTTACTGATTATTTTCTTTTTTTCCATACATCAACTGGGTGATTAGACAGGATTCTTGGATTCCAGCTGCTTCATTTGGAGATGAGCACCGCAGGCCTGGAGTGGCCAGCAAACCAAGAATTGGATCTAAAGAGAGCAAAAGATTATAAATGAGGGTCACCCCTCAACTGATCTTTCAAGTATAAATAAAGGTTAAATAAAATAGCCTACATACAAATATGTGCTCATTGAAATAACAGTGATAGGGCCAGGTTAAACTAGTGTTTAGTCACAATAAGTGATCATTATTTTGTTTTATCTTCAGTCCATGATTAAAAATGGAACTGTTATGTTCTTAGTGTATTCTATTTTTGTTTATGTTGCAACAAAGATATACACTTCAAGGAAGAGAGTAGAAAATACATAGGCTATATTTTACATTTACCTGTTAAACCTGACTGCTGAGTCAGTGTGTCTTGTTTCACCATTGCTGTTAGTGATCCTTTTCCTCCTGTTTGTTCCTTTCAGAGAAAATCATTAAACTGGATATAATTTGTTGAAGAAACTATTTTGGAGTTCTTTGACGGTATTCTAGTCAAATGTGAGAGCCGTGTTTCCAAATAAAACTAAAGATTCTAAATAAAATAACATTTCTTTCTTTTTAAAATTGTGACTGAATTGTGTTGATAACAGATTGTTGTCATGAATTGATTTCCAGTTGGGAATATTTTAGTATTTTCAGTATGTTTAATATTGTTATTATAGAGAATGTACACGGGTCACAAAGAGCATTGTTGATTGATGGATTGTATTTAGGTAATCCTTATTCAGCACTATTTTGCATTTATTAAGTGTAACAAGTGATACATGGTTCCCACTTTTCAATAAGGATCATAAATAACATTAAGAAATGGTTAATTATGCTTAAGTGACGCTTAATCAGCACTAGTATGCCTTTATTAAGTGTTAATTCATGAGAAATGGTTCCCACTTTACAATAAGGGTCACAAAGTCCATTAATAAATGGTTAATTACACTTAAGTAATGCCTATTAAGGTTAATTATACTTCAGTAATGCCTATTCAGCACTGGTGTGCATTTATTAAGTGTCACTTAATGGATAAATTGTTCCCACTTTACAGTAAGGGTCACAAAGAGCATTAATACATGGTTAATTATGCTTAAGTAATGTTACAAAAATTACATTTGTTAACAGTTAATTAATGCTTATTATTATACTAATCAACTTTTGGTTCATGCTTAATTAATGTATTAACTATGGTTAATATAGGATATTTATAAACATTAAATAATGTATTAATTAATACTTTAGTTAACATGAACACCATTAGTAAATGCTTACTACACACATTAACAGTTAACTAATGGTTAGTTAACCCTTATTAAGCATTAACTAACCATTAATTATTGTACCCTTATTGTAAAGTGTTACCAATATTGGTCACCTGGAGCCCTCGTTCTGAGTGTCAAATATTGTCTTGGTTAGTATAAATATATACAAATGTTATCTGGACAACGTATAGTCCACCTTTAGCACAACCCCAGCTGCACCGTCCCCATACCTCAGCAACAAAAGTAGAACAACAACAATACCCCACCCACCCGGCAGGCTACATGTACCACCATTAGTGAAGAGACCTTTTGCTATCCTTGTCCACAGATAAGTTAACACACTTCAGTTGATTGTCTGTTTCTAAGTTCTAAAGTCATTTATCACAGTGACAGGAACAATGCCTAACAGTGACTTTTCCACCCATACATCTTCTTTCAAAACCCAAATAATTCTCAGCAGGGACTTGGCTGGAGGCTACAGTATTGACGTGGAGCAATTGATCACAGTAGGGGGAACTTTTCCCCGTCTTTAAACACCACTTTCAACAGGATCAAACTCAAACAAAAGGGGACAAATCATTCCGCTCTCAAATCATTTTGCGCCCTCTCCCTCTTGTTCCCATCAGGAGAAAACGTGATGGAGATGATAGTCGGAAGGTCCTTCTCAGAACAGTCTCTCTCAGCTTTCTGAGCTTACACAAATCTCCAGACAAAGTGTGCGCCTTTGCCTTTCCCACTCACAGTAGATTACCAAGCCACCAGCCAACCGCTGAGCAGATGAGTCACCCCCCCAATCTCCCCATCAGGAAGCAGCAATCTGACCATCAGGAGAGCTGTAGCTGTAGCATTGGGGGGAGAGGAGGGAGGGGGAGAATGGAGGATTGAGAATTGTCGCTGATAAATTGCTCTCCCTGTGCTATATCGCTGGGTAACATACGGTAGGCTTAGGGGATAAAGCCATGAAGGAGCAGAGATAAATATTGACGTTATTAATACGTAGTCTTACTGCTGCTCACTTAAAAGTGAAACTATGGAACTTATGTATGGTCGGTATTAATGAACTCAGCTTTTTAAATGTTGTATTATTGACATTTTATTGACATTATAATGTCATTTTTTTGGTTATGCTATGTCAGCGATGAGGTGGTTTAAACTATAGGGCCACTTAAAGGTGGATTTAGAGATTCTGGAGAATAGTTGTCAAAATCAGTGAATATCTCCTCCCGATTCGCTTACCTGTCCGTACTGTGTGTGTGCTGGAAAA
Organism: Ammodytes marinus; assembly: GCF_949987685.1. Classification (NCBI taxonomy): domain Eukaryota; kingdom Metazoa; phylum Chordata; class Actinopteri; order Uranoscopiformes; family Ammodytidae; genus Ammodytes; species Ammodytes marinus. The sequence goes on along the minus strand of NC_137234.1, from coordinate 29,148,039 downwards.
AAATCCAGTGTTTACCCACTTAGTTTACATACCCTTTGATTATGTACCCTATCACAGAGCCTTGGCGCTTTTTTTCCAATGCACACACAGTACGGACAGGATCGTGATGAGATACTAAGGTCCCAAAATCACTTCTCGATTTTGACAAAAAAGTGATTTCGACAACAAGCATTCTCCAGAATCGCTGATTCCACCTTTAACTGACCTGTTGACCAGATGTACTGTACATGATTCAGCTGCAGAAGTGAAGCTGTTGTTGAACACACTATACTGTGCTCTACCAACTGCACACGTGTGCTAAAAGCTAGCCTAGTGTGGTTGTTCAGCAGAGTGGTTTGCCGAATGGTGCACTGTGGTTCTCCCTGGAGTCTTCCAGTCAAGCTTGATCAAACAGACAAAAGCCCTGTGTTCCAAATCACATACTTTTTCTTTTTACTTTAGTAAATCATGCTAGTTTGTATACTCCAAAATGCAATTGGATGCACTGTAGTAAGGCATCTGGCTATTTTTGGCATTCCTCATTTGACAAGCATGTATTGGCATCCTAAATCTTTTTCTGGCACACTAATTATTAGTATGGTAGTGTCGGTATTGGAACACAGGGAGTAACTCTGTCCTTTCTCTTGTTGTGGTTAACATCCTGTGAACCTGCGGGAAGCCTTTCTGAGTGTGTGAGTCAGTGACTGAACACGGTGAGGCCAACAGAATAAAGAGGAGTAAAGGAAAAGCAGAACCAGAGTGGGAAAGAAAAGGTGTGTGGGAGAATGTTGGAGAAATGTCTGAACAGCAGGTAGCGGGAGAGCTGGAGAAAGAGAGAGAGAGAAAGAAAGACTGATAGTGAATCTAAATGCCACACTTAGTTTTGGCATTTAGCCTACAGTCTCTCCACAGGGCTTAAGTGACATATAGCTACAGTATAGTCTCATCGTTATCACAGGCAGTTGGGAGCCTTGACGAAGTCAAAGTGAATGTTTGTACAGCTCTTGATATTATTACACTGCGGCAATGCTATCCCTTCACAATAATCAAAATGTATCCACTATATTATTACACTCTTGTTCATGGGGGCGGCTTGGTGTGCCACTTTCTGATTGAAGTCTCCACTGAGGAGGTCAGCAGTCGTGATCACAGATTGTATGGGATATAAAATGTGAGCCAACTGGTTGTTGGACAAATCAACCTTCCAGTACTGATATTGAATCTTTTTTCCCAAACCATGACGATCTTCCAATCTTCTAAGGGGGGACTTCATAAACAGATTTAAGGAACAAAAAATCATTTGTGACAAGATCAACTTCAGAATAAGAGCCTTTGGCTATTAGACCCCATGGTGACGTCATCTTAAAGAGGGTAATAAACCCCTAGGACTCTGCAGAATAATAATAATTTCACTGCTGCTTCTTCTTCACACCCATTATAAGGAAATAATCCAACCTACATTAGCTTTAAAAAGAAGGAATGCCTGATGGTTTTATGGTAAGAGTGGATGCCATCTAGCCTGGAAATCCAGACCCTGATATCTTGAACGATAGAGGGTCTGGCCACGATCAATAGTAATTTCCAACTCAAGGGGCGGCTCCTACTCGTGCATTTCAAATGCCACTGCACGCAATTGGATAGCACTACAAGGTGACATATTAAGCCCTGTTCGTTTAGCAAACAGCGGTTTAACTGTTAAATTAAACTTTTGCCGTGGTCGGTCGGCAAAACAGAACATTCCACTTACTTGCTAATGAAAGATTTGAGTGCCGTCTTCCAAATCGTAAAACGTTGAGGCCAAAGCCGTCTCAAACTCAAACAACATATTCGCAGCCATCTTTGATGTTTACTATCATGGCTTCGACGGCGCATGCACGTCACTGTCGTCATCTGGTTACGTCCGCCCCAGAGCACCATACAAAGGGCTCTGGCCCGCCCATATCAGAAAGAACGATTTGATTGGTAGCTCAGGATTTCATGACATATTTAATTCAATGGAGCTTCAATGGAGAGTGCCCAGACCAACAGGCGCAGCAAATTTAATTTGCCAGCGCCTAGTGGCAGATCTGGAAATGGCAGGCTAGATGCCATCATCAGTGTGTGGCATTCCCCTCTTCCAGTAGCTGTTGCAGTATAGTCATAATGGTACCATTAAGGGCACACTCACACTAGGCCCATACACACGAGTGCCCTCCCCCCCCCCCCCCGGTCTGTACTCACACTGCTCCTAGAGATCCACACCTAAGCACAATTGCTTTTGTCATTCGTCACCATGTGATGTTGCGGGGATTTGGAGCGTATTTGTGTCCGATTTTTCACAAATAATTTCATCTGACCTATTTTGCAGCAAGCATTCCACTTCCACTTTAGACCAAAGTGAACCCTTCAGGAAAATGTTTTTTGAATGTCAAGTCATAGTCAGAAAGTTAAAGTGAGCTTTATTGTCAATTCAAAATATGTGCCAGACAAACAGAGGAATCAAAAGTGTGTTCTTCTCCGACCCACGGTGCAACAAGAACAAAAGAATAACATTTGGTAAAATAAGATAAGTAAGTTTGGGGCGCTCCGGTGCCGTAGTGAATAGAGCACGTGCCATATTGGCTCTGGCCTTCGTTGCAGTGGTCGCGGGTTCGAATCCGACCCGTGGACCTTTACTGCAGGTCATCCCCCCTCTCTCTCTGTCTCCCCATTTCAACTCTGTACTGTCTAATAAAGCTTGAAAATGCCCAAAAATAATCTTAAAAAAAAAAAAAAGATAAGTAATATTAACAATAAATATATTCTTAATAGTGCAAAAGGTAAGGCAAAACTAAAAAATAGAATTTAAAAAAAGTAAATGAATTGAAATGTGCAATATGTGTTACTTTATTTACAATATGTGCAATATGCAGAAATTGAGAGTGTACATTACAAGGGCAATACATAGTTTCAGAGTCCAGAGTTCTTACGGGCAAATGGGGTCCAGAGTTGGTGGGGGAAGACAGGAGAGAAGGGAGAGAGCTTCCTGACATCCTGGTGGAAAAAGCCGTTTACCAGTCTGGTGGACCCGGCCCGGAAGCTGCGGTCCCAGGTGGCAGGGGGCTGAAGAGGCTGTGTGAGGGATGGCTGGGGTCACACACAATGATGGTGGCCTGCATGGACGTATTGGGTCGCGGGGAACAGGCTCATAATTGACATCAGGACCGCCTTCTATGCGTGTGTTGGCATCTGTACCGTGCCCATACACACCTCCCCCAACTGTGACGGAGCAGAGGAAGTTTTCCCTGTTTGAGTACAGAATGGAGCACTCACACTGGTCAAACCAGCTAGACTTCAGGGGGCAAAGTTGTACTTGGGCACGGTTCAGAGTGTCTAATGTGAGTGCGCCCTAAGAAGCTTAGTCAGGTACGGTTGAAGGGTAGTCAGGTATTATTGAACTTACATTAAACTTGTATCCGTTGAGGGTCTCGTCCAAGACTCTGTGAAAATACTTTTCATTCTAAGCTCAGAGCCGAGTCCAGCAACATGTGAGAGAACTGTCTGTCACTGCCGTTAATCCATGCCCAGACGTAGTCTCCTTTGAGCCTTTAAATGAATGGAGCAATCATTTCCATAATGTCCACCAGCACACAAATAAGACGGCTTAAATGTAGCAATTGAGACCATAATGGCTCTTATAAAACATGTAGCCTATTGATGTGGTATTTCTAAAGATAAATTGATGCTTTTTGAACATTTGTCAGGGAGCATCAAATGACATTGCACAGAAGCTAGCCCCTTCATTTATACATGTATATGGTACCCCTTATAGTATGCCTGCAGATATAAGTCATTACTCAGAATATAACCCAGGCTCTGCCTTTTAATTTTTTTTGTTTGTTTTTAACCTTTGCTCATGACATTGGCTTATGCCTTCTTCATGGTACCGAAAAGGGGGATTGGATTATTTAAATATTGTATGTAGTATTTTGTTGTGTGTGATTGCAGCCCATTATCTGACCCCACATAAGTGAAAATAGGCTACTTGATGAGTTAAATTAAAAACATGTAAACATTATCCTTCAAATGCATAGGTTAGTTCAGTTTAATTGAAGTGGGGTTGTATTTGGTACTTATGCATAGTTAGTGTGTTACCTTATGGAAACTGCAGTCAGTGCGGGCACTTTAAGGAGTTTGGGGGAGAAGTCGCTGTAACATAAGGCAGCATTGTTCTGTTGCAGGGGGGCAATGACAAGCGACGACGACATGCCATGTCACCCTTTTACATCCTACATTTAGCGCCTAATTGATTTTCTTAGGTAAACATTTATATAACGATTTTCTTCTGGCCTACTGTGCAACTGTGCAAGGCTGACTTCTGCTACAGCGATGTCCTCCCCAAACTTATAGTGACACCTTGATTATGTAGTATATGAATAAAGTATATTGGTTCAAGTGCCCAACACAATACAGGGGTCTTGGAACATAATAACACATATTGTTTTGTAAGCCCTTACTCTCTGTTTTACTCTTTTTCCTGCTGTAATATGCACCCATACAAGGTTTTCGTAATTTGGATGAAAATACCCTGTTGAGGACAAAGTAGAGCACATCACAACCACACGGAAAGTCCTCCTGCGTACTTGAGCCTCTTGTGTTTTTTATCTCATCCCAGCACCTATGTGACATCACCGGCATGCGTATTGACATGGAAATTGCGGCGAGCGGCTGTTCCCCCTGCGTTTAGCCAAGAGGACACAGCTAGACAGATAGACGCGGTTGGGGTTTGGAGGGACAAAGAGATGCTTCAGGTCTCCTTTGCCTCCCTGTCGTACAAGTGAAGTGTCCTCTGTTTATGCAGAGCAGTACACTTACTGTATACACATGCACAATGCAACTCTGATCCGCCATGACCTGATAGAAAACAAAAGGAGCCTATTATCATTGATTCATGAATCAGATATGAGTATTGTGAGCACTTGCTGCGATACCTGGAACTCATTGACAGTCAGTTATTCCATCAGCCAGATGGCTTGTACATGTTCAATGGTTTTGTTTTATTTTCATGGGGCGTCAGAAAGCCTCCAAGTCCCAAAGCATGTAAACAAAATATTATTATAATATAGACTGGTACTTAAGAACTATTGCGTTTTATCAGAAGGGAAAGTAAACAATGAAAGTTTTATTTTTTAGTTATTTCATTCTCTCCATTAACACAATTCTGACTGGTACGTACATTCTTTTTCAGTTATTACACGACTTTATTAGGCCTGGTGCACGCTTCACATGATTTAGTTATATTCCTGAAGCGTGAATGCAATGCTGGGAAACACATTCCCTTGGGTGAGTGCACCTCTTAAATATTAAGGGCCTCAAATAGGTTTCAGTTCAAAACACAACAAGCACGTTGCATTTCTAAACAATGGTGAAACCACACAAGCAGCATGTTCAGCAAAGAGCCAGGACATCACATACATGTCTTTAATCTACACTGTCTGTGTGAACATTAGATACATAAATAACATAAAACACATTAATAAACTTGGATTGATGTACAGTGCAATGCAATCTCAATCTCATAAGGATTGCACTGGCACATTTAATGTATTACTTCTATTAATTCTGTATAAATTATATTATAATTATTAGTATGGATGTATTTATTCAGTTAAAGAGAGGGAAATAAGTCAGGTTAGTGTTGACATTGTGCTCTTCAGCCTTGGACCATGGACAGCAACATTAAGGGTGTATTCACACATGGAAAGTCCGTTAGTTCACTTGCTTTGGTCCAGACCAAATAGAATTTGGATTTTTTTGTTTGGTGTGGTCCACTTTCATATTGCCCCTTTTGCAAGTGAACCAGCATTACGAAGCAAAACCACACGTGATCTAAGGTCATTCATTCATTGGACAGACATTCTGGGGTGGAGAGAAGCAGGAAGAACGAAGTAAAAACTGCGAATTTATCATTGATATAATATGGAGTTAAAAATAATAAAAATGCCTACATCTAGCCTATAAATAAAGAAGAAAAAAATCTAATTATTGTTGTTTCATATGTTTATAATATGTAGCCCTATGACAATGCCACGTTATGTGGCTTCTAGCCTACGATGTGAAACATAATTTTTACTGTATTTTTGCTGCTGGACGCGCGACTCGCGTGAAGAATAGGCTCAAACTGAAACACAGCTGATTAAGCTGTGTATCAGCTGGGTGTCAGTTCGGCGCAGTTCAGCACCAAACTGACACGGGGACAGTATTGACGGTCCCGTTGGGAAGAACAATAAAAACACACACTTCATGCAAAGCGCAGCGTGAACCTGTTGGCACTGTAGGCTACGGGAGACGCTCCTCTCCATCTGATCGCTGATCCGCACGCATCATTATCAAATGTAATATTTTCGCTCGGGGCTCCCGGTCAAACCACAACTAATCTTCCTAACAATGGCGACAACAACACTTTCCCATAATGTGAAGCTGATGGCGATTTATTAAAAAAGAAAAGAAAGAAAAGGCGCAGTGCTTCCTGCAATTGGGTCGGATCGAGTCCGGCCAAATTCACACCACAAACGAACTGCAGCAGAGTGCGTTTTGAAGCGCATCGAGACTACCTCTTCAGCTGGGTCTCGGAGCGTTTGTTTGGTCCGCCCCCGAGTGCGATTGCTGTATTCACACCTGTCTGAAAGATGCGCACCGAAGGTGGAAGTGCACCTGAGTTCGTTTCAACCGAACTAAACACAGCATGTGTGAATACACCCTAAGAGGTTCTTAGCTGGCATGTGCAGCCTCATTCTTAAGAGCCGGCAATGGAATGAAATAGCATTCCTAAAAAAAAATAAAAAATACTCTGAAGCTTGGACCTTCAATATTTTTTAAGTGGTGATTTAATAAGGTAACTTGGCATAGTTAGTGTGTCACCCTATGGAGCAGAAGTCAGCATTGTACTGCAGACGGGGCTTTCATTCTCCACATATATAAATGCTAACCTAAAACCTAAATATCAGTTCAATTGTACACTAAACTGAGATTTTTTCAACAGGTTCAGTTTGCTGCCAGACAGCTGTTTATTTTAGTTTGCTTGTGTCTCTTGACTAACAGTTTAGCTTGCAATTAAAGGGATATTATTTTTTTTAGCTAAGCATTTATATACGTGGAGAAAGACGTTTTTCTTGCTGGCCCCCTCTGCAACAATACAATGCTGACACCAGCTACAGCGACATGTCCCCTAACCTTCTTAAAGTGACTGTGCGGATTGCCATCTCCATAAGGTAACACACTACCTACGCCTAAGTAACCAATACAACCCCACTTCTAAGATACTGAACTATCCCTTTAAAGAATGATGGTGTTCAGGCAATGGGCCAAAACGCTGGAAAGTCAAACATCAAAGCAATAATGATGTTGATGATGATGAGGTGTGTATTTCCGAGATACTTTTTATGAACCTTTGTGAACTTTATATTTGCCTAGCAACCGCTCCAATGCTCTGGTTCCAAAGCATCCCGTTTGAAATTCTCAAACCGCTGAGAAATAAGATATAATAGTAAAAGTGGAGACAAGTGGAAAACTATACAATGTATTGTTTCAGGCTGGCTGATAAATTGATTCAGGACTTTTTCATTTTATTCAGTTCACGTTAAGGCCATCCAGGAGATTAGCCAGTCAGCATGGGGATGTTTTAAAAGGAGGAAGGCAATTAACTACTGTCTATGTCCTCAGCCTTTGGTTTGTGTTAGTCACTGAAGTCACTGAAAATTCTTAAGTAATCCAGTATGACTGACTGACTTCAGCATTGTTCACAAGAAAAAATTATAACATGAGTAAACTAATCAGTAATAAATAGGGCTGTCAAGCGATTAAAAAAAATTATCTAATTAATTACAGGCTCTGTGATTAATTCATCTAAATTAATCGCATACTTATATGACACTTGTATGCCTGTTTATAAACAACTGTATAGGCTACCGTTCGTCTCTCTCTCTCTCTCTCTCTCTCTCTCTCTCTCTCTCTCTCTCTCTCTCGGAAAAAAAAAAACAAGCAGGCTAAATGACGACTGTCTATCTCCCACAACAGACAGCGCTGCACTGCCACACAGGTGTGCATAGCCTATGCCGACTCATTCAACATCGTCCTACTCATAGCCAAAAATATTGAGACACACACACACACACACACACACAAAGGAGGAAAAAAGACAGGCATATGCTAGGAAGAGTGAGAGGGGGCTGGTGTCCGTTTGCTGGAGACGATCGCAGCTAGCAAACAAATTTGAGACACGGAGGAAGATTGAAAGATACTGTTTTGAACCTAGCCTACATTGTTAATTAGGCACCCACTAAATCAATGCACAAACACTGCAGAGAATAACATAAGACGTATTCCTATACCTTCATGCTTATTTGCCCGGAGCAGCCCTTAAAACGTCCATAGAGGCAGAGCCCTCTCTATGCTTCTTTCTTCACTCTTTAATCCCGTGCGGGCCGTGTGCGCAAGCTACAGGTGCAGCTCCGCTATCGTCTCACCTCTTTTGCACCGGGTCAAAGGGCAATATAGAAGTGCGATTAATCTGCGTTAATTTTTTTAATTGCGTTAATTTTTCTGTGATTAATTAATCGAAATTAACGCGTTAATTTGACAGCCCTAGTAATAAAATGTGATATTATTTTCAGTCTCGCACAAGGCCTGCTTGTATTTTACACATTATATATTGTCTAAGCTAGTCGTAGTGTGTACTCAATAGGAGAGGTGAAGACAAATGTTGAACTGCTGAAAAAAGGCTCTTTAGGTAAGTGGTTGAGTCGAGGGAACAAGTGTTTTATTTTCAGCACAAAAAAAATCAATGAAGCCGTTTGCTTTAGATTAAGAACCGAAGAAAAGGACGTTAGATTTATGTTCACTCTCTAAAATAGTGCTAGTAATAAATGTATCTGTTAACATGCTACGTAATTTGATATTCACGGCTAACTGACTAACATCCTTTGACAAAGACCAGTGTTCTACTTATTAAACAAACAATCATTTATGATTTCAGTAACTGATAGGGCTGCGGTTTGATGGCAGCTGAAGCAACTTGGCTTGGTGGTAACAACAAAGCAGCCAGAGAATATGTCACTGTACTTACATACATATCATGGTAATTACATAATGTGTACAATTTTTGCAAAACAATTGATTCATTTCCAGGTTCTTATGCTACATAGGCCCTTGCTTCACATCCATGGCCCGTGTATGATCAACATGGCATATCCGGTTGAGCCTACTGTATCCACTTTACTAAGAAACACTAAATTAATAATGATTTAAGACAAGCGTCACATAGGAGTTAGACTAAATTAGAGAAATGCAAGTGTAAGCCACTGCACATTACACACACACGACTTATTCATCACCTTTTATTTAAGTTCTTGCTAAATGACGCTGTTTTGACAAATACCAGTGAATCGATAAATCCCTGTAAGACAAGAGCCTGGAGGATGTTCAAATCAAGAAGTTCCTCAATAAAAGTGTCTTGACCGTGAGGAAATGTCACTTTAAACCAGCAGTCCAAACCCACAATTGGACGCAACATGTTTTGATGTTGTAAAGTTAATGTGGTGTGTCTCAAAGTGCTTTTCCCAATTCTATTTGTACCATCTCCTGCCCTAGAAGGCTCTCCACTCTAGCACTTACCAGGTGACGTCAGTGAAGTCTGTGAGGGTTTCAGGTCTCTGGCTCTTGGAAACGGCTGTGAATTAAGGTGTGTATCCAGCGTCTGCCTTTAACAACCTTTTCAACCTTCATGTATTATAATTTAGACTGTGTTTTAAACCATCTCTTGTAGTCATTTCCTAAGTGTTTTTGTCATTGGGTGCGAGGGTGAATGGGGTGGGATATGGCCGGGTGGCGTCTGGTCTTGGAAAAAGGAGGAAAGAAAAGGATATTCAGTTTTATATGAATTATTTTTGCAATTATGTCATTCAATAAAAAAAAGGAAAGGAAAGGGCTGTAAAGAAATGCCACTGACACACCTCACCTGAAAGGACTTCAAAATATGTTTGGTTAAAGGAGAAGTAAGTGATATTTTTTTGTTAATATAAGTGTCAAATCAGTCTATACTCATACAGCAATCACTTAAACAGTATATGCAGTTCATGACACAGGTCTTCCGGTCATTCAGCTTTGTAGTTGTTGCCGAATAACATTTTGAGGATCCCGCTCGTTTTTATCCAATCAGGAGACAGAGCGCCAAAAAGAGGCGGGTCTCTATGCCCGTTAACAATGACTGGCTGCTCTCCGTTGCGGCACTATCTGATGAAGAAGGCTGTGGTTGCGTTCCGAATTGCATACTCTTTCGTTTTTCTATTCTACATACTACATCCGACGATAAAAATAATCTAGTTAGGATGCAGTAGGCATACTATTGGGACATACTTTACTCTCTTATTTCATCATAACATTGCGCCTTGATCTTGCCTCTTGCTTTTATATCCGTCGCATCCCCGTTTGTTTTCATATGGAGGCTTCGTCGATGTGACGTCACTTCACGTGCGCACTGGATTGTGGGTCAGAATCGCCCAAATAGGATGCAGTTTTCAACACTAACAATCTTGGCCGCATGAAGTAGGACATCCGGGTACTTCTAACCATCCTAAATCTGGCCACAATAATCGGGACATCCTAATTCTTTTTTCTACATACTATATAGTAGAAAGTATGCGATTCGGAACGCAACCTGTGTGTTCATGTGGTGGTGACGTAGGGACGAGGGAGGGGATTGCTGACTGCAGTCACTGACAGGAAGTTAGCTAAAAGGACCATATCACTTACTTCTCCTTTAACCCCTGAACAAAGCTAGAAAGTGGACATTTGAAATTATATTATTTTGCCACACATGCCAATTGGACCATGAATAAATGTTCATGTTTCAAGATACTTATTCTAATATGTTCAGTAAAAGGCAGTTGCTCTGTACAATGACATTCTTTCTTTCTTTGTTTTCCTACACACTACAGGCCTTCATGTGCAGTGCCCTCTACAAGGCTGATGTATGTGCTCAGGACATTAAACATCAATCTCTGCTCCTCTGTCATTAATAATTCACTTAATTACTAAATCCCAGCTTGAGGCCTAAAGTGGTTTGACAAGGGTGAGTGCTCCGGACCATGTTCAAGAACAGTACACTTCCTTGGCCCTGGCCCGGTTGGAAGAGGTGTGTTACGGCACAGTACGGATGCCCATGTACGAGCACGAGCATGTTAGACAGCGGTTCTGTGTTAAGATGCAAAAAAAATGCTTTTGTGTTGGTCTGATGTGGAAGTGGAATGTCTGTTGCAGATTTAGCCGGAAGAAGATATTAAAAAATACAACCACAAAAACCCTAAACCGCAGTTTTCAAAAATTGAGGTTGAGTTGTAACTATGTTAATCAATGTGTCGATTCAAATATTTGCCATTCATCATGGAAGCATACCTCCTGCGCCGTTGTCTGCTTCTGCTGCTCATTAAAAAGGAGGCGATCAATGTCCTCATAATTTTAGAGGCCAGGCATCATATCATCTTTAAAGGGGTGGCACATTCATTTATTATTAGCATTTTCTAAGCAAACTAAACCAAACTGAGCATGTGAAACAAGTTACATACAAAATGGGCATCTTAATAAACATACCTTCACTTTCCTGTTGTACACAATTTCCTCCAGATCTGTAGGAAGCTGTCCCTGTGGTGGCCCACCGCCTGTTGCAGAGGCTTGGGTTCTGTTTTGCTAAATGTTTTCTTTCGTCCTTCTTTTTCTAGTCATGCCATCTTCTTTTGCACTCTGAAGGAGAGCGTTTTGTCATCCCAAGAGCACTGACACCGTGGGATATGGATTCAAAAACTCTGTTCCCATCAGTTGGTGTCAGATTGATCTTCGTCAGTGAGGACTCTTAGCTCTTGGTGAGAAAACTTGACTTTTATTTTCCTGTCTGCCATAGTCGTGTCTAATAGGATGTTGGTGCGAGGCCTTTTATTTGCCAAATGGCTATTTGCAATCACAGACGCAAACGGCGCTCAGCTGCCAAACTTTGTGTCCGTTTTAACTAATTTAATTAGTGCAAATTGACCAGGAAGAACGTGTGCATAAAAAAAGACAATATCTTTGCTCCTCTAAAAATGTATATGAATAAGACCTCAGATCTATTCTACCTGATTTCAACAACAACATGTCCCCACCTCACACCGGGTGAAAAATATCCTGGACAATGTTAACACAAACATCCCTGGCACCAACATCAGACCACAGTCCCCTGCTCATCCTGCCAACCTACTTCTAGTTGAATCAAAGGGTAAAACCATCAGTAAAAAAAAAGGTTAGACTAAGGACAGATGATGCTACAGCAGCTCTGAAGGACTGCTTTGAGTGCACAGATGAGGACCTGTCTAAAGCCAAAAAAGCTGCCCGACTAGGCAGCATACAGTCCTGCTATAGAGCTATGGCCTTTTTCCATATGCTTGTGCTGGCTCGGTTCGGCACATCTGCCCATCGCAGAAAAGGTTTGCATTCCCCTAACAGCAGCGCTACTCGTATGTGGGTGTGCAAACTGTGCTTTGAACAGATGATGCACTGCACTCTGGAGCTTATGTGTGTGAATGTATTTGAACACTGAGTTTAGCCTACCGTTCCTCAACTGTCTGTTAGCCTGATAAAAATAATAAATGTAAAATGACTAGGGCTGTCAAACGATAAAAAACTTTAATCAGATTAATCACAGGATTCTGTGGATTAATCACGATTAATTTTACCATTCGTAATATGCCCGAAAAATTTGAATTTTCTCTGTATATTGTTGTATGAACGGAAAGATAAATGACAGAAGGTGGATATGTACATTTAAAATGAGTATGTTTATTAATTGAAAATCCAAATGATGGTTTTAATACTGAAAATACATTTAAATCAAACTAAAATATATAGGCCTACCTACCAAACCAAAATTCAATTTGTCTGTCTCTTTACTATGTCTTTGGGCAAATATAGGATAGGCTATAGAATGGCATTTATTTGGTGAATAGGTTCTGCATTATTGAATACAATTTGATTACAGTCCGCGTGGTGTGTGTGTGTGTGTGTGTGTGTGTGTGTGTGTGTGAGTGTGAGTGTGCGTGCGTGCGTGCGTGGGTGCGTTTGTACACACGACCACGTCCTAGGGGACTGTTCATGTGTGCCAGGAAGCTGACGTTATGTTGATGTCTACTCACACACACCTCTGAAAACTGCAGACATTTGTGTCCTCGCGGGTTCTGAACAGAGCGGACAATGTTTCTCCTCCTGTTGCTCCCGACATCAACTGTCACCCGCGGCAATTGATTTTATATACTATCTATGCCCCCGACACGGACGTGACCGTTAGCAGTTTAAAACTTTAAAACACAGCACAGGCTAATGTGCTGCTATGTTTGGCGGTGCGCAGCTACTGATCCTGGGTCAGCCACAATGTTAGAATGACTGTAGTACAGAGCCGGTGGGATGTACGGGGCGGATCATTCTGCACATGCGTTAAATGCGTTAAAAAAATTAACGCCGATAATTCCAGAAATTAATCACCCTGCGTTAACGCGTTAATTTTGACAGCCCTAAAAATGACGCGTCGCCCTGAGCTGATTAAGTATAAAAGTACTGACTTTGTTTGCTCTTTATAGTCCATGGATTAAAGTTGAGGTATAGTTTAACACTTCATGCAAAATGCTCATTTCTGTTAGCACGTCAATAGCATTTCCATTCATAAATTAGCATTATGGCAATTTTTCGAGCTTCCTAGAAATGTATTGGAGTCAACAGAACAAAAACTCCCAAAATGTACTTAGGTTCACTTCTAATGTATATTTACTTAGTTACTGTCCACCACTGCCAATGACCTGTGGCAGGTGTTCAAGACCATTACGGGGTACAAACGCATCGTGTGTTGGACCACGTTGTCAAATGAGCCTTACACCCTCTACGCTGGCCTTCATCTCCTCATCAAAGAGTGGGCTGCCAGCTGATATGAGAAGAACCCTGCGGAGAGTGAATGAGAGCAAAGCCGACACCTGGACCTGATATCATCCCTGGCCGTGTGCTGAAATCATGTGCCGAACAGCCTGTCCCCACGTGTTCCAATGGCAGCCACACTCATCCTCGTACTTCAAATGTCTGCAGTGTCTAGTCACCTCACCCCCATTCTGAAAAAATGCTTTGAGAAACTGGTTCTCCAACACATCAAAGACCAGGTCACAGCAAGCCTGGACGCCCCTCACCTGTTTGCATTTTGACGACAGATCCACAGAGGAGACCATAGCCACTGCCCTCCACTGAGCCCTTACGGCAGTAGATAAGACAAGGTTTACCTAAATGTGTGTTCAATTGTGAGAAGAGGGGGAAATGGATGTTTTGTGATTATTATTACTTAAATAATGTTTGTGTAAAACCGCTTGAAACACTTCTTAAACATAACAGTGTCTATGTGTCTTCATCTTGTATTTTGTCGTTATCCTTATGCATTATGATATGTATGATGCTATTGTGTTTGTTACGTCATTGTCTTACAATGACCTGTGTCTTATTTTGTCTTGTTTATGGTGTAATGCGGGATCTTTAGAGGATCCTTAACAAACATTTGATTTCAGCTTAGAATTCAACACAATCACCACAAAACTGGTTAGCAAGCTGAGCACTCAGGACTTGAGTGCTACACACACAAACATACCTCAGACTGTCTTGATTGGCACTCCACTCTTCTGCTGAACACCAAAGCTCCACAGGGCTATACATTAGAGTCCTTCTTGTTTAACCTTTACACCCACTAATGCAACTCTCGACACTGAGGTCTCTCTTGTGAAGTTTGCGGAGAACACAGCAATCATTGGCCGGATTACAAACAATGATGAGACTTACTATTGGGAGGAAATGAACAAACTTGCAGAGGATGTACAGAGAACAACATATTGCTCAATGTCAGCAAAAACCAAGAGGCTCAGCAATGGCTGTTTACTCAAGTAAACTTAAGGAGGGGCATTTTCTTGTGCCAGGTTCTTGTTTGCTGTTACAGAGAAATCATCCTAACTGAACACATGACAAACTGTCACAATATGTCCACGGCCCAGAATAGAAGGGTTTTCCAGCGGGTGATAAAAACCGCCCAGAACAACAATGGCAACCATCTTCTTACTATATTGATGAAGTGAGCAACTGGGCTTCTGAGGAGAACTCTAGAAAACTAAAATACAAAACCCATGGGGCACTTCACGTCCCATATTCTCACCCACTTTTTTAAAATAAAACACTTTTATTTATGTTTATTTATCTAAGAAAGATATCTATGTATCTCCCACTACTTCTCTTAATTTTTCTGTACGCCAATCCTTTTCGTTGTTTTCCTTTATAAATTCCTATTGCATCATTCTGCAGTAAGATTTAAGTGTATGGATTGTAAGAAAGACCATTCTTGACAAGTTAAAAGATAATAATAATAATAACTTTATGATTATAAGAGTTGTTATGGGGCCATTGGTAATCTTTGGGCTAGATAGATTCCCATTGCCTCATATTAGTTTATAATTTAGAGGTTTGTTAAAAGTTTTCTCCTCCAAGGGATTTTATAATAACATATTTCTTCCCCTCTGGAGCCTGATGACAGATAAACATTTAATTATCATCATCATCAGACACATTAGGCAGAGCTTAAGACTTCCATTAAAAAGCTAATGTTATTCTGTTTCTATTGCATACTAAGTTCTGTTAAGTTCCATTGTGCCCTTAATGTAGAAATATGTTGTGCACTGTTGCAGATTAATTTAATGGTTTGAATTACTGGAAAATATCCCACTCTTCTCAAAAAACCTTAAAATTGAGGAATAGTCCAAAGCAGCAGGGCCTGAAGGACTGAGGCTCAGACAGCGTATGGATTATTAGAAAGACATAATTAATTAGCGAAACATCAAAATAATTACGTAAAAAGCTGCCTTAACCATACGTTTATTATGTGTTGTATGGGGCCCTTGGTAGCTTCGGGCCCAAGGCAGTTGCATACCTTTGCATAATGGTAAGTCCACCTCTGGCTGTCTGGTACACATAACTGTCGTAAATATCTTCTTGCAAATATAATTTCCTTTTCCTTTCATTCCTTTCTTAAGTGCTACTTTTTATATACTTTGTCCTGTTCAATTGGTTATTATATAATTGTATTCTATTCTTATTACAATATTTGAATATTTATTTGCACATTTTCTTTATTTACAGCTGCATTTGGTTATGCAGTCTTGTATCGTGCGATGACAATAAAGCTGAACCTTGAACCTTACTAGGGCAGAGGAAAGGAAAGGACCCCTATCTGGCTTTTCCCAAAAACCCAAAAATAACAGATATGTGATTGAGAAAGGGAATTCTGTCAATCAAATTCACCCTTACAACTGTAACATTTACGTTTATTTTGTATGATGGACGTTTTAAAATTTGAATCCGTATTATTTCAGTCTTGAGTGACTTAGCAACATGCATGCATACTGGTGCAAACAGTTTGGTTTCATGCTGTGCGTTACAGAATTCTGGGAGCAGCATTCCTTGAGCTAGGACTACTGATTTACAACACAGTCAGACAAACTCATGTTCTTTTAATAGTAATAACCTTAGTTGTAGCGGTGTGGTTATATGTTGCACACAATAGAGTTGATTACATTATACTGTATGTTGCACCGTGTAGTGGGGTTCCTTGTTAAACGGTTGGAGGTGTGAAGCCTGTTGCCTGCAGTGCTTAACTCTAACTGCTGACGCTGGCTGCTCCTTTGTGTTCCATTACCACCTTAAAAAAATATCCACTGAAAATCCTGAAATCGTTTTTTCTTTATTAACTTTTATTAAAGTACTGAAATAAGTCACTGTACTGCACATGCATCATATGAAACCACAGACCAGAGCACATTCCATATTCTTTTTAAACAATAAAACATCATCTTGCTGGAACAATACAGAAAATGTCACTTTAGAAATATATACAGTACATTTGGCAGATCTGTGATTACAGCACATTGGAAACACAATAAGCCAGCAGCTGTCCAGGGCTAAATAATGACAGAATTAGACACACAGACACTCAAATACACACTAGCATGTAGAATGTTCTATAATGCTACTTTCAGCCAATCCTTTCCCAATGTTTTTATCCAAAATTAAAACATACAATATCCAGTTAGAGTGCTTTCATTGTTCTCTGTGCAAACATATTAGACATATTTACATATTTTTAATTTCACTGTTGTCCCTGTTGTAGCTGTCACAGACTTCATAAACCATCAAGGAATGTTGTACTTGGCTGTACTTGAATTGCATTCCTCTCTTTGTATGTGCTGTCTTTGCTGATAGCTAACTCCCACTAAGAAGTGCATGCACATGCCCATACATACATACACACACATCCAGACATATCCAGACATATATTTCCAAAGTGATTTTGGAATAATCAAATAAACTGCCAGTACACACATAAAGCTTACAAAGAAAATGTGTCTCTTAACTTTGAACATTACTATTAACGCATCACCAACTCACTTCACTATTATACAGAAATCAAGTGGGAACCAGAATATAGAAAAAGTTTCCCCCATTTGTGTTCATATTGCCCCCATGCCCAACAAGCTTGTCTTATTTTATAATGGTGCTGCCTTCTTGGCCAGGTCATTCTTGAAAAAGAGATTTTAATCTCAATGAATTTTACCTGGTTAAATAAAGGACATTGATTGATTGATTGAAGCTTTTAACTTTGTGCCTTCACATTATGCTATACAGCTTGCCTTATGATATCATTCCATAGCACGCATATCCAAAATACAATGGCTGGGCATAAATTGAATGTAGAATTAGAAACATCAAAACATGTGGGTCTATGAAGAATTGTCAAGCAGACATTTAAAGCAATTTCACTCTAAAAACATTTTATCACTTCAGTGTGATGATACAAAGTACAAAAACTATTTAATGTGAACTTTAAGGGTCCAATATTCCTTTTTTTATTTTTTAGAAATGGATTCTGTGGAATGGAAAAAGAGACTGGAAGTAAAGAATGATCACCATTTGTCCTCAATTCTATGTACTGTAGCTGATTTCCTGTCGCAGACGGCTGCTGCTGTCAGGTAGATAGCTCTGATAATACCACTGTCTGTTACCCATCCAGCACCAATGAAACAGTTACCAACTAGAAGATGCTTAACATAGTAGAACACATGTCATTGTTGTGATTGCAACTTTACTGCTAGTCTGGAGTGGCCCCAAAGTTTCGATGAGGCTGAAAATGTTTCTGGCCATTTATCATCATAGAACATTTGCACTTACACACAAAAAAAAATAATACATTTTGAAAACGCTAAAACATCCTGTGAAAAGGAATAGGAAGAAAATTATTCTAACCCAGTAATAGCATAAAAACTCAAATAACTTTTGTTTGCTAATTACAACAGTAGGCCAACAGAGTCAGTGTAGGAATGTAGTAATACAAAATGTTTAGAGAATAAATAGATAAATAAATAAATAAATAATCCAATTATGCATGACTAATCAAATACAGCACTGTATATTACCATTTAAAGTGACTGTGGTATAAAGAAAAGAAAAAAGAGGCACAAAACTGTGGGCCGAAATGTACAAGCAGTTTGTTCTTGAAAAGTTAAAATTGTAAAGTTCAACTCTTTAAACGTTCCATGATTCCATCTCGCTTCACAGTATGTTCAACTGACACGTTGCCACTAGATATAACATGTCCTCTAGATAATAAAATCCTATGGGATTATAGAAAAACACATGTGTGTGTAAAAGTTATTTACACACACATGCCAGGAGGCTAATAATGCTCAATACAGTGTATACAATGTATGCTAAGGTGCTAAAGTATTAGCATATGAGAGAGCCAAACATCTGCTGGGACACATTAAGACTGGTGTTATCAATTAAAGGGTAAGCCGACTTATGGGACAAGTTTATGGAAGCGAATCATTGCCATAACTTAATATCCCACTGTGCAAATGAATCGCTATTGAATATCACTTTATTTGAAATAGTGAAATACGGGCAATATTCAACATTAAATATATAATGGGAATAATGTTTCTATCTTTATGGCCATTGGTTTCTTCCATACGAGTTCCCCAAAACCTACACAAAAATACTTTGTAAAAAATAATTGTTCTCTTATGAAGGCAAACAACTTCTGTGTATTCAAATAAGTCATCACACTTAACAATAATGATGTAGAAACACATACAAACACTTAAATTCAAAGCAGAAATGTAAGATAATATTAAGAGTATGCAGGAAGATTAATAACTATTTCAGCCGTGTTCAGTATATGATATGTCCAGGACATGTTTAGCCTGGCTTTGATCAGACTGCAAGCAGATAGTAACTGCCCCGTTTAGCATGGGAAACATCAGCAACCATTTCTTTAACTTTTTGGGATAAAGAAAAAGTTATCCATTTCATGTAGAATCATTTTTTTCCATCTAAAATATCTAGTTTACATATCACAGGTTTATCTTAGAGCAAAGAAAACAACATGACACCAGACAGAGCCTCCATGTTTTCACATTAAAGCTGAAAATATGTGTTAACATCTAACGCCGTCTCTTTGGCATTCGGCCAACAAGAGGTTGTGAGCCAAGCCTTGGACTATTAATGAGACCATAGGCATGGGAAGAAATAGAGTCAGTGTGCAGTGCTAATGATGCCTGTAAATACTAACGTGTTAATGGTAATGAGGAGGATGATGGGAGGACTAACAAGTATATGGTAATGATGGTAAAGATGGTTCATAATGATAATTTGATAATTTACGTTTTTTATTCAACAGTTCTATACTTAAGATCTTAAGGTCACATGTGGCCAGTTAATGTTCGTGTTCTTCATACTAATACAGTATGTGACCCTTGTCATGTTGGGTAGAAATTATCCTTCAAAAAGAATACAGTGTCTCCAAAATCATGTCATGTTGTTGTGTCCCTCTTTGAGGGATCCAGATTTCACCTACAAAATAGCTTTCATCTTTTTCATAATCCCAGCTACTTCGGCAAAAAAGAAAAAAAAAATGAACAGGATTATCTACAATCAGTCTCAGGTTAGGATTCTTGGAGCTATTGTAGACACCTTTTAAACATTTCATTTCTTTCTCTCCAATCCCTAATTGTTGTAATACATGTTAAAATCTTATTAAAGGTCACCTATTGTGCAAGATTCACTTTATCATGGTTTTTCAACATGAATATGGGTGGCCGGTGTGACTACAGACTCCCAAAGTATGAGTCAAAACAAACCTCTCTGTATTCAAAACACCAGTCAGATTTCTCTCCCCTTATGACATCATTAGAGGAAATTTACCAACTGAAATTAGCACTAAATCCACCTGTGATAGGCCACATCCCCAGAAATCCCTGAATCTAATTGGCCGTTAGATTAATGACTTATCCACAGCTGTTTTGCCACCAGATGGAAATTTATCAATTGAACATTTACATTTTCTCATTTTATTTCCATAGTGCTTATTGTTCTGATTTGGAAATATTTACACGTTTTCTTGCTGATCATTTGTTACGTTGTATGTTATTTGTCTCCCTGCTAAATCAACTGGGGTATCGTTTGAACAAGGCAAATCCGAACAATTCTCATCACCGGTTGGATCGACACCGACACCAGATAATGCTTGGCTCGTGTCGGTGGGATGGTCTTCACTCTTGCCGTTGATTGTCGCTGTGTCCTGATGATCGCCGCTTCCATTTTGCTTTGCGGTGGTATCAGTGGGAGTGCACAGGCTTGTCTTCTTCGCCTTTTCATTGGTTCCGTTGCCGCTGGCCAGGGAGGTCCGGGGGTCTCGGACGGTGCTGAAACCGCTCTGGTTCATGGTCAGCGTCCTCTGGTGTCCCTCCGGTCGCTGGCAGTGGTAAAGCCCGCGGAATGCCGAGCGAAACTTCTGCGACATGGCGTTGTAAATGACGGGGTTTATGGCACTGTTGGCGTAGATGCAGATCCGACAAAACAGCAGGAACCAGGCGTCCAGGTAAGGTGTCGGCACAAAGGAGTTGATCAAAACCAAAGTCCGGTAGGGCATCCACAGCAGAGCGAAGAGGATCACCACTACTGCCAGCATCTTAGTCATCTGTAGGGAAGAAGCACAGATATACAGTTCATTAAAGCTATAGTGCGTAACGTCTTCATATACAGTACATGAATGTCGGTTACATTCAAGCTTTTCATTTGGCAAAAGTTGGGTAGGGTACGGAAATAAGCGAGCTAAACCGCTCTGAGCCGCTCCTATTTTCAGTACTCCTCCGTTGCGGTACCGGTAGTCTGAAAGGGTGCCGAAAAGGTGGAGCTACACACTGCCGTCCTTGGAATGGTCGAAAGAATAATTTCCGCATTACATCGAAGTGTGTAGTAACCTTGGCAAGGGTGAAGAGAGTCTTGTGTTTAGTGAGAAATGTCGGGACAGTTTTTTGTGTGGTGTTTTTCCTCTTCATTAAACTAATCAGTGGGCTTCACTGTGTCCCGCTGCTAAGATGTCACCACAGTTAGGCTACTTAGCTGCTGCGCTATTCGCTCACTGTCTCTGTCGGCTTGCACCGAGTCGTCTCTCAGCTCAGAAAAATCCCAAGAAGCGCCTCAGAAATGATACAGTTGTTGATTCTCCTGCTAAGAAAAAACCTGGACGTACAGCAGAAGGTATAAAATCCGTGCGTCATCACCGAAGGCTATCCTCATGTAGATGCACAGACACTGTTTTTGTATTTACTCAGATGCCTCAAGGGGGGGGACAGAAGTTACACACTACAGCTTTAAACCTCCATTAAAGCAGCTTTCATTTTATTGATATTGCCTCGTGTGTTCCTGATACTGTATTATGATTTACTGATGTGAAAAAAAATACAAACTCCCCCAGTTGGTAAGTAGCATCATGGTTAACACCAGTTAGGGGAAAAAAATGTATGAGACAATGGGGTTTGAAAATAAATTACAACAAATTACATTGACATTCTTCCATAACAATCCCTTAATACATAAAGTGGCTAAACGTTGTGGCATAGCTCCGAGCCCCAGCTCAATGTGAGCTGATGCATGGTTATAATTTCTCTGATTAGGTATGATTATTTGAGTTATGATGATGCATAATCAGATATCAGAGTGAGTGTGTGTATGTGTGTTAGGGAGAGAGTTCCTGTGTGTGTGTGTGTGTGTGTGTGTGTGTGTGTGTGTGTGTGTGTGTGTGTGTGTGTGTGTGTGTGTGTGTGTGTGTGTGTGTGTGTGTGTGTGTGTGTGTGTGTGTGTGTGTGTGTGTGTGTGTGTGTGTGTTAGTGTTTGACACAAATGATTATGTTGTGTGCGTCTCTCAGCGCATGTTGAGAGGGGGTTAACTGACACCTTTTAACTATTGGGAGAGTGAGAAGAAAACAAGGAAGAGGCAATGAAGGGGAGGAGACAAAATGAAAATTAAATTATGTTGTAAATCAAGCAGAGAGCATATTAACGAATAGGTACGAGGTAAAACCCTAATCATCTTATTATTTGATTACTGTTACAATGTCGGTCAGCCTTTCTTACTGTTTTTTACGATCGCTAAACCACAGTGGGCACAACTGGAACGACAAGTGCAAAACTCTAACAACAGTATGCAGAGCAGCGGTTCATTCGGACCAAACTCTAGCTCGTTTTAGCTCGTTTTTCATTGCTTATACACAACTTTCAAAACTCTACACACCTATCTCATGGCTTAACCACAGCCTGCACAACACTGTGGATTTCCAGCACTTTTTTCAAATGCTAACACACTGCTGCCACAACTATAAACCACACATTGAAAACAGAATGAATCCCTTTTAAACACTGCAGATTGCAATTTCAACTCAAACATTAAGATATCTTGTTTAGACTTGTTAGTGAACATATATACAGTATAAAGGGAAAGCTCAAAAAAATATTTTTTTTTGGAAATGGACCCAGGAAGACAGGTTGTTGGAGGTAGAAGAGTGGCAGTGAGAGTGTGGATGTGTGGAGGAAGACCTAGAAGACATAGAGCTGTAATGTCTGATGAAATACAGTAAGGGCAACACTGATAGACCCTGTTGTGAATCATGGTCTCTCATTGAGAGAGGCAGGGTTGAGAGTGCAACCCAATCTGCAAAAATCTAAAGTTGCATCTGCAATACGAATTTTCCAGCAAACAAACAGCTTAGAGTTGTATCCTTACAGTAAATGAGAACATTACAGGAATTGATTTCTGTATTACAATTTTAGAATATTTACACAGATAAATACTACATTTGGGAATGTTTTCAATAAAGTATACAAAATGTGTATTTATTGAAGCAAACTTCTGATTTTCATTTCTTTTTGTTTTCCTAAAAAAAATGGTATGTTATAAAATAAACAATTTCATGTGAAAGAATTTCACCCTTTCATCAAAGAAAATATTATGTAATTTGTGTGAAATAAATCATATTATTCAAACTGTAAAGATTAAAAGTTTGTAATCTGTGTATTGGGGTTTGATGCTAGTGTTTATACTCTGAGCAGGTTCTGAGTGACAGTGTGTGTTATCTCAATGAGGCTGGTTCATAGTGTTTGCTGCACTGAACCTGTTTTGCAGGTGAAGTGAACTGTTCAGCTCCAATGACTGTTGGTAGTGCAGACTGTAGTTAGAGTTTTGCACATTGAGCTACAGTTGTGCCCACTGTGGTTTAGCGATAAAAAAAACTGTAATGTACTGTGGTGGCCGAATTGTTCCCCAGGCTGACAAAGACAAAGGCGGCAGACTGGACTTTTCATCAGTGATCAGGTTTATTCAGAGGAGATTTCATCAGGACATACAGAGGATTTCATGGAGCATCGAAGCAGCGGGCTGGAGGCCGCAATGGCACTACTCGATTAGTTACAGAACAGTGTCTTATATTCTCATGTGTGGGGGGTATCAAGTGTATTATGTCTACAAATAGACAGATACTCGTCCTTCTAGGGAGGTTCTACTCCTTCCCCGGGACCTTAACCTTTAGACATACACAGTCAGCAACCTTCTGGATATTATAGACTACTGAAATCCACCACAGTACTTTAAAATAATAACAATGTCTAAAATAAGACAGCCACGTGACACAACACGTTTCTCTGAGTGGCAAAGGGACGAACGTTACTTCCTCCACCAAACCAAAATGTAATGATGAAGACTGAGTAGAAATGTAAAGGCACTGAATGTTAGCCACTAACATCGCTATGATGACCAGCTACAAAGAGGCGTACTATCATGGGTACTATGTTGTAATGGACAACGACCTGATACCAAAGGACAGTAGAGTAGAGCCAGTACCATGTCATGGAAAAGCGACTTATATGTATGTATGTATGGCTTTATGGATGAAGAATATCTGTGCGATTCACCTACTTCTACTACTTATATTATATTCAGGCCAATACAATAGCAAAAAGACACAACATTCTGAATGTTAGGACACAATACCAAACAACAGTGGACAACCAACAAATGGTCAGCGAGGATGTTAAGTCTCAAATTGCAAAAGTGTGTTTGTGTGTGCATGTGTGTGTGTCTTTTGTGACCCCGCTCCCCACCCCACCCCTCCCCATCACTGGCTGGTGACCATGGTAACGTCTCAGACATAACTTAACAACCCAAATACTGATGGAGAAGGAGGAAAGAGACCCAGACAGCCTGTTACACTCAAGTGATTACTCTTATCACTTGACAATAATACTACACACCTACCCCCCCCCCCCCGCACACACACACACACACACACACACACACACACACACACACACACCTCCGTCTCACCCTCCATCCATCCATCTGCAGCCATTTTAAAAGGTCTCATTCCACCTTCACTGTGCAGTAAGAATCCTGCTGACACACCGCAACAGAGACAGTAATTGCAAAACTAAGCGTGGCAAGTTGATAACGGGTATCAGGCACAGAGCTCCTTTCTCAGCTCGAAATGCTTTCGGAGATAAGCCCTCTGTGTCCATGCCTTGTGCCCTGAGCCAGTGACAGCCATGTCAGCAGGTAGATTTCAAAAATAAATAATAATACGCTAAAACGCACAACATAGCGTTTTAATTGAACACGAAGGAGGTGGGGACAGGGGCACTCTAATTAGCTCTGCAGTGCGATAATGAGACAGACGGAATCAGAGGTGGCATTTTGAATATGCATATTATAACTGTAATTATGCGGTGCTATGATACTTGAATTTGACATTACAAAAAGGAAAATATCCGCAAACAACAGCATCCTTCCAGTCTGAATTCCATTGGACACGTAGTTAGGTCCACTGATTAAGCCAAAGAATTCGCATTTAGACCCTGATTTTATCAACTCGCCTGGGGGCAACAATGACCAAGCTGCCACATTGCTATTCTTATACATGCACTTGAGGAGATCACACACACACATGAAAAACAACTCTCAGAGATTAGCACTATGCAGCAATCTCCACACCACACTGTACTCATCTCTCCCATCATAAAAGTGCCATTCTGTGGCATACACACAAGTTTATCAAACTCCTATCAGATTGAGCTGGCCTATCAAAGGGATGAATGAACGAGCATGGAGTGCCTTTTGAAGAACTGAGGGAGTAAAATCTCCTGCAGTACTGAGCCCACTTCAGTGTAAAATCCCAAATCACATTATGTAAATCTTCTGCTACTAGATGGAGCTCTTTGAAACGCATGAGATTAGGATCTTGACTGTGCTCTTGGAGGAGAGTTCAGACTCTCTGAGGCCTTTGTTCATGTGCAGGGACAAGGGAACAATCTACTCTCCATCCATGCATGGGAAGGTAAAGCACTCAAAAGCCAAGCATTAAAAGTGTAGCCTATTTGTCTCATCTGTGACTTTTGAACAATCTCTATAAATTGCAGACACAGTCCTCAGTTGCAACATGGGAGGAGTCCTTTCCAGGCATCAAGTGGTCCAGAAATGCAGGGTCACTTATTATGCACAAAGCACCATTTCATGTTTTTCTCAACATTAATATGGGTCCTCATGGGACTAGATACCCAAAGTATGAAAAAAAGAACTATCTCTCTCTTCCATGTAGAAGTATATTCAGGATTCGCTTTCGGCTGGCCTCATGAGACCCTCCTCTTGTCCCATGGGTGTGGGATTATTTTTTGTAGCCAAGAAAGACAAGTCTCTTTGCCCCTGTATTTCCGTG
The DNA here is from genome assembly GCF_949987685.1 of Ammodytes marinus. NCBI lineage: Eukaryota > Metazoa > Chordata > Actinopteri > Uranoscopiformes > Ammodytidae > Ammodytes > Ammodytes marinus. Next base: position 29,121,910 of record NC_137234.1, on the reverse strand, counting down.
GTCACAATAACATCACAGTTAAAAACAGAATCCTTCCTAACTGGCACACACACGCGGGCGCGCGCTGAACACATATCATGATTGGCAATCATTATAGTCTATGTAAAGCAGTTTCGCAAAACTTTGTACTGTATGAAATATCACGTATTAGCCTACCTATAGGCCTATATGTAGGTGTATATAAAATATGGTGTGAGAAGTTTAACTATATGCATTGTAGCAGGGCTGTACGCTTATTTTTTTAGGTGGTAGCACTGGTCATCAGTAATCAGTAGCACAAAAATAAATTCAGTAGCACACAAAGTATGATCGAAAACTTGCTTAACCATAACCCTTGCATTTCGCTCTAATTACCTTTGAGCCTGTTATCTTGGTCTCATTTGAGATTCTCAATTAATATTATATCCTAGTGTGTGCAGTAATAATTGTAGAAAAATGAATGGGGGTGCACTGATTGCAATTTTAGACAAAATAATCTAACCTGCCAATTGCAATTTTTTGCTGATTCAGAATTATTTCTCCCCATAAAAATATAAAAATAATATATCTATATATTTTTTGTATATACATATAATCAAATAAATTAGTATACATATTGGTACAATTTAGGATAAATTAAATAGGGTGTTGTGAATGTGTTTGGAGTAGTTCTTCAGTGGCTTTTTTTAAACTTTGTTTAAATAGGCTACAGTTGACTTTTCTCTGCAGCTGAAGGAGTTGCCTTTCAAGCTAGAGCACTGCAGGGCTGTGAAGCGCTAACTTCCTGTTCTTACCGGCTTCAAAATAAAAGTCCACTCACGTTTGGCTAGTAACAGGTTTTTAATGTGAAGGCGCACCGGAAATGTTATGTTTGCACACGTGTTAACTTAACTGCGTCTCCTTCCGGTTATTACCGTTGGTGTAATTAGACGCTAGAATCGCCGCACATCTTTCACCAGCCAAAGTGGAGGGTAGACTCAATAACTTACTTGCCTAAGACTACATTAACCCGCATTTGGCGAGTGTTAATGTAGAGCCCTCTAAGCAGTGTTGTGCAGCGCTCCTCTGTCTCTCAAAGCAGAATCTGCTCGTTAGCAACCTGTCGCACTAGTGTGAGTGGACTGGAATTCATCATCGCACATGATCAATTTCAGTAGCAAATGCAATCAAAACGGTCGCACTGTACAGCCCTGATTGTAGTCTATTCCAGAGCATTGTTTCCCTCCCGTGAGATCCACGAAATTCCAACAACGCCAACACAGTTTTAACTTCCAGGGTGAAATGTTATTGAAAAGAGATGCGTGTAATCATTTGTTAAATTGACAACATGATTTTATCTAACGACATATACATTTTTAATTCATATGTTTTGGCCTTAACTTTGTACTAAACTACTTTTAACACAACATCTATAATATATTTGCTCGCCTCTCCCGCTGGCCACACACGGAAACACCTCCCGACGTATCTAGGATATTATTATAGCTATAAGTACTATAAGATTTGAATAAAAATTAGGGCTGTCAAATTAACGCGTTAATTTCGATTAATTTATCACAGAAAAATGAACTCGATTAAAACAATTAACGCAGATTAATCACACTTTTATAATAGTGCCCTTTGACCCGGTGCAAAAGGGGTGAGACGATAGCGCAGCTGCACCTGTAGTTTGCGGACACGGCCCGCACGGGATTACATTAAAGAGTAAAGAAAGAAGCATAGAGAGGGCTCTATGGACGTTTTATGGGACGCTTCGGGCAAATAAGCATGAAGGTAGGAAGTTTTCTTATGTTATTCTCCGCAGTGTCTATGCTTTATTGATTTAGTGGGTGCCTAATTAACAATGTAGGTTCAAAACTCTCAGTATCTCTCAATCTTCCGTCTCACTTTTGTTTGCTATCTTAACGCGGCAGTGCAGCGCTGTCTGTTGTGGAAGATAGACAGTCTTCATTTAGCCTGCTTGTTTTTTTGAGGTTTTAAGTAGAAAATTCGGCGAAGTTCCTAATTTTAGAGAGAAAACATGTATAGACCTACTTGTAATTCCACATACATAATAACGTCATGACATACACTACAGTAGCCTATATTCGCAACTATAGGTGAGCTTATACAAAACAATGATTAAATATATATTGGGTGCCAAATGCCATAGTAATATGTGTGTGTTTTTCTGATGACTGAGCTTCATTTCATGGTGTTGCCATTGAGTGTTGCTGATTCCCCGAGTCAGGAAAACCTTGTGGGAGCTTACCACATGGTCGTAAGTTGGCGTGGGGAATACACACACTTCTCCGCAAAGAATCTTGTTATAAATACCAACGTTTGCGGTGTAAAGTGCAGAAGCAGAGCCTGCCTTCTCTGCCCCTATTCTTATCCAACCTGATCCATCCAGACAGTTCACCGTTGAGGTCGATGCTTCTGACACAGGAGTTGGGGGCGTTCTGTCCCAGCAATCGCCTACCGATGAGAAGATTCATCCCTGCGCCTTCTTCTCTCTCCGGCTGGTACCCGCTGAGCGTAACTATGACATTGGCAACAGAGTGCTGCTGGCTGTGAAGCTGGCGTTGGAGTAGTGGTGGCACTGGCTGGAAGGGGCGGAACAGCCGTTCGTGGTTTGGACCGACCACAAGAATCTTTCCTACATTCAGACAGCCAAGTGCTTCAATTCCCGCCAGGCCCGATGGTCCCTGTTTTTTGGGCGGTTCAACTTCACCCTCATGCACCGTCCTCTCTCATTAGTTTAACTCTCAGAACACACCGGCTCCTCCTGATACTGGCGTGAGTCGCACCCTGTCCTTCCTGAAGAGGCACTTTTGGTGGCCATCGATTGACGCTGACACATGGTCATTCGTTAAAGCCTGCACAGTTTGTGCTTGAGCTTGGTCCTCCCATCAACCCCCTGCTGGTCTGCTACACCACTTTCCTGTTCCTGGTCGGCCCTCGTCCCACATTGGTCTCGATTTTGTGTCTGGCCTTCTTCCCTCTAATGGCCACACAGTCATCCTCACCGTCGTTGACAGGTTTTCCAAGGCTGTTCACTTCATTGCCTTCCCTAAGCTCCCCACCGAGACCGCCCAGCTGCGCCCAGCATGTTTTTCGCCTCCACAGGATTCCCGCGGACCTCGTCTCTGACCGGGGTCCCCAATTAATTTCCGAAGTTTGGAAGGCTTTCTGCCGGGAGCGTGGGGCCTCAGTCAACCTGTCATCTGGATATCACCAATCCACTTAATATCCAATAATGTGATTCTCCAAGGTAATGAACAGTGGCAATTATAAACATTCCTGGAGCCAAAAAGGGTCAACACAACAATCAATGCTAGCAATCAGCACCAAGGAAATTAGATTTAAGACAGAAGAACAAATAACAACGCCACAAAAGTCCCTGAGCCTGAACCAGAATTAAAAAGTCGAATAGCCGCAAAATATGATTATGAAACAAAGATCCTTCCATTCCGGCTACATGGGGGTGCTGAATGTCTGATGTTACATGGAATTGCTGGGTTTCACCCTAATAGTTATGATACATCGCCTATTATGGTCAGCCTATTATAGCCCGCTAGCCTGGTCCTACCAGACCATTGTACTTGGGAAATGAAATTTGAGTGGAAGTAGATAGGTGGGCGGTGTCAGGCTAATAGCCCGCACTGTAAATAAACTATTTGAAACAACTCATGCGCTTTTAATCAATCTTGTTGGTGACACAATAAAAAATAAATTCTTAAAAGAGAAGTAAGTTATATTTTTTTAATATATTCCTTTTACCACAACACCATGGTTGACTATGTCAATTGTTAGTCGGGGCACCCCTAATATGGAAACAGTACTTGAATATGTGTATGCAGAAATGTAAAAAGAAAAAGAACAGAAACATCTATTGCTCTTGTAGAGGAAAAGAAGATTAAATAATATGACTTTTTCTAAATGCCATACAACTAGATAAAAAACTAAATGTGACACAAAACGAGTGCCCTTTAAGACTTAACAGAACTTGGTGGTAACCCTCTTTAATGAAGACATAAAGCCTAAATGTATTCTACATCTGAGAGCAAAGACAGAGTGGCAGCAGTGCAGAGCGAGACAAAGCATTCTGGGTAAGATAAAGGGCTTTTTCTCAGTATAAGAAGGCTTTTTGACTGCTTGGCCCGAGGACAATAAGCCATTACAACCACAATTGCCTTTGGGGGCCTTGTAACAGCCAGGACAGAGAGAAGGTACTTTACTGAAGGCAATGGATAGCAGGGCCCTCATCACCACGCTAAGATGGAATCATGGCCCTCTATATTCCAGGAGGATCACACACACACACACACACACACACACACACACACACACAAACCGAGGGTGGGACACGGGGGTCAAATGTAGTGGAAAGCTATCACACAGCAATTTAATGATAGAGCAGACAATGATGTAACATCTAGATTAACAGGGGTCTTCAACCTTTTTTCAGCCCATGGTCCCCTTGGACAAAAGAGAAACACAACAGGGATATATAGATATAAAAAGAAAGAAACTAAAAAGTGTTGCATTTATGGTTGATATAGAACACTTATACAGTAATTACTTTATTATTATCATTGATGAAGTAAGGTGTTGCATCTTAAGTTCGAGGCCTGGTTAAAGCAGTCCATTCTTATGAAAGGTTAGTAGTCTTGTCAATTATTTGCTTTTTCTATCTTTCTATTTAATTGCAGCTAACGTTAAGACACATAACGTTGGGCTCTGCAGCATTACCCCATGGCCCTACACCGGGGGGGCCATGGGACTCAATCATGCTGTAAACAAAAAAATTGCCTATTATTGCCTATTAATGCTTGAAGTTTACTCAAAATATTTTTTTAATAAAATATTTTAAAAAAGGAAAGGGACCCATGCAGTACCTCCACAGACCCCCGGTTGAAAACCACTGATCGATGGAAAATAGGGTTAGAGAGGTGGGGAGAGGCACACACCTGTTTCCTGGAGGACAGTGCAGTCTTGGATCGTCCCTGGCGCCCGGCCTTCCCAGGTTCAGTAGCTTCCCTGCAGCTCCGTCGCAGAGTGGTGGCGCTGGTGTCTGGATGGTTGGGCAGAGGGCTGGAGGGACACACACACACAGCAGCAGCATGGGCAAGCATTCAGCACACAGTACATAGGCTACAGGTATCCACAGGGTTCTTTAGTTTGGTTTCCTGGTTAAATATATTTGTTAGGAGGTGGTTGGATTTCAAGGTGGAGTCAGCGATTCTGGAGAAAGTTTATTCATCCAAATCACTTTTTGTCAAAATCAGTGAATATCTCCTCACGATCCGCTACCTGTCCTTACAGTGTGAGCACAGGGGTGAAAAAATCCAGTGTTTATACACAGCCTAGGTTCTGTAAACTTGTATGTAAACAAAGGGTATGTAAACAAACATTGTTGGCATGGCAGGCTGTGTATTAACACTAGATTTTTTTTCAAGTGCACACAGGTAGCGGATCCTGTGGAGATATTCAATGATTTTGACAAACAATATGTGATGCGCGTGATGCAATGTCATATAGGCTATAGTAATCATGTTTTAGTTATACTTTCAAATTTTACATTTGTCACATAATCAATCATAATCAAAAAAAATTCATCTCATCCAGTCAGCCACCAGACATTTAAATAATCTTCCAAGCTTTATTATTAAAGGTTTCATTTGTTTGATCCAAGGGTCTTCAAAAAAATGGGATTCAAGAGTGTTACTTGACCGGTAAATTAATATATCTTTCTTTGCATTGCTCCCCATTACTGGAGTATAGCCCTTTAAGGTTGATTTACCAGGCAATTATTTAAATTGATTTCATTGCGCCATGAAGGTTGTGCTATGCTTTAGACAGGTTAATGGCATTTTCACACTCACACCTTCTTATCTTTGGCTGTAAATAATTTGTGCTGAACTGCATCAATCTGCAATTTTATATTAACAATGTGTTAAATGATGGGGTGCAATTTGAAGGAGTGGCTCGTGGCTTGAACTGGCAGAGAACTATAATCAATTCTTACTGCTTATTGTTTTGCTTCATTCTCACTGATATTTTGAACTGAAAGGTGACAAAAATAGAACTTTGATGTAACATTAAGATTGTTAAGCAATAACAAGAACTGTAAATGCAAAACTCACATCAATGATAGGCTAACATCTCATATAAAAGCCCATGATAAAAGCCTTTATTAAAAACTGTCTCAGGCTGAATTCCAAGTAACAGATTGTGTGCTGCTTGTTTAAAGTGGTTAACATAACAGGTTGTTTTCAGAAGGTCTTCCACAATGAAGGTCCTCTGACAATGAATTATTTTAATTCAGGGACAAATCACCTAAAAAAATAAGCAGAACAATCAATACTGACATATTAAACAAAGCTTTAATCCATCGTTGGCATTGATTTGGTTATTAAAAAAAACTAAAATATTTCAGATAGAGGCCTCCAAGACGTGCCTTTTGCAGTGCCTCCCTCCCTCCCCCCAACCCTTCCCCTTTCCTGAGTCTAGCAGTGTTCATTTGAGTGTTCACCTGCCCGCTAAATAACCACATCTATCGAACTCTGTTGCTTCAGTTTGTAACGCAGGCTTTTTCTTATAAATCCTTTAAGCTCCAAGGCTAATCTCAGATATTAAAAACCCTGCTGACATCATCAGTTATTCTCTCAGGCTTGAAGACGCTCCTCCAGAGCCACCGGAGACATTATACAACTGTTTTCACAGAGTACAGTCCTGATAAAGACAATCATCTTCATGTGAAGTGAGTCGTAAATAATGCATATTCTGAGTCGTAAATAATGCATATTCTATTACATGCCCAGTATCCTATTTCACTATTATTATTTATATGGTTATTCCCATGTACATTATTCTATACCGTCAACATTTTATTTTATTTTGCATTCTTAATGTACTTCATTAAAGTAACTACGAGGAACTTTTTCATACTTCTGAGACGGTCTAATTTTCCCTCTGATGATCATGAATAACATGTAACCATTAGTGCAAAGAATGCTATTTTTATATAGTTTTTGTAATGCCTATGCCATGGGTACACTCACCCAGGAAAAACAGCTGGCGTAGTAAAAACAGTAACACTTTTGTCCGAAGGGGGTGCAAGAATTAACAAAACCTGAATGTTCCTCGGAGCACCCATTAATATATCTTATCTCTTATATCTTTTTATTTGCACTGGGTCCTGCTTGTGTTTTTCTTCTTCTATATTGCATTGTTGAGAGGAGCCTGGGACTTTAGAATATCATTGCCAACGACGGCTGCTGTAATTGTTGTGCGTATGACAAATAAAGCCTCTTGAATCTATTGATATGGGTTTGAAGGTACCTGAGGTAGAGGACGCGTGCTATCAGGCCGTAGAGCACGATGGCGAGCAGCAGTGGGATGACGTAAAAAATGGCAAAGTCGATGAGGTAGATGGGCAGGTAGAGCTCCCGCTTCACTTTGTAGCCACACTGCACGTGTCCGTCCTCGCCCACCTGAATGGTACATAGTTATCTTAGACACTATCTTCTGCAATTTCAAATCAATTCATAATTTGCAACAACAACAAAAATCCATTTTAAATATGGATTTTGCTGCCGCCGAGTAATGTTGACTTGATTTAAAGTCACATGCAATAATGAGCTTCACATTAAAACAGAGAGATAGATAAGACAAGGGCTTTAATTTGCTTTCATGCAATCATTTGTCACAACGCCTCTTAGCACACAGTGGACTGGAGTAGATCCTGAAATCCTCCTTTGAACTGAATCGAGAAATGGATTTTAAATGGGGAATCGTTTTGAATCGAGAATGATGACCCCAAGAATCTGAATCAAATAAAACCGTTGGATTCCAAAAGTTTCCCAGCCCTAATAGCATAAGTGGCTCACACACTGGCTCTGGGCTGACATGCATGGTATAATCTATCACATCTAAACATAATAATTACACTCTCAGAAACAGGGCTCTTGAAGAGTCTTTCACGCATTTCCACAGTTGCACCAGCATCTGTACAAAAGCAGCCTTGGTATTCAGAGACCTTTCATGACTCATGTACTTACGTAAACACTATGCAATCCCTGTGAAGGTACTATTATCTTTATTATTTAGCCTACAGGTGTGGTCAAATAGCAATTTAGCCATATCAATAAATACATTATCTTTCTATAAGACTTATACTGTACAGTATATGTACCCTTCACTTTCATTGTATGTATTCTGGCAACAGTACACAACTCCAACCTATATGCCCTACATTGAATCAGTAATTGCAGGTTGTGCTGTGGTGGTCAGTTAAATCAGTGACATACAAAATGTAATGCTAAAAAAAACATGTTTCTCTGACCTGGATGTCCACCAGGAAAAACCACAGCATGCAGTAGATACAGTTGAAGATCCAAACCCCTGCAATGATGCGCTTGGCCCGGGACACTGTGCACACTGTGTGAGCCTTCATGGGATGGCAGATAGCTATGTACCTGTATGTGAAAGGGAAAATAGGGCTTTCAAACACTCGCTTAAACTGAGTAGTAAATAATCTTATCTGAACTGCAGACAAGATAATAAGTTGATAAGTAGATACCACTTTTAATGCAATATTTAATGGCACCTCCTCATGTGTGCCAATAAATGTGACAAAATAAATGTGATAAAACTAGATACAGGTCATGGGAATGCCAAAATGTCGTCCAAAAACATTGTGTTTGCAGTTAAAGGGTTTTTCGGAGCATTAAACTGATGTGTGGACTTCACTTTAAACATGAAGCTGAGCCTCTCGTTTTATGCATGCTTTATATGAAGAGGTTTGCTGGCTGTTCATTAAAGGTGGAGTCAGCGATTCTGGAGAACGCTTGTTTACAAAATAACTTTTTTGTCATAATCAGAGAATTTCTCCTTATGATGACACTTATACTGTGTATTAACACTAGATGTCCTTTCAGCATGCACACATACACACAGTACGGACAGGTAAGCTGATTGTGAAGAGATATTGACATAAGGTGTTTTTGACAACCAGCGAATCGCCGACTCCACCTTTAAAGTCCATGCATTGTTTGGGTTTTTATGGTTTAATACATGTCTGTATATCGTGTATTTATATATATATACTGCATGTATGGCTCTGGGCTGACGTGCATATGTTTATGTATATTGCCTTGTTGTTCTTGTGAATCACTTTGTAAATGTGATGTCTGTGAAAGGTGCTATACCAAATAGACGTATTATTGTTATTGTTATTCTTTATCCTCCTCACCTCTCCACGGTGAAGGCGGTGATGGAGCAGGAGGACACGTTGATGCCCAGGTACTGCAGGTAGGTGATGGCTAGGCAGCCGGCGTATCCAAACACCCAGGTGCCCGTCAGGCTGTCGGAGACGTTGGGCAGCCCCGCCGCCACCAGCACCGTCAGGTCGGCCATGGCCAGGCTCACCAGGTAACAGTTGGTGGGGGTCCGCATGTGGCGGGTGGTTAGGACCACCAGCACCACCATGATATTACCCACAATGCCCGTACCACACACCCCCAGCACCAGGAACACGGACGCAGTCTTGTACTCCAGAGACTCGGACACGGCCACCACGCTGGGGCTCAGAGAGATGTTGGTAGGGGTGTCCACCACTATTCTGGAGCTCATGTTGTCTGTCATATCTGCTATGTCACAGCTAGCCTTTTTCTTTTCTCCAATAAATGTTTATCAAATGTTAGGTTTATTCAAATAGAGCAAAGTAAATGAGGGGCATGACTTTAAGACTCGCCATGTTTTTAAGCTTTTCTTTTTTCATTTAGAGCATTAAAGTTACAGTGTGTAATATCGGGTGAGTATTGAGTGACATCTAGTGATGAGATTCCAGATTGCAACGCTCCCTCGCCAACCCCCTCCCTTTAGGATAATTTACAGGAGCTACAGTGGCCTTCAAGGATAAGAAATGTAGTCACTCAATATGGCATCTTCCACCACCGCCTCAAGTCTTTCCACAATATCAAGTGATGAGGTGAAGATGTATTTAGTTATTTATTCTATAGTACTTGTTCTTCGTCTTACAACAGGTGCATTACCCCAGGACGGCCACTATACATACAAATGTGTAAGATCATTGAGTTTGTCCGTTCACATTATATTATGTGCCAATAAATTCTACAGACTGTGCCTTTAACTCTTATTTAAAGCCAACTCCCTGTATCCCTTTAACTAATGTAGAGGAGGAAATAAAACGTACAGGTTGACTTTAATTATCCCAGGATTTCCAAACACCACTCGGCCCCCCATTGGTTGGTTCACCTAGAAATAAATAAATAATGAGTTCAATTAATTGGACAAACTGGGATTTGAATTGACATTCAGCCTTTGGACTGGCTTTGGACATCCCATAAGTCAATGTAAAACACACAATTACACATTGTGCTGAATCTGCGTCAGCCGCAGGTCTCAGCACTTCAGCACAGAGGGAAAAGAAGGAAAGAACAATGCAAGCTGCTTCTTTCAAATGGCACTGAGATATAGCTCCTGGAAAATGCAGTGCTGTGTTTGCAGCAATGATATATATGAAAAAAAAGATCAGCATTTAGTAAAAGAATTTCAGGCAAGCAATGGTAAATTTCAAGATTTTTGTCTATTTTGCTTCCATGACGTGTCTTCCTTCATAACAGTATAAATCAAAGGTCTAAAATATACATTCAGGTGTTTATTTGACTAAACCTTGTCGGTTTGCGTCTGTATATTTTCTCCTATATAACCATCTTTAACGGCCATTTTCGCAGCATTAGTTTTTTTCAATACTCCAGAACCAAACATCTCAACTTCTAAAGCACTGACATCAACTCAACTTTCCATAATCATTCTTATCACTACTCCAAAGGTTAAAACAGAAGGATGGGATCATATGTTGTTGATTGTCTGATTTATGATACAATTACTTCTTAAAAACATGCTGAAAATGCATGTTTAAGACCTGTACAGTGTTTTTGATTGTCTCGTCTTAAGAGATACTGTATGTGAAAAAAAAACATTCTCTCATCAATGACATGTCATAACATCATGTTAATTTGCTTTTGGATAGGGGAATGACGTGCATATACAGTATATCAACTCCTTTGTTCTGTGGCCATCATGTCCATATCATATAATGTATATAATGTTACAGTTTTGGAGAGGAGGAGAGTTTTTGGCAGCATTCCAGCTTGCCATTGTTTCCTTTCAGTAATGAACACTTTATATTGTCAATAAGCAGAATTGCAATTCATTCACACTAGTGAACCTATAAATCAGTCAGGCAGAAACTACTTCAAGTCTATACTAAAAAGTACAGGTCAAACGAGTTTCTTCCTAAGTTAATGTGTTTTTACAATGGTGACTATCGCTGTCCGAGTAAACAAAAAAAGAGGGACCTTTGAAACAAAGATGTCATGATCCTGCTTGATCCCCTTTACCCTTGTCTGTGTTCTGGTGTAATTGCAGGGTTGGAGTCAGGTGTGCTGGAGTCAGTTACCAGCATTCACAGCTGCCATCAATCAACAATCAACTGCTCTTCATATACCCGGCCCTACCTTCCAGACACTGCCAGATTGTAAACTCTGTTACCCAGTCAGTAACTCTCCAGCCACCTAGACCTTTTGTAGTTCCGCCAGCATTTAGCTTGTTGCTAAATTCTGTTCTTTTTTGCCACAGTCTCCCAGCCTGACTCCAGCCACCAGCTCCAGCCCTCGTCAGCCAGCTCTCCCTCCCTGGACCCCTCTGCCTGCCTGCTCTTGCCTGCCTCTGCTCGTCTCCCCGGATTCTCCCCTTGGCATTTCCTCCTGGACCCCCATGCCTGTCAGCCACTCCAGAGCCTGGCCCAAAACCCCAGATTCCTTCTAAATAAACCCTCTTAAACTGGTACTGTCTCTGCGCCTGTGTCCTCCCTGTCCAGCCGTTACAAAAGAAACAAAAAAGATGCTGATGTCAGAAGATACCATAGATAGTGGAAGATACTAGGGCCCGACCGATATATCGGCCGACCGATTTAATCGGCCGATTATAGCACATCTCCAAAAATGAAAATGATTTTTTTTTTATTCAAGCAATCATGTTGAGTGAGATGCATTGTTGCCCCAGAAGTGCATAGCATTAAAGTTATAGCCTATTAACAGTAGCAGCAGGTGTGTTGTAATACATTGGATTAATTCACACTTGACAGTTCCCCTTGACACCTATAGCAGAGTCATTGGTCATCTTTTGACTGTTAATAGTAATTGATAGAATTTATATAGTGCTTTATTGGAGGTCATTCAAAGACACTTAACATCATACATATAGAAAATCATACTTATAGAAAAATAAAACCAAATACAGACAAATTAAAGATAAGGTTTGGAATGGAGTCAAGTGTAATTATGCTTTCTTAAAGAGGTGAGTTTTGAGTTGACTTTTGAATGAGTTTATCTAGTGTGAGATGCTGATGTTTGGAGGGAGGAAGTTCCAGAGGGTTGGGTGCAGTTACATAAAATGCTTAATGTCTGAGTTTAAAAATGCGTCATGTCACTTTAGACATATTTTAACACTTTATTTTTTTTTAGATAATGCATATTTCAATAAATAAAAAGTTCCTGTACACCTATCGACAGTAACAAGTATTTATATATATTTAAGGGTTCAAAAAAGTAAAATTTTTCAATATATATTTTGGGGATTTAAAAAAATAATAATCGGACGATTTAATCGTTATCATAATTTTTCTCTGATAATCGGCATCGGCACTCAAAAATCCATATCGGTCGGGCCCTAGAAGATACCCACCTCATTTGTCTTACTTATAATGCTGCAGTCACACATTACTTTGGGCTGAACTTCCCAAAGGGTTTTTGCACAGAATGCCAGACTGTGGATCTCCACTAGAATTGCCTCTTTATGGTAAACTTTGAAAGGTTTATAGCGCCCGATACATCTTTCAATGCGCACATTAACACAGGCCTGCCGACACAAATGGCTGGGCCTATGAAAACCTCCAGTCAATGGGCCCCCCTTACTCATACTTTACTTGTATCAATGTGTGTGTGCGCTCATCCCTAAATAAACACTTACATGTAGTTGTAGATAGAATAACTATCTTATCAAAAAAATAATAGCACATTTCTGACTTACTTACCAATTTATTGTAATACACTAAAACTCACGCAATTGCTTAATATTCAACAGATTTTTACAAAATAACATTGGTTTTCTTGAGTATTCACTAGGTTTATCACAGGAGCAGGCAACAACAAAGGACACTATTACAGATACTGCATATGCTGCGGGCCGCCCCTGATGTGCAGTAAAGAACTGGTCAGACATCCTTATGGTGTGACACCTGGGTCAGAGGGGTATACTACGAAGCGAGATTGAGGGCTGAGCGAGGTCTGTTGCATTGGCGCATGCTCAGTGCGGCGACACGGTCGAGTGCGTTTGTCTTGTCTTGCTTTGTTTGTTTTGCCGTTAAAAGTTGTTTGTTTGCCGTTTGTAAGTCCAGTAACAGTGCTAAAAACAACGTCTACACAATGAGGTCCGGCGTAACTGTTTTAATTCTGGTTTTGATCGCCAGCCTGGTCGATTATATTGTCGGAGAATGGGATCTCAGCTGGGCCACCACAACCCAGGATTATATACACGCGAGAGGCATTGCTTAGCCTCAAGGAAACTTCACTTCGCATCCCAAATGAACTTTTATCATCACCATCAGTCGCTGTCTGCCGAAAACAGGGCACTACTAAAACGAGGAAACGCGGCAGGAGAGGCGGTGTGCGGATGCGTCTCAGGAGAAAGCCTTTTCCGACCGCCACTACCATCCATCATGCTTGGCAACATGCAGAGTATACGGAACAAAGTTGACGAACTCCGGGCAAGTGTGCAATATCTGTCGGATTATCGTCAGTCCTGTCTGATCTGTCTGTCTGAAACGTGGCTCAACGAGACGGACCCTGATTCTGCCTTCGACCTGGAGGGGTTTTCTGTGGTTCGGGCAGACCGCAACGCGAGCTCCGGTAAAAGCAAGGGAGGGGGCGTGGCAATGTTTATAAACAACAAGTACTGCAACCCATCACAGGTGACTGTCAAAAACAGACTTTGTACCAAGGACATTGAAATTTTAGCAGTGAACCTTAGACCATACTACCTTCCCCGTGAGATAAACCAGGTCTGTATTTTTATTGTCTACATTGCACCCTCTGCTGACACAGAGGAGGCGGGCAAAATCATACATGATCTGGTGGCACAGACACAGAAAAATCCCCTGATGCAGCAAAGTTTATCCTGGGAGACTTCAACCTCTGCAGTCTAAATGAACTGTTACCAACCTACCATCAGTATGTGTCATGTCCCACCCGGGACGAGGCTTGCCTCGATCTGTGCTATGGTAACATAGAAAAAGCATACTATGCCAAAGCCCTGCCAGGGTTAGGAAAGTCAGACCACAATATGATCCGGCTCATACCAGCATACCAGCCCCTGATACGACGCGAAAAGGTCCAGACAAGGGAGGTTAAATGCTGGTCTGCTGACTCAATAGCAGCCCTGCGTGGATGCCTGGACAGCACCGACTGGGATGTAATCATGGACACCTCTGACATTAATGAAGCTGCGTCTGCGGTAACAGGATACATACAGTTCTGTGAGGATTTATGTGTTCCAAAAAAGACAATCAAACTCTATCCAAACAATAAACCATGGGTCACCCCAGAACTGAAAGAACTGTTGAATCAAAAAAAGAGACTGTTTCAATCAGGAGGTACCAAAGCAGATATTAAAGCTGTGCAGTATAAAATTAGAAAGAAAATCATGGAATGCAAAGCATCTTATAAAAATAAAGTCCAGTCATTTTTTAGTCACGATGCAAGGAGAGCCTGGCAAGGCCTACAAATCATGACTGGGTATAAACCTAAAATGCATACTTTAAATGTGGCAGATGACTATGTGTTTTCTTTGGATTTAAATACATTTTATTGCCGCTTTGATGAGGTTGATTATTCTGAACAACAGATAAAGGCAATAGATCAAATAAAACATTTAACTGACAGGGACATTGCTATCTCCATTGATGATGTCAGGAAACAATTTTCTCAGCTCCATACCAGGAAATCACAAGGGCCAGATGGGATCAGCTGCAAGGAACCAAAAACTCATAATCTGGATCAACAGTTTTCTAACAAACAGGACTCAACAGGTTAGGTTTAACTCAGTGACCTCCACCTCTAGGCCCATCAATACCGGGGCCCCTCAAGGGTGTGTTTTGTCCCCTCTACTCTACACACTCTATACTAATGAGTGCCAAGCTAGCACATCCACACACACTTTCTTCAAATACGCAGATGATACTGCCATTGTGGGGTATTTGAAACCAGATAGCTCAGCGCTAACCAGCTTTGAGGAAGAGATGAGTAACTTCACCAAATGGTGTAAAGACAACTTCCTGGCTGTTAATACAAATAAAAGGAAAGAAATGGTAGGCCTAATAGATTTTAGACGTCATAAAAGTGAGATCCCTAACAGCACTGTAAATGACAAAACAATTGAGAGGGTTAGTAGTTATAAATACCTTGGTATTAAAATTGATGACCAACTCAAATTTGAGATATGCACTACGTCTAAGGTAAAAAAAACTACAACAACGGATGTTTTTCCTACATAAGCTGAACTGCTTTCAGGTGGACTGTATTATTTTTGAATTGTTTTACAAAACAGTCCTTCAGAGTGTATTGTCCTTTGGCTTAGTTTGTGTATTTGGCAACATGCGCAAAAAAGACCAAGATAAATTACAGCGTTTGGTAAAGACAGCAAGCTAAATTATTGGATGCAGTCAGACGTCAGTCACTCAGCTATGGTCAGATCTTGTTGTGAATAAAGCTGAGCAGATACTCAGTGATCCTACCCACCCCTTATATAGGAGCTTCCAACGCAGCAACCGTGGCAGTAGCAGGCTGCTGCAAAGGTCAATCAGAACCAAAAGGTTTAGCTTGTCATTTGTCCCCTCTGCTATTAGACTGTTTAATGAAAGACACAGGTCAAGATCATGAACACTGTGTTTTTCTTTTACTGTTTTTAACTTAATCTTTGTGAATGTTGTTTTTAGGCCTGCTACTGATTCACTGATGAACTGAACTATTTATTCTTAAATGTTGTTGTTGTTGTTGTTGTTGTTGTTGTTGTTGTTGTTGTTGTTGTTGTTGTGTGTGTGGCGTGCCCACTTGTATGCCTATATGTCCTAAATGTGCTGCACTTTTGATCACACAAATTTCCCAACTCTGGGATAATAAAGTATACTTAGACTTTTGTTGAGTCTAAAGCCAGAGTTTTCAGTATCACGAAAGGTGGCTCTCTTTCTACCTAGATCACCGTGGTAACAGAGGCTGCACGGATAACCTGCCCAGACCAGTTTTTGTTCCAGAGTTTGAGTTTAATGATTAGAATGTATTGGCCCTTTTAGATAGCACTAGCCTACTCAAAAGGGTTGTAAAAACTAAAAATAACACATTTTGCTTTACTGTATGACAGCACGAGTGGTCAGCCCGGCGGTCAGCTGCACAAGCCGACCCGGCAACGATCACCTGTGAGAGCGCCCACTGCCCTGCTCCACCAGCAGATCGGAAAAACGTGCCGGTTAACGGTGGAAATAAATCGCTCGCTTAAGCGATCAATGACACATTAAAAGAGGAACTAACTAAAAAGTGCGTCAAATAAATAAAATGTTAAGCTGAATGTTGTGCCGTGTATTTTTTATCATAAAGAGCAGTGTAGGCCTACTACATATTTAATACTGTGGCTAACATTTTGAATGAATGCAGCCCCCGTGCCTCAGTGTCCCCCCAGCTGCTCCAGACGGAGACAACTGCCCTTACGCAGTCCCATGCAGCGCTCCTAAGTGGCCGGTGTGTGCACTATTGAATCAGTGCTCCTACTCCATAAGCTTGCACACCATAAGCTGCACATTTTTAAGTGATTAATATCTTTATTTCGGTCTGAGCAAACACTGCATTTGTATTATCCTCTAATAATTGTCCAACAAAGTAATCGGCTACCAGGCACAGCCTGCACATGGAAAGAAAGGGCTATTAGCCTAAATCAAAATCAAAATTGTATTAATTTTGATGTGGCCCAAAACTAAAGCGATTTTCCACATAGGCTATGCTATTCGTTAGGGGACAGTGTCAGACTTAAATCAGATTCTTAAGTGTAGGATTATAGGCTAAATGGTGTACTGTTTAAATCCGAGTTCAACCTTTAATTGCTTTATAATGTCACGTTACGCACTGCGAGAACGATCTGTTAAATAAATTAATCAATTCAGTAGCCCAATTTTCTGACAACATTCCACTCTCTCCTTATTTGCAGTAAGAGTTTTTTTCGGCTCTCTGTTTTCTGACGCACTTTTTCTTTTTTTTACTCAGCTGCTCGCAATTAGTCCGTTTGTGTAAAGTTAGCGGCACAAGATCAGTTCAGTCTGTGCGGAAGCAGAGTCAAATGACGGGTCAAACGCCCCCTTTCATGGGGACGCGCACAGAGCCTGAAGCCGAAACCCTCGTTCAACATAAGAGGTTGATAACTTCCTTCGTGATACTGGTTAGCTCTGAGCGAGGGTATGTGTCATGTTGAACCAGATCAAAAAAAGAGAGCCAGGCTCTGTTGAGTTTGCTTCGTAGTATACCCCTCTGGTCTATGTATGCTCAGTATGTGACATGAAACTCATGGAACATTTTTCAAATTGTACCTGGCTGCTGGTGTCAACCTGAAGACATAAATTAAAGACTTTGGACCTTATTGTCCCCAAAGGGAAATACTTTAACACATAAATTTACGTTAAGACATTTATAACTGTTTGTAGACTCAGGAAAATAACAGAGTAATTACCTTGTCAACTTTATAAGAATGAAGAAGAACAAGAAAAGGTACACCTGTTTTCTGTTTTACCTGAGGGGTCCAAATACTTTTCACACTTCACAGAATAACACCCTGACACAAGTAGCAGGACGACTCAGGTAAAATAATCCAGCCAAAACTGTACAACAATATATCAAATTTTGTAACTATATGGCACACAAAAAAGTAAAGGAAATTAATGCATAATTGTATTAAATATCTACATTTATCTGATAGGTGACATCACAGTAAGAGAAATGTAGGGTTAGACAGTGAGACCATAAAACACTCTTTCTGCCTTTTCTCAGGCTAGGATGAACCAATTTCAAAAAAAATTGCACATTTATACTACATAGGATCTCAGAATTCAATACACCTTCATATTCCCACCGATGAAGTAGGCCTTTAAGTACTGGAAATTGCACTGCACAGCTTTTAATAATGCAGAAAAATAAGAAAAATTCTTCTTATGTCCCTAGGGTCTGCATACCTCAGATTGAGAGCCAGAGCTGAAACCCTTATCTAATGTGGACAGACATTATCAGGCAACATTCAAATGATTTCAGTGAGCATAGAGTGTAACAAATAACCACTAATACTGTACTCCAGGCATAAACCCACTACAATGAGTGCATTAACATAATTTTAACATTACATTCTGACAACTTCTTTTCTCATTACCCTTAGGAGCCATTCTGGTCAAAGTTACAGTGCACTTTCCAACAATCCTATACAGTATATAGCCCAATGTCTGATTATGAATGCCATTCATCAAAGCAGCTCTCCTTAAGAAGATTTTCAGGCCGTTGTTGTAGGATAATGAGACTCGTTTGTTGCCAAAAGAAATCCTGAAGGTTTGTTTTGATGATTCACATTTTCACTGAAATCTAATTATCAACAGAACTCTATACAAGGCATCTGTTGCTCTGTTCACTCGTCTCCCAGCCTGCTTATACCCACGCACAGACACACACACAAGCGCACGCACACACACGCACACACACGCACACACACACACACACACACACATATATTGGACCGTCCCTCCAGAGGGCTGCCTCTAATACATTGAGGTGGACTGGACATGAAATAAAAAGTAACTTGAATCCACTTTGCCATCAATCAGACAGCATGCACTCTCCATACCGTTATACATAAGCACATCCACAACTCAGTATAGAGCAGATCCTGGGCACATTTCAGACCGTCCATCATTGCTTGACTGAGTGAGGGGCTGGATATCACACGCCATCTGTACGGTCAATATCAAGCCACAGCCTGCAAACAGTAAGCTTAAAGCACTGGAATTTGTTGGGAAAAGAAGCCTGGCTCTGCCAAAACGTATAACAATCTGCCCAACCAGTGTTCCTATAAAGCTCATTTTATATTGCCAGACAAAACCGCAAGAAATGGACAAAACAAATAGGAAATAATTAGACATTTTGAAAAAAAAGAGAAAAAAAAGGTTTTCACTTCTAGCTTACTAATCAGCACGTTATCTTTATAGTTGAATCTGCACAAGAACCCTGTAAAACCACATACTGTTATAATTACCCTTGTGGTTTTTGCAAGGATAAGAAAATAGTGTATATTGTGTTAATTAGCGATTGAAGTGATTTAAGGATGTAGTCGAGTTTTACATTTTGGACAGAACCAGAGTGTCAGTTTCCGCCCTTTGCCACACACAGGTTATTAGATTTTGGGTGGAAATAACCTGTGTTTTAATAGAGGACATGTCTACTTGTTAGGGGGAAACACTGCAGGTGAACAGGGCAAACTATCTCAAAATTGACCATTGCTTGAAAATACAATGTTTAGCCTTCAGTGTCTCGACTGACCACCGGTTTCCAAATAGGCTACTTCAGCATAGAGGGAACACTGTTTTTAGAATCTTGTACGATGTGTCCTCTTCTGTACATTTTGGTGAGTCCTAGCCTACACCTTGAAGCCCACAGAATAAAATGCAGTTAATATTGATCACCAACCCCAAATGACAACCCTGACCCAACGTTTGAGATGAGAGTGCTTTTTTTCAGTATTCAGTTGCATTCATTCACTTGAGTCCTCACCATTAAAGATAAGCCAGACTGCTATTAATTGACATACTTCACTACATCCTGCCTAAGATCAATTGTGGTCCGGTCTTTTTTCTTGGGATACAGACAGTGATACAGATGCAGATCTGATATCTGATGAAATCTGGTCAAAGGAATTAAACTGGAGATCATCAGACAAGCTGGAATAATGGAGAAACAGACTCTGTATGTGCCAAACCTTAAACTGCTTCACTGAACAGTGGCTATTAAGTGAATGGCATGTGTTACATAGCAGTAACATAGACGTGACAGCCCAACACAGCGACTTGGAATGAAATAAAACAAACAGCATGGAGCTTATCTGATAGCCTATAGACATTTGTTATTAAGAGAGAGAATCTTGATAATGCTGAGGAAATGTATTTGATTCAAAAAGGACCTTCATTTGTGTGTGTGATAAAGAAAATATTTTTACACCAAGATGCCGAACAAATGACTTGGCCGACAATATTTCAATGAGAACAGATATATTCCCCATTTTTTCAACTACTTGTCATATGTTTTGTTGTATTGTTGCTACTGTCACATGCTTTTTTCAAGATCTAAAATGATCTGAAATAAATAGAAGTAAATAAGTACTTAAGTAACAAAAATACCTATTTCACAGCATGTTTTTCTGGCTTGATTCTGCTCAGAATAAATACAGACATAACTGATTGTGAACTTCTAATCATTCTGATTGGCATTAAAGAGATACAAAAAGAATTACCGTTTGCTCTCTTGCATCATTCCAGGTTCCTCCAGAGTCATCTTCAAGCCTGCTATCTCTCTTTACAAATTAAAATGCTTTATTTGATTTATTTATTGTACTCTGGGTGTGTTTTCTTTCAGTCGCTGGTTGAAGCCAGGGTCGGCAGCATAGGTACGCTGTCGTCTACATACTGTACAACACAGAGCCCCTGCTCCTTAATGCGCTCCGTCACATTCACACGAGGGAAGCAGTACTCTTGCCTTCAAAATAAAAGCTCGAGACCTATTTTGGAATTGGGAAAATGTCACTTATTTTTTTGTTATATAGCTATATATATATATATATATATATAAATAATTATATGGAAAATCCACAGCAAATGCACGATTAAATGCTTTTAACTGCCAATATATTAAATAGTATTACATTGTTGACAATACTTAAGTACAGGAGGATGCTTGCTTTATGCTCATCACTGAATGCATAACTGGTGGATGGAAAAAATGCTGCAAAAGTAGTGCAGCCCAGCTGGAGCCATTTACTTTCTTTCTTTTCTGTTTAGCCCCTTCCCCTCAGACAGTCTCGCAGTAAACATAATGTATCTGCCTTTGCACCATATTTAATGATGGATTGCCATTCCCATTTAGATAATAAATGGGAATGGCATTACTGATAAACGTATTCAGATACTATTACCATCTGAATTAAACAATCTACCATATAACATATTTGTATATTATTTGTGGAGGTAGTATAGATGTTTGCCATTTGCCTGTGACCTTGTAGGCTTAGGGCTATTATCTATCTACTGTACATCTTGCAACCTTCACATTCATACTTTCAAAGTTTTTCCAATCTCCATGGAGGGGTAGCCGCCAAAAAAACTTACCAGGCCAATCAGGTCTTATATCTCCAGACTCTTTTATAGGCTATACGTCTATGGTTCAGACCAAACGTTTGTCCCTTATAGTGAAAGGCAGCTTCTGATTGGTTCATGTAGTCGTCAATGTATCTTTGTGAGACCAGCCATATCCCACAAGCTTATTTGTGGATCCATGTTGACGTCAAGGACTACAAGAACCAATCAGGGGCTGGCTTCCACTAACGGGCGGGCCGGACTCCTCACCAACGTGATGGTAATTGTGAGTATTTTTGAATAACAAATACATATATTTAGTTTAATCTGATAAACTTGGTTAACTTTGGTGTTTTGCAGTTGTATAGGCTAATTCATCAATATGGCACAGTGTTTTTATCATTTCACTAAAAGTAGGCCTACATGTGAGCAGGCTATTATTTGAGTAGCTTAATTAATTTAGCCTATAGTAATCATATATCAGTTTATTCTTTTTAGTTTTGACTGACATTTTGCTATCTAACCAGAAGATAACTTTAACCAAAATGAAGCAAAGCAAAGATTGCATCTTCTGGAACACGTTTTATTTTTTTCTGAGAGGAAGTGGTCCATCGTCTCTACTGCAGCTTGACGATTCGTCCTGAAAGCGCACTCTTCCCGCCGCTGCCTCGGTCTTTTGTCAGGGCTCATTTGTTTAATAAGGGAAGCGTCCACACACACACACACACACACACACACACACACACACACACACACACACACACACACACACACACACACACACACACACACACACACACACACACACACACAAATCAAAATATAAACGCCAACATTTAGGCCCTTGCAGCGACTCATATCAAATCTTGTTGTCACACTGGGTTACCTGCAGTTTGCATGTTGTCTTATTGATGGCCCGTGTTTCCTCCTGCTTTCAAATATGAAATCAGAGATTTATTGGGATCAGTAGGCTAAGTTATGAATATGAAAAATAATTATGTGAACTATAACTAGCGGTGAATCAGAACATATTTAATTCCTGGAAATATAACAACGTGTGCCTCCTGCATTCAGTGCTGTAGACAGTTATCCTATACAATTAATACAATTGATGTTATTTTTTTCACCTGTAGGGTTAGTAGACAAAGGAGGGGAATTGTAAGTCACTGCTTCCCTCTAGTGGCTAGAAGCTGAACGGAAACAACCTCACGGTATAATGTAACTTTAGTAGACTATTCCAACTGCAAGAAAGTGACTAAAAGATCAGGGTTGGCACTGCATTACAAACTCAAACATTGCATAACGTTGTTTGAACATTGTTTGAAGTGGTTCAATTCTTCATGAAGTATCTATGCCATTTGAGACACTGCAGAAGAGATTGGAAAAGATAGCAAACAGCTTTGCCCAGAAAATGTTTCCATAAAGTTAGGTCTTCAGATAGGTAGGTGTCCAGGAAGATAAACTGAAATTAAAGGATAAAGAAGAAATCAGAAGCATGCATGAAAACAAGTAAAGGTGAAGTCAGGGATTCTGTTGAATGCTTGTTGTCAAAATAAATTTGTCAAAATCAATGAATATCTCCTCACCATTTAACTGTAGCATGCATACTGTGTGTCTGTGAGTGTTAAAGGAAATATAGCACATGTGAAAAATACTATAAAAAGGGTGGCTTGATCTGGAATTGCAAATTAAAAGAAGGAAAAAGGCAGAAGATCTGACATTTAGATGGAGAATCAAAGTCAAAACAAAACAACTCCATGTTAACTCTTTGCAATCAGAAATAGCCTACTGGCCTTCACTTCCCTTCTGGCAAGACGTTGTAGGCTATTTAACTAGCTTTGATATTTATTTAATCTGCTTGTTTTCTTTTTTTGGAATTTGCAATGTGTGTACACATAACATTTGTGTGTGAAAGCTTGCTATCATGTTTTGTATGGTGTAGGCCTATTTCCATTTCATTTGAACTCAGAGACTGCTGTTCCTTGTGGGTGTTTTAAAAAACGAAAAAAAAAATAGCGCATCTAAGGATAGCCTATTAACAAAGTATTTTCCATCTATTCCAAAACTCTAGTAAGAGCAAGTCTAGACAGATAACATACAACTAAACCTACAATACAATAAATGAAAGTAGGCCTATAGCCTATAATTCCTTTAATAGGCCTATATATTATAGGCCTATACTGTTAAATGTTGTTCCTCCTGGTGTGTTCATCATTGGTGAGGGTGCCTTGCTCCAGCAGCAGTAGGCCGATTTTTCTGAGTGTATGGGCCGCTGTCAGTGAAGGCAAATCAGATTTTGTTCTCTTCGGCTGATCAAAACGGTCCGCCAAATGACCCACACACTGATCTCAGATCTGTTCTCGTTCGCTTCCAGCCGCGCGGCCTTTTCCCAACATTGTCGTGTGTTGATGACGTTGAGGTAATGGCCGCTCTCGCTGTGCCGTGCGGAGGGTTTTATTTTCTCCACCATAGCGGTTGAATTAAACCGTGTACTGTTTATTGTAAACCGTTATAAAACGATAAAAGCGGGGGATTGCAGTTCTTAACGTAGCGTTACCTTCTTTAACGAGGTCCGGGTCGGCAAGGTGAATGAAAATCTGTGGTTATTAGCCAAGTTAGCCAAGTGTAGCTGCGATGTTAGCTTAGCTTGAGAGGAGGCGGCATTGTTAATTTTAAGACAGGCGACCGTGCTACATTGTCTGCTCATTCCTAAAGCGCTGGTGTGCGTTAGTTATGCAATTAAGGTAACCAGCCTGTTTTTAATTTTGTTCAGGAAAGTTTGCTGTTCGCTTAAAGCAGTGTGGTCGCTGCTTAGCTAGCTCTCTTCACGTTACCAAGTTATGGGCCTTGTTGCCAACTAGCGCTATCATGTTAGACTACAGGTGAACTATTAGGATTATGTTCCAACCAAGACATGTCGTATTATTATGTTCATACAAGCTGGTAACGTATGTGACAAAGTATATGACATGTATAGTTCACACCACTGACAGATAGCTGTCCGCTAGCTTGCTATAGAAAAGGTTTTCATTTGCTGTGCAATTAATAGCGCCGGAAGCTATCTTCAATTAATCAAAGGTTTAATATTCAAAGGAAAAAGGTTGCAGTCTTCTCCATTTAGCCATTTAAAAAATATCTATCCTGTATTTATCTCTTCATTAGCAAACTCTAAATAACCCTAAAATGAAGTTAGAGTTATTTTTTTTTTTTTCAAGTTTGGGCTGTGTTATCATAATACTATTCAATAAAAA